>NW_026622797.1:44060354-44399521 GCF_023065955.2 Ursus arctos | reverse complement strand
GTATCACTTCCAAGGAAAAGCCTTTCAGAGGAAGCGTGCAATTAAATGCCTTTCCTTCCCTTACCATGACAACAATGTTCCAGATGAGGGATGATCTATTAGCCTACTTCTCTGGCTGAGCAAAACATGGAGCAGAGAGCCTCACCAACCAGGCAGATAGATATGAGCTAATTGAGAAATAACCTTGGTTGTTTTAGGCCTCAGAGATTTTTTTTTAAGATTTTATTTATTTATTTATTTGACAGAGAGAGAGAGAGAGAGAGAGCCAGCAAGAGAGGGAACACAAGCAGGGGGAGTGGGAGAGGAAGAAGGCTCCCAGCGAAGCATGGAGCCCGATGTAGGGCTCGATCCCAGGACTCTGGGATCACGCCCTGAACCAAAGGCAGGTGCTTAACAACTGAGCCACCCAGGTGCCCCAAGGCCTCAGAGATTTTAAGGATGTTAAGGATCATAGCATTTAACTTAAACCTAACTGACAGATAACCTAAAGTCAGACATCTATGGAAAGTATAATGGGGGAGGTGGGTAGGGAGGAGACACATCTACAAAAATATAAAACAGACGGCTGCTAAGATTAAACCTCAGCAAAAGACTTACGGTGGTCCTGAAAAAGGAAGTATCCCCTTCAAATGAATCCTAGAAAATATGATACGTTTGTCATGAGAAAGTTTATTATGTAATATAGGATTTGTGTATATGTGACTGATAAGTATTGACAGAGAAGAGAGGACAAAAGGAATGTGTCCCTCAACTGTACTCTAATTTTAACTACCACTCATTATTACAGAATTTTGGTAAGCATGAGAAAGGTTCCCACTCTAGAACATATCAGATAAAGTTACCATCTGCTTAGTAACACTCAATTTCCTTGTCCAGATTCTGTATTCACTGAGCAACTTTCTCTATTCTGGATTCCTGAATATATCTTATTAGCCCTGCCAAATATACCTGTTCTTAGGAATTTATAATTTGACATATATTTGATAAATCATTCTCCTGTGAATAGAACTAGTATATATTTTATAAACTTGACTACTTGGGGATAATTTGATTTTTAAGGTTTCTAAACATGCATTATTGAGAAGCGGGCCCTACATCAGTGTCAATTCTACTAATATACTGATGGCCCAAAACACTCAGTCTGAAATGGCTGTCAGCCTTATGTGACACAACATTTGGTGCTGGAAGACAACACTGTCATTGTCTTAACTAAAATAGCAGCCATGGCTGGAAAGAGTTATACAGGTTGAAGTTATGAGAAATAAGAAGCATTTACAATAATAATCTTCAGCTTAAAGGTAGACATGATGCATAAGTTAAACTATTAAATGTCAAATTGTTGAAAAGACTGCTGAATTTTCAAAAACAATCTTTCCAAACTAGACTATATTTTAACATTTAATGTATTTATTTTTTGACATTTGTAAAATATTACCATTATGAATATTTTAAGAATTGTTACTAATGTTATGTATCTTACGAGAAAGGCATAATTTCTCTACTTTATATGATTCATAAGCTTAACCACATACTTAAGTATAATTATTCTCAAAATCCCATTTTCTTCCAGTTAAATTTATTTTTAATTTTATACACAGGAATGTAAGAGTGGGGCAGGAATTCATGTAACAGAAATTTGATATACAATGAACTTGACTACAGAAATATCTATTCTCTTAAGCAATGGGTTTCAATAATTTTCCTCAAGTAATGCCATTTGTACTTACTATAGGACAAAATTCAATGTAGGAAAATCATAGTCAATGATTTAGAAAATCTTAACTGGAAACAAAGAAATGTATTGAACTTAACATGAAACAAAATGCATCAATACAATAAAAATAATTTTAAAAAATTTAGCACAAATCATTGTTAAAAGCATTAAATAAGAAGAGCACTAAACTTATTAAAGATGAAAGGGTTAAGTGGCAGTTAACTGATCATTATTTTAAAACTATTCCAAGAAGACTCTACAGTCCATGGCTTATTTTCCTTTGTGCATAATATTATGGAGGAAACAATTTTTCAATTCATGCAATAATATTTGTACTGCACTTTTCCATATAAATGTGTTCATAAATATTAATCAATTCCCACAACAACACTGTGAGAAAGCTAAGAATTATCCAGAGTTGACAGACTGAGAGCTTAAAATGATGTTTGGCTATGATGCCAAGGACTGCTGAGGGAATTAATAAGAGAGCTGACAACAGAGTCAAAAATCCTGGCTCTGGCTGCTGCCAGGGTGAAGGAAACTGTCATAGAGCTTTCTTGTCCTGTCCTGACTCCTGTGCTCCACAGTGACACCAGAAGTCACACGCACCTTCTCCTACATTACCCCTGCAAGGTCAGCGAAGCTATCAGACTCTTCTAGCCTAGCTCTAAGTGTTTCAGAGTTAAGTGTCTCACTTCTCCTTTGAGAACAATAAGAACATTTTCAAACCCTTAATTCGGACACCGGCTTCAAGAAGTCTTCTTAAGTCCGAATAACAGAATCTACTTAGAGCCAAGAAAGAATATCACTGCATTCTACAAAGCTAAAACCAGGATACTGGGACTGACTTATCTGAATTCTTAGTGACAAACATCTTTGCCTGCATGCTTTTAATGCTGGGAAGCTTCAGTATGTACGCGGCATGCTGGTGACTAACCGTCCCAGTTACCCAGCACTGAAGGTCACTAGATACCGACGACTCTCTATGTTAAAACTAGGAAACTCCCAGGCAAACCCAAATGTTGGTTATCTTACCTCTAGGTAATAAGATAGGCTGATGCTTCTTTATCTCACGTGACTGGTGAAATGAACATAACCAGTTGTCTTATTTCTGCAGATAATTAGATATACATTGGGTAAAATTAAATTTGAGCAGAAGTTTTCAAAGTATTTTCTAATTCTTTGTGAGTTATGGCCACATTTTCATATAGTAAAATTTCATATACAGTAGTCAAATTGCCATGGGGTGGGACCATCAGTATACAGAAGAATCCATACTGAAAACTTCAGATTCTTTCCTTGCATAGGAGTCAGACTGGAGAGATCAAATTCCCCTGGTCCCACCTCAAGGACTCTTCTCATCTGTGGCTCTTAGCTACACTATTTTAGAGCCCTAAAGAATCCTAAAGAGTCAGGGGCATGAGAAACTTCTTGAGGTTTTCCAGGACACAATAATCTGAACATCTGCCCTATTTATCTGCCATGGCTCCTCCACCCTGTTGAGCCATGTAGATGAGATCCTCTCTTTGAGATTACAACCTGGCTGGTTACAATCTGGGAAGCCAGAGACATCCCTGCTCTGGGGTCTCCCCATTATCCGCTGCTTTGTGAGTGCTCAGCCAGAGGGACAGAAGTAGAGATCAGGCTCATTTCAATCACCCAAGGAGATCTCAGTTCTCATCCGGGTCCCTCAGATTCTCTTCTTCCCACCTACTTGTTAAATTCTTCTCTCCTTTTGGGAGGGAAACCAGCTGTTATGTCCTCATCCGCTCTCGTCTCTGCTGTGGATGGAATACACTGCCAGGTCCCCCAGGATTGGGCTCTTCTACAACTATTTACAATCTGTGTGACTATGAGCAAGTTTGTTTGTTTTTTTAACCTTGTTTTTTCAAACCTTGTTTTTCTTTTTAAACTTTGTTTCCTCATCTGTAAAAATGGGGATTATTATAGCATTTACAGCATATGGGTTGTTGTGAAGATTAAATAAGTTAATAAATATGAAATGCTTATAAAAACTTTGACACAAAGTAAGCCTTCAATAAGTTAATATTTTCAATTTTGTTGTAGTTATTTAAATCCAAGCTCTGAATTAGAAAAACAGTAATAATAAGTTCTTTTTTTCTCTCAGAAGCTGGTTCTTAAAACAGAAAGCCTTTCTTTTAAGACTCTTGTTTCTGATAAAGACTCAAAAGTCTACTTTGAAACTCAGGTGAGAAATTAACGCTTCATTTAGGGATCTTTCGTTTCCTTCTCTCCCTGGGGACCTAGATCTCAGACTTTTGCTCTGCTTCTAACTATGAAAGGAGTGTCCCTCGCACCAAATTAGGGAGTAAAGAGAAGAAAACTACTAGGTGATATTACTGCCCTTTGCCAGCTATGTGACCTTGGGAAGTGGCTTAAATCCTGAGCCTCCGGTTTCCTCATCTATGAAATACGGAGGATAATAATTTAGTGATTGAGTAAATCCAGCAACAAAAATTTACTGAGTACTATATTCCAGAAACGTTGTCTGGTCCTGGAGATGAATGAAAACTTGACCAGACACAGTCCCTGACCCAAGTTTATAGCCTAGTGTGAAAGAGACTCAACCAATAATTACAGACAAATCTAGTAAGTTCCAGTGTGATGAAAGTAATAAAGGGGACCTCAACCTCATCTTCGGGGTGCCCTCCTGAGGCAGGGACATATAAGCTGAGACTAGAAGTGGGGAGGGAGATGAGCTGTGGTAAGAGGGCAGAAGAAGGACGATGTGAACTTAACCAGCTGTCTTATTTCTGTAGGTAATCATGTACACATGGGTCAAAGTTCCATTTCAGGAAAAAATGTTATATTTATCATAATAAAATAATGGCATGCGCAAAGTTGTGACACAGTAAGGAATCTCAGACTGTCCAGATGCTTAAAGAGGGCCACTGTGCCTGCCTGGAATGACCAAAGCAAGGAGAGTGGGAAGAGGTGAGAATGAAGATAGAGGGGCCAGATATGCAGGACCTGTGGGCTCTAGAATGTGAAAATGTAATGAGATAATGAAGATAAAATTTTGGCACACAACTCTTCACTTAACATTAATTCCTTTATGCAAACGTAGAGTTTACCTTCATTATTGTTTTTCTTAGTTTTCTTCATTTTTTAGTATTTTGAGTCCTTTCACTCATACATTCCCATCTCCTAAGTCTGTTTCTATGACGAGTACTCTCATCAAAAGTTTATGACCACAGCCAAATAATGCTAGATTTTTTTGAAATTATTCATTTTTTCCTTACAGTATGTTGATGGGTGTCATATATATGAATATATGCAGATTTATGTGTCCTACTTATATATGCAGATTTATAAATATTAAACAGCAAAAGTCAAAATGACTTACCTTTAAATTATTCTGAAGTAACTGTTCTACTCTAAAAGCATTCTGTATCACCTTTCATTCCACACTTCACATATTTTACTTTCAACTTGGGTGTCTTCTTCTAGATTATAAAAATGATTCCACTATTAGATTTTTAGGCTATTTTTTCTAAAGATTTTATTTATTAGAGAGAGAGCACAGGAGCAGTGGGGAGGAGAGGGAGAAGCAGGCTCCCCGCTAAGCAGGGAGCTGAGCAGGGAACCGAACTTGGGGCTCAGACCTGAGCTGAAGGCAGATTGCTTAACCAACTGACCCACCCAGATGCCCTGGGGCTATATTTTTTAAACAACTGAGAATGTGCCATTGTTTTTTATCTATTTCAATCTTTGTACAACTACAATGATAAAGAAGCCAAAGATATGAGATAGCCCAGGATAACTGTACTGAATTGTCCCAAAAGGCTTCACTGCATTTATTTTGAGCATGGAAACTAGTTAAGTAAACTTAACTGCTCAAAGGTCACACATTTCAGATGAACTTTCATGTGTGTTTTTTCTCAGACTTAAGTGGTACACTGATCTGGCTGCACTGAATGGCCTTGCAGACCCAGCCACTAATGATACATTTGTTGTTATATGAGTGCTCTGTGCACCGATTCTCTAAATTAAAATAATAGGAATAGCAACAACAATGATGAAATGTCTTTCACTTTGCCACAAACTGGAATCTGAACTTGTCAGAGAAAGGTGTTGATCAGAGCAAAAAAAAGTAGGAAGACAATATTATAAATTATTTTGATTATATGCATCTGCATTCTCTTGAAAAATTCATCTCCCAGTTAGTAAACATATTTTCAGCTACCCAAGAATAATTCTACATGATTCATATATCAGACTGACTCTGCAAAAAAATATAGGGAATGACACCTAAAAAGGTTTTCATGCTTATCTCATCAGATTAATGAAGTAATTCATACAAAAAGAGGCATATTACACATTCTATTTTATGTGTTTTTACCTGTGATGTAGGTGCTGTTTTTTTATCTTTATTACAAAATAGAAAGCTGAGGTTCAGAGAAGTTAAATAACTTACCTGAGGTCACACAGTATTGTCACGCCCAAAATTATTGCCAAGGCATCTGACACTGAAGTCCTGGTTCCTTTCCTGGCAGTGGAAGGATCATTTCCCATAAGACTCACCTGACAGTAAAAATGCAGCCCTCAAACTCCAGTCTTCTCCACCTTGGAGCCCAGGGCTGCCTGCCTTTCCTTTCACGAAGATTCCTGTTGACTTCAACCTGATCCTCAGGCAATGTGGTCTTGAAATCCCAGGGCTTCTTCTCCACTCCCTGCACATTTATAATTGGGTCTTTGTGGGTAGGCTCACAGTGCGGATTCAATTTGATCTTTCTCTAATTTACAGCCTCTCTCTCCTCTGGCTGAACCTGTAATTACCCTGACTTCTTTCCTGATAATTGTATTCATTTACACATTCCCTTACTCATTGAACAAACATTTCCTGACTACTTTGGACATGCCAGGGACTATGCGGGGCTCCAGAGAAAGCCTGTGCTGCTTTCAGAGATGGGGAATCACATTTGCTTGCACAGATCTCCATACCAACACTACCCATGACCAGATGCCTTCATGCGTTCCACCCATCAGATCAACTCATACGCTCATAGCAGTTACACAAAGCTGGACGCTGGTGTGCCTTACAAGATAGTATATATTAGGCAACAAAAACTGCAGGAAAGTGTCTTTCTGACCCCAGGAGTTGAGTGTCACATCTGGATACCCTTAATCTTTCAGCAGTTATGAACATGGCATCCCAGGATTTGCTGGACAGAGGTATTTAACTTGTTGGGTAACATTGTTTATTCCCAAGGTCAAAGACAATAGGACACTCCCATAAGGACAGTCTTGGTCAATCTCTAAAGCCCCTTAACCAATTAAAAAAAAAAAGAATCTAACCAGCCTGGAGTCCAGTTATTGGACACAAGAAGATCCTAAAGAGTTTGGGATGGATTCCTAATAAAAAAAAGTTGGTTGTGGGAAAGTGGGAGTTACGGTGCCAGGCTTTCCGTTAGGATTTTAATCCTCACAACACCCCATAAATGAAGTAAATACCTTATCTGTTGAACTTTCAAAATTGTGAAATAGAGAAAACACAGAAAAAAGTACATAAAACTTAAATTTACAGCTTAACGAACTGTTGCAAAATGAACACTCAGGTAATAGCTACTCAGATAAAGAAACGGGATATTATGGGCACACTGATGGAAACTCTGCCGGACCCTTCCACATCATAGCTTCATCCACCTCCCACAGCCAAACACTTCCCTGACTTTTAAGGAATTCAACGTCCTTTCATTTCCTAATGGTTTCACAATCTGATTAACCATCTTGAAAAATATCATTTGATTTTGCCTATTCGGGGGGTCATACAGTAACTGTTCAATTCTGCCTGGCCTCTTTTGCTTAACATTGTCATTAAGAGTCATTCATTTTGTGGGGCGCCTGGGTGGCACAGCGGTTAAGCATCTGCCTTCGGCTCAGGGCGTGATCCCGGCGTTCTGGGATCGAGCCCCACATCAGGCTCCTCCGCTATGAGCCTGCTTCTTCCTCTCCCACTCCCCCTGCTTGTGTTCTCTCTCTCGCTGGCTGTCTCGATCTCTGTCGAATAAATAAATAAAATCTTTAAAAAAAAAAAAAGAGTCATTCATTTTGTAACATACATCAGAAGTCCATTCATTTCTATTGCTGCATGGTATAAACTGGGTTGAAAACACTACAATTGTGTATTCTTCCGGGATGCAACTCTTGGGTGATTTCCAGTTTGGGGCCAGTTTGAACAATATGATGAACTTATATGCAAATGCCCCTGGTAGAAGTGTACACATCTTTCTCTCTAGTAGTGAGATTCCTGGCTTTGGGTTATGGGCATCCTTACCCTCACTAGCTACTTCCAAACAGGTTGTGCTGATCTGACTTCCACCAGCAGTTCATGAGTTCCCACCGCTCCACATCCTCATCTGGCTTGTATTATTAGACTTTAATTTTTGCTAGTCTAATGAAGTGTAGTATCTCACCAAGGTTTTAGTCTTCATTCTTCTGGATAAAAAGCTTTTGCACAGCAAAGGAAACAATCGATAAAACCAAAAGACATCTGACAGAATGGGAGAAGATACTTGCAAATGACACATGAGATAAAGGGCTAGTATCCAAAGTGTATAAAGAACTTATCAAACTCAACATCCAAAGAACAAATAATCCAATCAAGAAATGGGCAGAAGACATGAACAGACATTTCTCCAAAGACATCCAAATGGCCAACAGACAAATAAAAAAATGCTCCACATTCTTGGCATCAGGGAAATACAAATCAAAACCACAATGAGATACCATGTCACGCCGGTGAGAATGGCTAAAATTAACAAGTCAAGAAATGACAGGATGGCGAGGATGCAGAGAAAGGGGAACCCTCTTATACTGTTGGTGGGAATCCACCACTCTGGGAAACGGTATGGAGGTTCTTCAAAAAGTTGAAAATAGAGCTACCCTACAACCCAGCAATTGCACTACTGGGTATTTACCCCAAAGATACAAATGTAGTGATCTGAAGGGGCACCTGCACACCAATGTTTATAGCAGCACTCTCCACAACAGGCAAACTATGGAAAGAGCCCAGACATCCATCAACAGAAAAATGGATAAAATGTGGTGTGTGTATGTATACACACACACACACACACACACACACACACACACACACAGAGGAATATTATGCAGCCATCAAAAACCCAAAATCTTGCCATTTGCAAGGACGTAGACAGAACTAGAGGGTATTACGCTAAGTGAAATAAGTCAGTCAGAGAAAGACCATTATCATATGATCTCGCTCATATGTAGAACTTAAGAAACAAAACAGAGGATCATCAGGGAAGAGAGGAAAAAATAAAACAAGACAAAACCAGAGAGGGAGACAAACCACAAGAGACCCTTAATCATAGGAAACAAACTGAGGGTTCCTGGGGGTGGGCGTGGAGGGATGGGATAACTGGGGGATGGACATTAAGGAGGGCATGTGATGATGTGATGTAACAAGCACTGGGTATTATATAAGACTGATGAATCACAGACCTGTACCTCTGAAACCAACAATACATTATATGTTAATTGAATTAAAATAATTAAAAATAATAATAAATAAAAATGAAAGATTTTTTATTTATTCATTTGAGAGAGAGAGAAAGAGAGACAGAAAGAGCACAAGCAGGGGGAGGGGCAGAGGGAGAGGGAAAAGCAGATCCCCTGGGAGCCTGACATGGGGCTCCATTCCAGGACCTGGAGATCATGACCTGAGCCAAAGGCAGACATTTAACCAATTGAGCCACCCAGGAACGGTGCCCCTCATTTTCTGGTTTCTAATGACACTGAACATCTTTATTTATATTCCATTTTATGCCCTCTTTTCTGAAGTGTCTACTTGGGTATTTTGTCCAACGAAATAAGCATTCCTATAAGCCAAGTAAGAAAATGTTTACCTCAGGAAGGAGTGATAATATGACAAGTGCTGCTTATGGGTAAAATAAAATGAGGACTGAAGATTAACCATTGGGTTTAGCAAATGGATATCACTGGCGAACTTATCAGAGAGCTGGTGAAATGTTGGAGGGAAAAGTTTGTGTACTTAAGAGGGCATGAGAGGAGGGACCACAGGCAGTGAGACAGACTATTTCAATCACTTTCCATCAAAGGGGGCAGAGAAATGGAATAATTTGTTTTAAGATGAGAAAAATAACACGTTTGTATGATGGTGAGAGGATTTAGTAGAAATGAAAAATGTTCCAGGAAAGGGGAGAACGCGCTATTTTTGAGAGGATTAGCTACGGTGCTCACATGGAGGGTTGGCCTTACACGTACGTATAGATAACTTAGAGCAGTGCTTCTCAAACATCACGTGAGGAGGTTTTTGTTAAAATACAGATTGCTGAGCCCTATCCACAGATTTCTGAGTTAGTCATTCTCCAGTGGGATCCAAGAATTTCTGTTTCTAGCAAGTTCCCTTGGGCTGCTGCTGATCTGGGGACCACAACATTAGAACCACTGCTCCACAGGAACAGGAGGCAAGGTAGAGTCCTACGTATGTGTGCTCGTTGGTACTGGGTATTTTTCCAGAAAAACAGAATCTTGGTCAACACTTGAGAGTGAAGATGAAGGGACGTGGTAGCAGTGTAACGAGAGGAAAACCATAACATCATCATCTAGGACAGCAGTAGAGTGAATGCATCAGGGCAGTGAAGTATTACTGCCCAGCAGCATTTGGTACTCATTGAAATACATGCGCAATGGTTGTATTTTCTTCAGCCAGGGTCAGTGGCTCAGGCGTAAATACAGAGAACAAAGAGAGCTGAATTTAACCTGTGTATCTGCTACCTACTGCTGCATAACAAGTAACCTCAAAACTCAGTTGCTTAAAACAGTATTTATTATTGTCCAGGAATCCACAGTCAGCTAGGTAGTCTTGTTGGCATGAACGAAGCTTGGCTGATTGTGGCTGGGCTCACGCATGATCTAAGGTCAGTTCATAGGTCACTGGGGACTGACTGATTTTGGATGGCCTTGCTCACATGTCTGGTATTTTACTGACTACAGGATGGATGACTAGAGTGACGAATAACGATTCGTCATCCCTTAGGGTAACCCCATCTTATTCACATAGCAGTAGCAGGGTTCCCAAAATGAGTGTGGTCAACACCTCTTGTGACTCAGGTTCAGAACTGACAAAACGTCCTTGGCTGCATGCTGCTCACCAAAGCAACTCACAAAGCTACACCAAATTCAAGGAGAAATAGATTCTATTCCTTACGTGAGGGGTTGCAGAGTCATTGCAAAGGGCACAGATAGATACAGGGAAGGAAGAATTATGCTGTTTTCTGGTTTTGTTTTGTTTTTGAAGATTTTATTTATTTATTTATTTATTTATTTATTTATTTAATCTATCAGAGAGAGAGAGTGCACCAGCAGGGGGAGTGGTGGGCAGAGGGAGAGGGAGAAGCAGGCTCCCCACTGATCAGGGAGCCCGACGTGGGGCTTGATCCCAGCACCCTGGGATCATCCCCTGAGCTGAAGGCAGACACTTAACGGACTGAACCACCCAGGCATCCTGAATTATGTTGTTTTTTAGTATCTACCACTACCAGAATGTGATTTTTCACTAGTTTGAAGAGGTGAGAAAGGAATACAGGAATTAAGGATGTAAATGATTATAATGATTCTCCACGAATATTTAGGGAAAAAATGAGAACATAATAGCAGTGGAAGACAGTGAAAAGGAGGTGGCAATCATTGGGTTGTAGATACCAGTGCATTCAAAGGGTTGGAGTTGGAAACGAGGAAATGAGCTGGAAAAACAGAACAGGGTAGTAATAGTGTGAGTGACAAGATCATCACAGAAGAGAAATTAAAGGAATTGAGAGGCTAGAGTATCATAATTATTAAAAAATAAGAAGTGGGGGGGCGCCTGGGTGGCGCAGTCGTTAAGCATCTGCCTTCGGCTCAGGGCGTGATCCCGGCGTTGTGGGATCGAGTCCCACATCAGGCTCCTCTGCTATGAGCCTGCTTCTTCCTCTCCCACTCCCCCTGCAGTGTTCCCTCTCTTGCTGGCTGTCTTTATCTCTGTCAAATAAATAAATAAAATCTTAAAAAAAAAAAAAAAGAAGTGGGGATATAAAAATTACAGTAAGCTAGGAGCTAAAATCAAGGCATGGGAAATATGAAGGGGGAATGGATGTAAGTTGATAAATATATAAATATATTTGTGTGTAATTATATATATATATTTTTTAGAAAGAGACAGTGTATGCACACACGAGCAGTGGGCAGGGGCAGCAAGAGAGGGAGAGAATCTTAAGCAGGCTCCATGCTCAGCATGGAGTTCCATGTGGGGCTCGATCTCAGGACTCTGAGATCATGACACAAGCTGAAATCAGGAGTCAGACACCTAGCCAACTGAGCCACCAAGACGCCCCTGAAAATATTTTTTGAAATTATGTATATACATTTTGTATGTAAGGATGGGTCTGTAAGAACATATGTTCAACTTATAGTAGTTACTTCTGGGAAAAGAAATGATAACGTATTGAGTAATGGTGAAAGGAAATTTTCGCTTTTGTTCCATTTGCTTCTTTTTTTTTGGTTTCACCACACACATGCATTATGCAGAAATAACTTTAAAGAAAAAATTCAAATGGAAAAGTGAAATAGAGCTTTAAAAAATGCAAAAGTGGGGGCGCCTGGGTGGCTCAGTCGTTAAGCGTCTGCCTTCGGCTCAGGGCGTAATCCCAGCATTATGGGATCGAGCCCCACATCAGGCTCCTCTGCTATGAGCCTGCTTCTTCCTCTCCCACTCCCCCTGCTTGTGTTCCCTCTCTCGCTGGCTGTCTCTATCTCTGTCAAATAAATAAATAAATAAATAAAATCTTAAAAAAAAAAAAAAAGCTGGCTTCCTGTCACATAGATCAGGATTTGAATTTCATCTCTACAATGAGCATATTCTTACCTATTTCCGTGTTTTGATGATTAAGTGAGATCATTATTTAATGCCCTTAACACAGTATCTGGCACATGGAAGAGGCTCAATAACGTTGGCTATTTTTCCACTCACTGACAAGTCCCCCCACCCACATGCAAATGCACTGTGTGCACGTGCACTGGGATACAGGCCAGATAGAGAGAGAGATGGGATGGAGAAGAGATTCTGTAGCACGTGTGTACTCTGCTTGGAGTACTTTCATTTTGGGGGGTCAAAAAGAAGAAAGATAAAAGGAGAAAATGGACATGTTGTTTATATTGCTTACCTGGCTAATTTCCAGAAGAGAATAATAATAAATTATGCATAAACTGACAACTTCACTATCAGGAGCATTTATTCAAACATTCTCATTAAGAACTCTTCGCATGTCCAAATGACATTTTTAAAACAGAGCTTTAAGAACAAGACTAAATCACAGTGAATACTTTCCAAGGGTCAACAGGCAGTGTTATCTCAATGTAGACAGAATCTAGAAATAGAAACTAGAATTCTGTGACCCTCATGATAAAACACCAAAGTGTTTAAGTATTTTTCTAAATGATGTACTATTAAAAATTAAGTGTTTCTCATAGACCAATGGAACAGAATAGAGAGCCCAGAAATGGACCCTCAGCTCTTTGGGCAACTAATATTTGATAAAGCAGGAAAAAAAAAAACATCCGGTGGGAAAAAGACAGTCTCTTCAATAAATGGTGCTGGGAAAATTGGACAGCTACATGCAAAAGAATGAAACTTGACCACTATCTCACACCATACACAAAAATAAACTCCAAATGGATGAAAGACCTCGATGTGAGACAGGAATCCATCAAAATCCTAGAGGAGAACATAGGCAGCAACCTCTACGACATTGGCCAAAGCAACCTTTTTCATGATACATCCCCAAAGGCAAGAGAAACAAAAGATAAAATGAATTTATGGGACTTCATCAAGATTAAAAGTTTCTGCACATCCAAGGAAACAGTCAGAAAAACTAAGAGGCAGCCCACGGAATGGGAGAAGATATTTGCAAATGACACTACAGATAAAGGACTGGTATCCAAGATCTACAAAGAACTTCTCAAACTCAATACACGAGAAACAAATAAACAAATCAAAAAATGGGCAGAAGATATGAACAGACACTTTTCCAATGAAGACATACAAATGGCTAACAGACACATGAAAAAATGTTCAAAATCATTAGCCATCAAGGAAATTCAAATCAAAACCACACTGAGATACCACCTTACGCCAGTTAGAATGGCAAAAATAGACAAGGCAAGAAACAACAATTGTTGGAGAGGATGTGGAGAAAGGGGATCCCTCCTACATTGTTGGTGGGAATGCAAGTTGGTACAGCCACTCTGGAAAACAGTGTGGAGGTCCCTTAAAAAGTTAAAAATTGAGCTACCCTATGATCCAGCCATTGCACTACTGGGTGTTTACCCCAAAGATTCAGACGTAGTGAAGAGAAGGGCCATATGCACCCCAATGTTCATAGCAGCAATGTCCACAATACCTAAATCGTGGAAAGAGCCGAGATGCCCTTCAACAGATGACTGGATTAAGAAGTTGTGGTCCATATATACGATGGAATATTACTCAGCTATCAGAAAGAACGAGTTCTCAACATTTGCTACAACATGGACGGCACTGGAGGAGATAATGCTAAGTGAAATAAGTCAAGCAGAGAAAGACAACTATCTTATGATTTCTCTCATCTATGGAACATAAGAACTAGAATGATCAGTAGGGGAAGAAAGGGATAAAGAAAGGGGGGGTAATCAGAAGGGGGAATGAAACATGAGAGACTATGGACTATCAGAAACAAACTGAGGGCTACAGAGGGGAGGGGGGTGGGGGAATGGGATAGGCCGGTGATGGGTAGTAAGGAGGGCACATATTGCATGGTGCACTGGGTGTTATACACAACTAATGAATCATCGAGCCTTACATCGAAAACCGGGGATGTACTGTATGGTGACTAACATAATATAATAAAAAATCATTATAAAAAAAAAAATTAAGTGTTTCTGGGTAAGTTAATTTTCAGGTTCCCAAAATGTTGGCTTAGGCCATTTTTACCCTGTGATTATATAGCCTGCACATGAGCTCCTGGTGTAGACAGAGAAGAGTCTACCAAAGGTCAGACAGAAAATTAGTGCCTGATACTTACACTAGTATTTGACAGGACTAAAAATTAATGGTTGTCAGAACACTGCCTGAAAATTGTGGCTCCAAACGATTAAAATCTTTATTATAAACCTGTGAAATGTAAATCCTGAGTTATTGATTACTGAGAATATGGGATTCACAGTCAAACACAGTGCCTCCTGCCTCCAAGTAAGTGCTTCCCAGCACTCATTCAAAATTTCACAATGGATGAAGATGCAGAAATTAGGAAATGGAAATTCATTCATTCATTCAATGGACATTATGGACCAGGTTGTGCGCTAGGAATTGAGATACAAAGATGAACAAAACACAGTCCCCAGTCTGAAATAACTTAAAGCTACTAGAAAAGACTCACACAAAAACAGACACTAATAAAACAATCAAGAAGATATCTCTAGATTCCTGCAGCTAAATGAAATAATGTTATTTCCAAGGGTGATGTGGGAGGTTGCTTGCATGGGAATGGAAATCAGCAAATAAAAGAGGGTATAATGGTTAATTGACTGGGCTAAGGGATGCCCAGATAGCTGTTAAAACATTTCTGTATGAGTCTATGAGGGTGTCTCTGGAAGACATTTGAATCAGCAGATTGAGCAAAGAAGATCGCACTCATCCATGAGGCTGGACATCATCCAATCTGGTAAGGACCTGAACAGGAAAGCAAAGCAAAACAAAACAAAACGCGGCTGGGGGGAGGGGGTGGTGGAGAAAGGACAAATTTGCTCTCTCTGCTTGAGCTGGGAAATCTACCTTCCCTGGCCCCTAGACATCAGGGCTCCTGGTCCTTGGGCCTTTGGACTTGAACTGAATTATCTCACTGGTTTCCCTACTTTTCTACCTTGCAGACAGAAGATCTCAGTCTCCACAACTCCATGAGCCAATTGCTATAATAAATCTCTCTCTCTACACAGACACATATCCTATCTGTTCTGTGTCTCTGGGGAACCCTAATATAGGAATATTTTGGGCAGAGTAGGCAGCATGAGGGTGAAGAAGCCATGCCAGACCAGCTTCTCCTTCTATTTTATGTATGGTATTACAATGATCAGATATGTAATCTCCCTCTCTAAACTGAAGGCCCCTCTAGGGAAGGTACCATTGTCTACTTTTGTATTCTGGTATCTATCATAGTGCCTGGCACATGGTACAATCTCATAAACATTTACTAAACTAAATTAAGAAGCCAAGAGTTTACTACTTCTTAAAATAAGTCCTGATTCAATACAGTATTTCAACTAAAATAGTGCCCAGAACACACTCGGTTATATTTACGCTAAGATATCGATCAGGTCCACCCTGTCAACCCTGGAGGAGGCCCAGAGCTTCAGGAGCCCAGGCTGCCCCACCTATCTGGCCAGAGTCTTCTGTTTGCTCCAACATGCTAAATAAATATTACGATTTTCTATGTGAGCCATGACATGATCAAGTTAGGAAAGCACTGGACTAAAATATTTGTAGGGGTTTCCATAGAGCTTTACTACTTTGCATTAGGGCAGAGAATACACAGAGTAGACCACAGATGAACAGAAAGAGAATACAGAATGAACAGTGGATTAGAGACAGACTGACGAGCAGAGTGACACCACTCCCAGATACTTACAGAGTGGAACAAATTTCACTGACTATACTGAAGTGAATAGCTTTTAGAAGAATAGCCACTGTGGCAGATGGCACTGGTGCCCCGTATCACAATTCCTTAGCCCACTTCTGATTTTAGCCACATCTCACGTGAGAACTCACACTAATAGTGTCTCGCCTCAACAGAGCCATGCAAGGTCTTTCTCCTTTGTGCCTGAGGGTCTTTGCTGAGGTTAGAGGGACTCCGATTCACACACAGCCTGAAAGTCAGGTGGCAGGCAACCCTCAAGTATAAGAGAACAGGAGCCAACAGATACATATTCAGACTTTCCTTCCGGTGTACAATTCTGGGAGGGATCCTGTGTGTTTCATGGAACATCCCAGTGGAATTAAAGCACTGTTGCCTACAACAGTAACCCTGATGTTACCCTTTCGTATTGTTACTGGTTCTTACTCTCTCCTACTTCACTGTTGATTTCTGGGACTGCCTCTTAATAAACCACCCGCAGCCAAGTTTTTGTCTCAGGCTCTGCTTTCAGGACAACTCACCCATGAGAAAAATGCAGTACTTACACTAACCTTTGAGTAATTATGAATTTTCTGCAAACAGTAATAAGGGAACAGACATGAGAACCCAACATTTCAGTGCACACTGGTGTGGAACAAGAACCATAAAACGAACTATGCCAAAAAGAAGAGAAAGCTTGACCTTTTGTTATCTTACTATAACAAAAATTTCCAGTAACTTCTTAAGGACAAGGAAGTTGGAAATAAGGTCGCAAATCACTACATCACTCTCTGTTGCTTATGTTCATGTGTATAATTGTGCACCATAGAGGATGTAATAAAAGTGAAGTCATTTTCAGCTAAAACGTTTAGTAGCTTCCTAAAGTCTCTAGTCGAAGATCTGCTCTTAGGTATTGTCATAGTTCAATTTCTCAAATCTAGCTAATATTGCCGATGGGATTTTTTTTTTTAAGATTTTATTTATTTATTTGACACAGAGAGAGATAGCCAGCGAGAGAGGGAACACAAGCAGGGGGAGTGGGAGAGGAAGAAGCAGGCTCCCAGGGGAGAAGCCTGATGCAGGGCTCGATCCCAGAATGCCGGGATCACACCCTGAGCCGAAGGCAGACGCTTAACGACTGAGCCACCCAGGCGCCCCATGCCAATGGGATTTTTGTGCACAGAGCAAGCAAAGCCAGGGACATCTGACAAACATTCAATAAGAATTTATAAATGAATGACTGATTGGTCCTTTAATAAGGTTATCCCTCCTTGCAAACTCATTACCTTGGTTCTCAAACTGTACATGTAATGCTGGACTAAAGAGTGCCAGGAGATGTGTACTTTACACAAGTGAGATTTCTTATTATCCAACTTCATTTCGAACTAGCGCTCCTAACATGAGGTAGAACTCGCTAATGTGGGCAAAATCAACAGAACTTTCCTTCACCTCATTGAAAATGGTGAAAGCGTTAAGAAGCATCAACCACAGAATGACCAGACAATTGCTCCCTGAACTGCCCATCCCTGCTCCTGACACACCCAGCCGTGTTTTTGAAGGACCATGAGCCACCTGTGAGTGAGAACTGTGGGATGGAGAAGGGAGTACATGTGGCCTGGGTTGGGACTGTCTGTCCCGTGGAAACCTACATTGGCCAACCAGAATGTGTTTGTGGTTGCTGCCTTTCCACAAATCCCAATATCAGTTTGAGTGGGTAGGTGGGTATGAAGAATAAAGGAGAAAGGTTTAAAAGCAACTTTCAACCAAAGATAAGAGAGATAATTCATGACTTTCTTTTTGTTTCTTAACAAGTCTTTTGGTCACTAAACTGATTTTGTTAGATGGAAAGATCCAACACCACACAAATTTAGAAACCTAAGCAATAGTCCTTTGTTTATATCTTATGTGTTTTTAACAAGTAGATTTAAATAGAAATCATCTTAAAGAAAAAAGTAGATCACTATATTAAAGTTTTTGATGGGAAATACCTTACACCTCATCTCAATTTTTTTTTTCAAACAGTATTTATTTCTTCATTTCTTCATGAGTACAGTAGGTTTCTTTAATGGCGTATACTTAAATCTTGTTTTGGTCAAGTGTGACAATCTCTTTTCGTCTCTCTTTAGATCATTCAGATATCGTTTATAATTATCAATATGTTTGTGTTTAAATCTACCATATTGTTATTTACTTTCTATTGCTCTCACCTATTCAACATTCCTCTTTTTTTTCCTGCCTTCTTTTGTATTAATTGGATGCTTTTCAAAAATCCATTTTAGAAGAATGATGGTTAGAATGTTTAGCTGAAACATGGGAGTAGGGCAAACTATGGAAAAGTATGTTAGTACCACTTCTGAATACACACAGATTTCCCACTGGACATAACACATTCCATTGTTCTACATTTTCTTTTGAGAGAGAATGTTTAGAGTCTTACAGTAAGTATGCCCTGTCTGTTAGGTATAGCAATAATCTATCAATCCTTTCACTTTGCCAAGAAAAGAAAAACTGTTATAGTCGTTGTCCAGAACTTACCCTGTAACCTGAGATTTTTCTGGGACAGAAATCTTAGATGCCTAGAACTGGATTAAATACGTCAACAAACTTTTGGCTTTCAGCTCAGAGGAAGCAAAGGTGCAACTGTCTTCGGTTGTCCCGAATCTGAGTTTATCCGATACCACCCACCTCTACCATGTCACCTAAGTTCAACCCCAACGAGAACAAAGTCATGTACCTGAGGTGCACCGGTGGTGAACTCGGTGCCACGTCTGCCCTGGCCCCAAAGATCGGCCCGCTGGGTCTCCAAAAAAGGTTGGTGATGACATCGCCAAGGCAACCAGTGATTGGAAGGGTCTAAGGATTATAGTGAAACTGACCATTCAGGACAGACAGGCCCAGACTGAAGTGGTACCTTCTGCCTCTGCCCTGATTATCAAAGCCCTCAAGGAACCACCAAGAGGCAGAAAGAAGCAGAAAAACATTAAGCACAGTGGAAATACCACATTTGATGAGATTGTCAATACTGTCCGACAGATGCGACACTGATCTTTACCCAGAGAACTCTCTGGAACGATTAAAGAGATCCTGGGGACTGCCAAGTCTGTGGGCTGCAATGTTGATGGACGTCACCCTCATGACATCATAGATGACATCAACAGTCGTATAGTGGAATGCCCAACTACTTAACTACAAAGGAAAATATTTCAATAAAGGATCATTTGACAACCAGTGGCAAAAATAAATAAATATGTCAACAAATAATAAATCATTTCTTTTTTTTAAGATTTTATTTATTTATTTTTATGAAAAAGAGAGCGAGCACGAGTGGGCTGGGGGGGGTGGAGGCAGAGGGAGAAGCAGACTCCCCACTGTGCAGGGTGCCTGATGCGGGACTTGATCCCAGGACCCTGGGATCATGACCTGAGCCAAAGGCAGATGCTTAACCAACTGAGTCACCCAGGGGCCCAATAAATCATTTCTAAGACTACTGATACTCATTTTCACATTGCTTTTCAAAAAGGCTGATACGGAATATTTTTGTTAAGAGGAGTAAAAAAACAAAAAACAAAAAACAGTGGTGGAGAAGGGTGGATGAGCATGAGATACTCAATTTTTCATGCCTTTTTTTTCAAATATTAAATACCATTACTTTTAAGAAAACTTTCAAATATCTAACTTCACAGATAAGAAAACTGAGATAAAGTAATGAAAGAATCAAAAAATACCAACTTAGGAGAGGACTTGTTATTCATTTAAGATACTCTTGTACATCATGAGAAGTACGTAACTGGAGAAAGATCAAAGATGAAAATACGAAGATGGTGAGATGCATCCAGTCACTGAAGTCATAAAAGTAAACATGATGCTCAAGCGCCCTGGAGACCACGGATTTATGGATTCTTACCTGAGCCATGGCGAACTCTGCAACTGACTGGATCATAGTTTATAAGGCATTCCTGAAATATGTGCGTATTTGGATGCCCTTGAGGACTCAAAATTTTAACACTTAAATATTTGAAAGTTTGGAATCAAAACATAAATAGAAAAAGAGGAAAGAAGGGCCATGGATGGATGTAATAACCGTTTCACTGTGCTCACATATTCTTTGCTACTATGACCACCAAAATGCTAACCAGCCTCCAAGGATATCTCCTAAATTTCCCATAATCCCTTAGGAATACCACACCCTAGATAAGGTCTGACTTAAATGTATCCTTTACCCTTTGTTTAGATATTCTGCCCATACTAGTATAATATTTATATATCACCAGATTTCTTGGTTTCAAATTTTCCCCACCGTTTAGAAAGTAGTAGAAGTTTTCTCTAGGCCCAGCCTCCCCAGAGGAAGATTTTCTGTAGCAGTCTCTTGGTTTTGTATTCTAGCATGGACTCCAGACTCTTAAAGTAGAAAAATCATCTCGAATGCTCCATTAGTTTTCTAGGGCTGTCATAACAAAATACTGCAGACCTAGTGGCTTAAACAATGGAAATTTATCTCTCACAGTTCTGGAGGTTAGAAATCCAAAATTAAGATGTCAGCAGGTCTGGTTTCTTCAGAGGCCTCTCTCCTTGGCTTAGAGACTGCTGCCTTCTTGCTGCATCCTCACATGGTCTTTCTTCCTCTGTGGTCTTTCTTCCTCTGTGCGTGGCACCCCTGGTATCTCTTTGTGTATCCAAATTTCCTCTTCTACAAGGACATCAGTCAAATTGGATCAGGTCCACCCTAGAGCTTCATTTTAATTTAATCACTTCTTTAAAGGCCCTATGTCCAAATACAGCCACTACCAGTACCTGGGTTTAGAGCTTAAACACAGCAATCTGAGGGAAGCACAACTCAGCCCATAACAAATGCCAGGACACACCTGTTTTTCAAGTTTTGAGCTTTCTGCAAGAAAAAAATTAATCATAAAAAATTTTTTTAAGTTGGTTTCAGAATGGATACAAAGTATATGTCTCAGGTAGAGTTGCCAAAATTTACCGAATAAAAATAAAGTATGTCAATTTATATTTGAGTTTCAGAGAAACAACAAAGAGTTTCTTTAATATTAGGTTTCATGGGATATTTGGGACATTCAAATTTAATTAGGCATTCAGTATTTTATCTGACAATGTTAGCCCCAGGGAATAGGATGGACACCATTAGAGTGCGTCATTTGTATGGGTCCCTGAGAAAGAGACCCTACACCCCATTCCATTGTGAGGTTTAAATCCCTTGCAGGAGAAACTACAGAAACCTTCACGTGAGCTTGGGGATCCTAAAGCAGAGAGAATTGGATCTTGATTCTCATTTGAAATTCTGAGAGAAGATAGCCTTCCAGAGTGTCCTGTGATAACAGAGAGCGATCACTAGAATAGAAACAGTGGGTCACATCTGGATAGAGGGGTCCGAGGTAGCCACCCCACCTTTCCATGCTGAAACACATACCCCTCTTTTCTGTGGCTTCAAGCCAAAAGTTTTCTGTGA
Source organism: Ursus arctos (assembly GCF_023065955.2). Lineage (NCBI taxonomy): Eukaryota > Metazoa > Chordata > Mammalia > Carnivora > Ursidae > Ursus > Ursus arctos. Next base: position 44,377,659 of record NW_026622797.1, on the reverse strand, counting down.
AACTTTCCTAGGATTCCTCAAGAGAGGAGCAGAGGCTGGTTGAGTGCGGAATGGAAAGCCTAAAATGGTCTCACGCCTTGGATTAAAACTAAAAATTTTTCTGATGACACTGTAACTAGAGGCGTTGCAGAGTTCAATGCCCAGTCACAGTTGATGATGGCGCAGATACGTGGCCAGAGGTAACCAAATACTGACAGGGATGGAGAAGCAGATGTCTGGATGCCGTGAGCCGAGGACCAGAAGTCTGTTCCAAGACTCACTGGCAATATATTAGCCCTGCCGCAATTTGGAACCCCCACGCCTCCCAGGAAGACAGAGAAGAAAAAGGGAAGACTGACGGTCAAACAGAGAGAAACTGAGTTTAACCTAGAACTAGCTGAGTTCACCTTGACTTTATTCACATTGTATTTCCAACTTACCAGCAGGTAAATCCAGATTCCCATAATATGCTGTTAAAGTAGATTAAACCTGACCCCAAAACTCAGCAGGTGTCCTAATCAATTGAATTTTAATGGCCTGCTACATCCTTAGAGATCTTGCTGATCACAATTCTGCCACTTAGTATTTTAGCTCTCTCCGCAAGACGAACTCATTTCATATTTTAAACGTTAATTATTTGCTGATGTACAACCTTAATGAGAAGCTTCCTACCAAACGACTTCATCCCACCACATTCTCTCCCTCCACAGTCAAAAATAAATACATCTACACACAAAAATAAAATAAATATACACACACAAAAACCACAGTAAAAGTTCTAAGTAGGTGTCTCTTCTTGGGGCAAGAGCAGAAAGGGAGAGTAAAAAATCACTTTTTTTATTAAGAAACTTAAGGATTTTAAAATTACTAAAGAAATCAAACGAGAAATATTCCTAATGCAGAACTACTGCCATCTTTAGGCCACCGTCTAGTATTACAAATCAGCTTTTGGTTCTATTTAGCTAAACGACTAATATTTAAGTGCTACAGAGATTAATTTTTAGGCATTTATATATTTTATCTTTTTTTTTCCAAATTACTAAATAAACTTTATTGTTTCCCCTTAAGCAAATTATATGATCCAGGGAAGATGTGGTGATTAGATGATATAAAAAGTTAACATTACCATGTTTACTTTGGGGAATTTAGAAAAAACACCTTTTTTTTTTTTGAGGAGGGAGCAAGAAGAAAAAGAATCTTAAGCAGGCTCCACACCCAGTGCCAAGCCCAATGTGGGCCTCGATTTCACAACCCTGAGAGCATGACCCAAGTTGAAATCAAGAGCTGGATGCTGAACCAACTGAGCCACCCAGGCACCCCAGAAAAACACATTTTAAACTAAAGAAAGAATAAACAGACCTCTCCCCACCCCCAAATAACAGTTTGGAAATAACACTTACAATGTAGATATCAAATTGCAGTATTTTAAATTCACAAAAGATCACTTAGTAAGTTATTTTAGAGTCTAAAACAAGCTAGCTGATCACAAACTTATTATTTAGGTTAATAACAAGTAAAAGCCATACCTACAGTTAAAGTTGCTAAGTTATAGTATTAACTTTATTAAAATATAGGTCAGTAGTAATGATGTAATTCAATTCAAGTAATGATGAAATTCAATTCTAGAAAATCAGCAAAAAATTATTTCTGAGCGTTTCTAAATTATTTCATAACTTTCAAGTTAAAAGGAAAAACTCAGTACACAGAATACTAAAACAATCCTAAAATTCACAACATAGTATTAACATTATACTCAAATAAAAATACCAAAATTCTAAAAACCAAAAAATTACCTAAGCAAAAAAACTTAAGCAGAAGCTCAAACTTCATGTCATTCGGGGACCTTTCAAACGCAAATACTATTTGCTGCATTTGACCCAACAACATTGGTTAGGGTCAAATCTCCTTACAGACTGTCTCAGTTTGCTGAGACTGACTTAACAGAATACCAGACTTAGTGGCTTAAACAACTGAAAATTTTCTCACAGCTCTGGAGGCTGGAAGTCCAAGATCAAGGTGCCAGTTGGGTAGGTTTCTCATGAAACCCTCCATTTTGCTTACACACTGAACCTTCTCCTTGTGTCCTCATGTGGCCTTTCTTCTATACATGTGTTTCTCTCTTGTCATTTCTTTTCATAATGACACCATCATATTATATTAGGGCCCTACTCTTATGACCTGATTTAACCATACTTAAAGTCCCTATCTCCAAAAATAGTCACATTGGGGCTTAAGGCTTCAACATATGAATTTTTTTGGGGGGGGGAATCAAGTCTGTCACCACAACACTGTCATATTTAATACATCACTCAAAGAAACTGAAAATAATTGGTCTAAGAACACTTAACTCTTTCTTGGTTCATAATAGAACAGCTGTGTTATTTTATCACACTACATGAGATAAAAGTTTAATGTACAGGAAAAAAGGAAATATTTTTATTTGAAAATAAGCCCTATGAAACAAAGTCAATGTTTGTGTTAAGTTCAGGGTTAGGTAAGGAGTGGGGGAGGGAGAGGGAACCATCCCACATGTTCTTAAAGGAGTTAGAATAAGGTTTGAGGTAGAGGGCAGGAAAGGTGAATACAGTTCAGGGAGTGGTGGTAAGAGCGCCAGGATGCTTGGAGTGCACTGTTTGCTAAATTCTCCCACAAAATGTAAATGTCTAGACTCTAGCACACAGCTCTCTGACTGGACTTGAGGAATGAAAGAAACCTAACAGTTGTCACTCAGCAAGTAGAAATGTCTGCTGATGAGCCCATCTGGGTCTAAAGGCCAACTCCAGTCCCAGGGGCACTTACATCAGGAAACATAATCCTTTTGTACTCTTCCCTCCAGCAATAAATGCAGTTGTACATTTACATTACTAAGGGAAGTCCCTAAAGTGTCAATGCTGCGTTCAAACAAGATACCCTTCAAGAAAACTTGCAGCCTTCTATGTGTAGTCTACCTGGCAGTTTGACCTTGGCAGGCCTACTGCAGGGGGCAAAGAGGAATGCTAAAGTCAATGCTCCGCGGACAACAGCGTCATAAAAGGGAAATAGGTACAAACTGTGAATCAATCCAGATTCTTCTCTTTTGATTCACAGACATTAAAAACATGGTTGTTGGACTCTTATCAGTCAGTGAACAGCTCAATCTTCTTGAGGATTGTTTCCTCTTCCTATTCCAGAGAGATTTGTTTGGGGCTTTTAAGAGTTATAATGGAACAAGTATTCAATATATTCAAATGGGTCCACTAGGTATAATAAGTGTCTTAGCTAATTGAACTATTTATTGCACTAAATTAATCCCTTGATTGGTCTGTTGGCCTCATAACGGTTAGTATTTGTAAGGGTTAAATGCAATTCTCAATGAATTATATTTTCATTATATCATAACTATTGATTTTTTTTCCATTGGACAATGTTCCTTTAAATTTAACACAGAAGTAGTATAAAGATAATAGACTTAGATTTTCTTTTGTAAAATTATATTGTATTTTCTCTTTTAACTAATTTTAAAGATCTCAAAGTCCTATCCTTTCATATGGGTTCTCAAAATTAAATACCTTAAGCATCCACTGTATGTAACTTATCTCCTATGCATCTAAAATACTAGCTATACACAGTCCTTGAGAGAATTCAGATTATTGTCACGAGTCATTTTGTGCTCTATAAATCTTAAAACCATCTGTTTGCGGAAAGTTTTCTATTCTGTAGCATGTTCTATCAACTTTCTGCTGTCCTTTCATTAAAAAATTCATTCCAACAAAAAATAGGATAATCAAGTAACAAAACAGCCAACGTTGGTTCCCTTAATCAGCGTCATTTTGAAAAATGGTCCTTCAACTCCTTCTAATAAATTTATTTTCTAACGCACTCCAGAAGGGGAAATAGAGGTCTTTTAACTACTTAGGAAGCTAGGAAATATTCAACCCATCGAGAGCACGTGGGCAAAGAGAGCTTCCAAATTCTAGGGTAATTGTGTCAGAGGATAATTATTAGTAAAGTGAATTTACGCCATAATCTTACCTTACTCAGCGCAAGAGCAAAGGGTCGGGTCTAACTTTACAGTGTCCTGGTGTCTGTGGCACCTCGAAAACGAATGGGAGCCCGGTTAATTTTGTGTCAAAGGTTATGTGCCAACGGGGACTCAGCTGCAGCCTCAGGTCCAGCAGCGGTGGCTCGGCTCCCGGTCACCCCCGCCTTCGGGACTGCGGGTCGGGTGGCGTTGGGGCGCCGGGAGCCGGCCGGCGGAGGTCGGCTGGCCGCAGGGCGCCGAAGCGGCGGGGGCGGCGCGGGGAAGCGAGCCGCGCGAGGGGCGGGGAGAAGCGTGGCCGGGGGCGGTGCTCGCGGGCGCGGGAAGCGCTGGAGGCCGACGCGCTGCGTCCCGGGGGTGGCCGCAGCCCCGCCCCGCCCCGCCCCGGTCCCGTCCGGTCCCATCCCGCAACGTCCCGCAGCGTCCCGACCGCCGGCTGCTCGCACCCTCCCGGCGGCCGAGGCGCTCGCCAGTGCTTCCAGCGCAGCCATGGCTCAGCACTTCTCCCTGGCCGCCTGCGACGTGGTCGGCTTCGACCTGGACCACACTCTGTGTCGCTACAATCTGCCCGAGAGCGCCCTGGTGAGTGGCGCGGGCTGCGCGGGGCGCACGGCGTGCACCTCCATCGTGGCCGGGGACTGGACTTTCCTCCGCGGTTGGGCGGCGAGCGCTGCCGGGGGCCTGCAGCCGCCACGCCTCTGCGCAGAACTCGGCCTCCCACCGCGAGGCCGGGCGGAAGTGTGCGTCCCCCGGGCCCTGCCCGTGCGATCGGCACCGGCTCAGTGCACCCCGCTATTAGCCAACTTGGAGAGCGCGGTGGAGAAGTAAAGGGGCGGAGGGGCAGATCGTGCGGCACCGGGCGGGGGAAAGGGTTCCTGGGACGGAAGGCGGGGCGGGGCCAGGGGATCTGGAGGTGTCTTTTGCAGATCCCTGGCCTTGGAACTTCCCTGCAAGTCATTCTGGCCTCCCGCAGCGCTGCGAGATAGCCATCTGGGCTTGTGTTTTCCTGATGTGCATTTTTCCTTTTGCTTGTCCATGCGACCACCTGTCAGTTTTTAAACACTGCAGTCATGGAAGGATTGTGTGGTGTATTGGAAGGAACGCTAGCCGAAAAGTCATTAGACTCTTAGCCCTAATTTTGTTTTCTACCAAGAAACAAAAATCAACATTCACTGCGCGCTTCCTACGTGCACCATGCCCTTTGAATAAGTTCTAATCCTAACAGCAGCCTACTAAATTGGGGTCCTCCTAGAACTTTGGAAAGAAGGAGGAATGGAGTATGTCTGATTCCACACCCTCAGGTGAATTGCCCCCCAACCTTTCCTTTGGTTTCATACGGAAATTAATATAAAAAGTTCACAGAAATTTTTTAGTCAAAGATCTAAGCATCCAAGCCTTTCAAAAGAGCTGACTAGGAGCACAGTGTTCAGAGCAGGGCTCCACGCCCAGACTGCCCAGCTTGGGGCACCAGCGTCTCCATTACTAGCTCTGTGACCTTGGGCAAGTTACTTTACTTTTTTTCAATCCTCGGTTTCCCCGTTTATAAAATGACACAAATAATTGGATTTACCGCAAAAGGTTGCAAGAACTAAGTGAGTTATAGATGTGTAATGCTTAGAGCAGTGTCTGACCCATACAAGTGCTTTTCTGGTTACCATCCAAACCATTTTTAAGCCTCACCATTTATGGTTAGAGCTCTAGGCCCCTGGTGCAGACATCAGCCAGTGCTGCTCCTTGTCACCCTGAGGTTAGTGGTTCCCCAACAGGCAGTTCAGGTACCTGTCAAAGGTCAAAACAGTGTTTGAGTTGCTCCTGTGCTGTCTATGCACAGATAATAAAAAAAATAAAAAAGTGTACCGTTCCTGCTGTTACACTTTTCTGCTTTCCTTCTATACAGGTGTTTCCTTGGTCATACTGAAAGTTGAGAAAGCTTTTCTTCTTGATCCTTTGGCTGCTACTTTTTCTAGATCTTTGATTCATATTTTCCTTCCTCATGGGCCTTTCACATTCCCTCCTGAAAATGTGAGTTTTCTTGCATCTCCTCTGTGGCCACCATCATCTGCAGGAGGTATTGTTAAACCACTGATCTTAAAACCCATTTTGTACATGTGTGAGCATCACATCTCAGAATGCAAGATCCTCTGAAAACCTCCAATATAAGGGAGGCTTAAAGACTGAAAGAACCTAGGATGTTACGGATCCTGTTTGGTTCAGAAATCTTTTATGAAATGCCAGCAGTGTGCTGAGCACCATAATACAGTTGGATACAGAGAAAGACACAGGCTTTCCAAGTGGGTGAAGATGCTGAAGCGTTGGTTTCAGCCCCCTGTGGTGAGGGCAGTATTGGCCCTTGCTGCAGACTGACTGCCTGCCCCTCATGCCTGGAGGCCCTCCCTCCACCACACCAACTCAGATCTCATCTGAAATAGCATTCCTTTTGGAAAGCTTCCCCTGGCCCCCTAAAGTTATCGTTTCATCCCCATCCCACCTCCAATTTTCCATAAAACCCCTGAATTTCTCATAGCACTTACACAACGGCTTAAAATTTCCAGTTAACCTGTTGGAATCTTCTCCTTGAGTCTAGAGCTGTGACTCCCTGACGTCAGCATCTCTGACAGTTTCTTGTGTATTCTGGGTGCTGAGCTGAGTGCTTGGCATACACTGGCTTCAATCAGCATTTGTGGAATTACTGAATAAAAAAATCGACATTTTAATAACTGAATATGGCACAGCCACTATTCTAATAAGCATTCAGTTTAAATGAACTGGTTAGAGCTTTACAACAACTGTGTGAGGTAATTGCTTTGTCACTGTTGTGTTTAGAGATGAGGATAACGAAGCACAAAAAAAGATAAGTAGCTTATCCAGGATCATCCAGCTAGCGGGCTTCTGTTCCCACCACCATCCTTTATGTGTGTCATAGAGCCTAGACAGGCCGCCTGGAGTGACTGATGCTTGAGCTGGGCCCCAGTGCAGGAGTGAAAGCCGACAGGTGAGGAGGCAGAGGGGGGCGCTTCAGACAGAGGAAATACAGCCAGGGCAAGGACCCAGAGATGAGAAACAACTCTGCGAAGTGCTGGGTGTCCAGCAGCAGGCAGGGAGTTGCAGGAGAATACGTTCGAGAAATCAGTGGTGACTGCATCATGGAACACTGTGAAGGCCTGTCCCCTCATTTAAATGCAGAGTGTTGTGCAAATGTGGGACTGGATGTGTCAGCTCGCCTGGGGGTGCAGGAAAGCCATCCTAGAAATGGTGACCCCTGTGCTCCCCTGGGGTTGCAGACTCAGAAGGGGATGGGGCCAGGCAGTTAACCCCCATGTGGGAGTGGGACCTGGGACAGCCAGGAGAGTGGATTTGCCTTCTGAAGATGCAGCCACACTGGACTCTTGCCAGCATCTATCTGCCATGAGAAAGTAGGGGCTCAGTCTCTTAAAAGATCTAATTCTTTTGAGATAAGTTAGAGATCTGAACTTGTTTAAAAAAAAAAGAAGTCTGACCTTGTATGAGAAGTCTCTCAAGTTTTAAATGTTAGCTCATTTTCAAACAATAGGATTATAGGGTTGCAAGACAGATTTAGCAAAGAAAAATACAGAGCACCCAGTTCAATTTGAATTTCAAATAACATTTTTATTAGATGTGTGTTCTGCAGGGGATGTGCTTATACTAAAAAATTCATTGTTGTTTATCTGGAAATCAAATTTAGCTAGGTATTTCATATTTTATCTGGCAAACTGAATTGGGAACCAAACATAATTTGTGGTCTGCATACAACTTACAGGACACCAATGTGCAACTGCTGGGTGGTGTGTGTTACTAGTCACGTGAGACTGTGAGCGAGGCAGTGGCCCCGAAGGCTGGGAGAGGAAGGGGGCTGCCCATGGAGGTCCTGTGCCATGAAGGTTTCTGGGGTGACTCAACAAAATAGAAGATCCAAGAACCAAGGCCTTGGGACTAGGACAGGTTTCAAAGGCACAGACTCCCTTATGTTTCTCAGCACCACTATTCTCTGGTTCTCCCGGCACATTGACCTCATTCTCTCCTATTACAGAAACTTCTCCACGAGGTAAGGAACACAGCTGTAGACGCCCCTGTTGGCAGCCCTGTTGGAAAAGGCTCCTTTCTCCTAGGAAGGTGTCCAACCTCATTGGAATCACGTGCCCATATCTTTATCAAGATTGCCAAGGGGTGAGAAAGTCCAAGACTGAATAAAGTGCCTTGACCGGAGGAGAGTGTAATGGGATGCAGTGACCATTGGTAGCTTGAAAGTAGCCATATTTATACCATGGAAATGGGCAAACGGCACTTATCAGGGCCTTTTTTTTTTTAACCGGCATAGAACTGATAACAACAACAAATACTTAAATTGAATTTACTTGTATGTCAGGCACTGCTCTAAAGCAACTTTACATCTGTTAATCCCACAGCACTGGTTCCCGGCAAGGCAGGATCACGATGTGTATTTTTTATTGTCCGTAGTACTTTGGACCTCAGAATGACTCGGTACATTTTTTATTGTTTTGACTTTTTTTTTTTTAATGATTGAATGAAAATCCATGGAACATGGAAAGCCAATGATTTTCAGTCATCTCTGGGCTTCAGGAATCCTGCGTGGCCTCACCTGGACCCCACCCTAGCCTGTAGGCCTGAAATTTCCAGGTGGTTTTAAGAGCCGTCTCTATGGTTCTGAATCACTGCCAGGGTTGAGAAGGGTTGATATATAGTGTTGACATAATGTGAGCTACTAACAATTGACCTGGTTCAGGGTCACATTGCACTGCATGGGAGTACATGTATAGTGGTTTTAATTAGCTTTAGGACAGAGAACAGCTCTATTTGACAGCTTTTGATTTCTCTGCACTCATCTTCTGATGCTCACACCCAACCCCCAAATCCAGGCGTGTGAGGACCTCTGGGTTTCTGGACTTGGCATGCTCCCCTCCCTCCGGATTTACCCAGCTAACTGGTGCAGCTTGCAGGGGTCAGTGTAAACATCATCACCTCAGCGAGGCCTTCTTCCATCCCTTTCGCTGTGTACCCCCTTCTCCCTTGTGCCACCTCACACTGTCAAAGAGGTTACGGGTTAACATAGAGGAGACGGGTCAAGTTGCTCAAGTATGTTCTTGGACACTGCTCAGTCTGACGCCAGGCCGGCATTCTGCCTCAGGTTCAAGTGCATCTGATGCTGGCTTAACAACATTCTTTGAAGGAGAATGGGGTAGAGCCAGTGTGGACCTTTATCCACCTTTTGCCTACTTTTTGCTTGGGATACAGAGTTCTCTAAAAATTTGAGCCAGCTCTTCAGAAAAAAATAAGACACATCATTCAAATACTTGGGATTTTGTTGTTGAGAAATCAGAAGATCTGTTTATCTTTACTTATTTCCAGAAGCTTCGTTCGTCCTTTTCCCTCAGTTTTTCTTATGGCAGAGAAATAAGAGCTATTTCCTGTATCTGATAGGAGCTCTTTGATTCCTCCTTCAGGTCATCTGCCTGGTCCTCATGGGTATTTCCCTTTGAGACTCCCCTGTGTCAGTGACAAAACAAAAGTAACTTAGTGACAGGTTTGATGTCCTTTATTCAGGGGAAAATAATCTATGAATTGGGGACGAACAGTGCCTCACAAGCATTGTCTACTAAGGGTGGGCTGAGGATAGAGGTAATGATAGATCGGTTGATATGTTTATCATCATGGTGATGTGTTAAATAAGTTTACAAAGCTTTGTCCAGTCTCAATGATCTCCAACCCTTAGAATTTGGGAGTAAGATTGATAGTCATCCTTGGTTATGTAATTGTATACTGGTGGTCTAATTCTGCAGTGTAAGAAGACACAATAGCTCTCTGGGGCTTTCAGGGATGGATAAATTGCTTGCGTTAAAGGGGGATTAAACTGTAGACCTTCACAATTATAGATATTTCTCTCCTGTCTGCCCTGTGAGTAACTCCAGTAGGTTTTCAGGTCTGTGAAATTAGGAATGAATAGTGCATTTTCTATTTAATCTTTCTTTATTCCTTCCTCTTATTTATAGCTTATTTATAATAGCTTTGCTCAGTTCCTGGTCAAGGAGAAAGGGTATGACAAGGAATTGCTAACTGTGACTCCAGAGGATTGGGATTTCTGGTAAGTTCTTTTTTTTAAGGTCTTCCCATTCCCTCTGATTCTTAAATGTTACTGATAAAATTTTAATGCTTCCTCTTCTATGGAGACATAAAGTGAAATGTGCAACTGAGTCAGAGGATAAAATGCCTTCTATATTAAAAGTTTTATGTTTCATAAATTAAAGCCTTTTCTACTTTAAATTTAGACTAGTTTAATTAAATATGTAAATAAGCTAAAAGCTTATTGACTAATTTAGACATTTGTGTATGGCTGAAGTTTGTCATAAGTTTCAGAGGTTATTAAGAACTGTCTCTAAAATTTACATCCTTTGTAAAAAAAAAGTTTGCTTTATTGCTTTTCAAATACAGAACCGTAGAAGAGGAAGAATCATCATGTTTTGAATGTGTCTGAACTGGGACATTTGGTTTTCTATAATTTGAATAGACTTTCCTACGTCTAAGACTCTTACTGCTTACTCCTTTTCTGGGTTAGGTTTTTCCACTTCCCAAGGCTTATTTTGTCTCTTTTCCTCATTTAAACAACAAAATAAAAATCCTACACTTTGAAATTGTTCAGTTGAAAATTAATAATAAACCTAAAATACACAGAAACACATGCAAAATTAATTCTAGAGCAGTGATGTTCATCTATTGTATATTTCTGCAATATTTGGTTAGGTTTTTTGATGTATCCTTTTTGTAAAAAGAAGAAATAGAAGTTATTTTGCGATATAAAACCGCTGACTCTGGAAATTTTACTGTGGACCAGAGTCAGTAATGCTCCCGAAGTGCCCTGTCATTTTTTGTTTAATTCTCTTGGTACTTGGTGGCCATTAAACCTCCTTGCTTTTATTATTCATAATAAAGAATCTGTACCCACTTTTCTCCCCAAATCCCACAAGTCTTTTACAGCGAGGAACCTAAAACTTAGTATTTGATTTTGTTTTAATGGTTTTCAGTAATATGCCCTGCCCAGAGGGCAAGTTTTTATAACCTGACCTAAATGGAGGCAATTTCTGGAGAGTATAAGGAGAGACCCTGGCTAAGAGCTTATCCGGGAGAATATAAATGTGGGCATGCATGTGTGTTTTATTTAATGAAAAACATTTGCACATTTTAACAGAGACATACAGGGATGTTCTTTTTTTTTGTTCTCTTGAAATTTTAGGTTCCTCTTTATTAAAAGCGTAGGGATTTTACAAGCTGAACATGCTGTCCTTCATTTTTGCACATGACAGTTTTCCTTACATACTTGCTGTGTGGATGCTACTTAATTTTGGGATTCTCGGATATTCTTATGTGTTTGACTAACATATCATTCACATGGGTTGGAGAATCCCTTTTTAGAATATTATTTTTTGGGTTAGCTGAATCTATGAACTGATTGGTAATCAGACTTTTCTGTTTTAGTTGCAAGGGCTTGGCATTGGATCTGGAAGATGGGAACTTCATTAAACTTGCAGATAATGGCACCGTGCTCAGGTAATAAAATTTAGTTGTAAAGTCAAAACTTTTTTTTCCAGGAGACTTTATATAGCATTTGATTGTTAAAGTATGGGTTAAAGAAGGTTATTATTTTTATCAATCAGCTGACAGATCATGTGCCTGTGTTTCTTTGTATGAATTGTTTGAACAATTTAAATACAGCTCTAGAAGCGTTGGACTTAAAGGTCTTGTTGTTTTAAATTTAACTCGCCAGAAATATTTGTAGGAAATCCAGTAGAATATTAATAGCTTGCTTCATCTCATTGACCACCCCTCTGGCAAAAGGGCCTGGGGATTATGTTGTGTTAGATAAGTACATAGTTGCCTGGAATAAAATTAGATTTCTTTTTATTAAGGAAGGAGAGAATGGATGTTGAGTAGGGGTTGGTGATCTGTGCACACCTCTCCTTCTTTCTCCATTTGTCTAAATTTGTCCCCCATGTGCAGGAGCATTCCAGGTCCTTCTGGAAGTTTTTCTAGTCGGTTCCAACCTTCATCGGTCTCCTCCTCTCACACTCAATGCTCACTCCCTTTCCTTCCCTCCCCCAGGGTGCACCAGGCACTTTGTTGGAGAGCAGGACAGGCAGTTGAGAAGCTGCTACCGCCACTGCTCTGAGTCCTACAGAGGGTGTCAGGGAGTGGGCATCTGTTTCTCCCCCAATACCAAGAGTGGAGGCAAGTCAACACAGTCACAAGGCTGTGCGATTTATTATTTATATTAATGTGATCAGAGTTGAAGGAAAGGACACTCAGCACGAGTTAACCCCTGGTACATACTCTTCCTTTTGATACATCATTGTTTTTGCACAGTACACATTCATCTCTACCTTAGGCCTTATCCTAAGGTGCAGACAACTAGATCAGGTGTGGCCCCATCTCTGATTATTTTGTTATTCATTTGCATGTCTCTTGCCTTGGGCGTCTAGAGCTAGCGTGTATGTATACATGTACACATTTGTATGTTGGTATGTATACATACTCCGTGCAGCTTTGACTGTGACCTTAAACTCAACCATCAGATTCTTAGAGTGCACTTAGCTGTCTTCAATCATTGTTCAAAGAATGTAAAGCATTCTACAGGTCTGGTTCTTTCTTTCATTATTATATCTGTCTGTCCTCCTTCTCAATCCTCCTTCTCAACGTCCCTGCCCTGAGCTCTGACGCCCTCCCTCCAAGTTCTAGCTCATCTGCAGTTTCTCCTGAATTCACTAGCTAATCTCCTTGATGCCTGCTTTCCTCCAGTAGAGCAGATTCCTCGTCCCATCAGGTGCTCCACTCCAGATTCCTTCGTCTTTATATTTGCTTTCTGAAGCGTTGTCCCCTTCATAGAAAGGAGCCCATTTTGATTTTTTCCATTTGTTCTCCCCTCATTACTTTTCCCCTTCCTTCTCCCCTCGGTTCTCTCTGCTGCTGCTACCCAGTCTGTGCAGTTGTTTTCTGATCATTCCAGTTAGATTACCTTGATCGTCACAGTTAAACGACAACGTCTCAGGAAAGAGTTTTCTTCCGGAGAAATAGTTTAGATATTGTAGGTCCAGAGCAGCTCGCCCAGGCTGGACCTCAGGGGGAGTTACTCCTGATCTCTTACGTGCCCATTGGTGGATGAAGTGGATGAAGAACTTAGGGAAATGTCTTATAGGACCCTCAAGGGGGCAATCATCCAGTTGAAAACAGAGAAAAGAAAACTGGGTTGGTTTAAGGGAGGACCCCCCAAAAGCAAGGCTGGAGGAGGGGGTATTCAGAGGAGGCGTTGACAAGCATCGTACCCCATCTCCCCAAACCAGGGCGAGCCACGGCACGAAGATGATGCCTCCCGAGGCACTGGCAGCGGCGTATGGCCGGAAGGAGTGGAAGCACTTCATGTCTGACACGGGAATGGCTTGCCGATCAGGTATGGCTCGTGCGGGGTGGCGCGGCCGTGACCGCCCCTTGCATTTTGGACCTTGGACCTGCGGCGTGAGGCTAGGAGGCATGCCATCTGCCTCCTGCGGCCAGGATGCGCGAGGGAGCCGCTGTGGCTTGATCGGAGTAGGATGTGTTTTCCACACGTGTCTGATGTCTCTGTGGCAGTTGATTCTGCTTTATTTCAGGTTTTGTTGATTCTCCTTTTACTTTCACTTGTTCTAGAGTGAAAAGACTAGCACCTAGGAGTAATAATGTTCCTCAGTCGTTCGTATTCTTTTTTTTCAGTTTGTTAGAAGCTCAGTCTTTGCTTTAATTTCTCCATTACCCATTTCTCCTCACATTCATACTACCCACCTTTCTTGTTTTCTTGATTCTCTTCTTTACTGCCAGCCCTAGTATCTTCTGCCTTTATCTTTTCTTTTCCCTTCTTTTAAATAATTTCGCGCATTTTCCCCCACTGTCTTTAAAGAAATTCACCATGTGTAAACATGAAAAGATTTCTCAGGAATGATTTGTAGACATCGATGTGCATAAATTAATAAGGAGTAATTAAGACATTATTATAAACAAATAGACCTTATTATAATTGTTAGTTTTTCATTTGTTCTAAATTTTTGTGCCATCTTCTCCCACATTACACTTTTGAAATGCACCTATTCTCCTTCAGAAGCTGTAGTAACCTGAGGAGCGCCTGGCTGGCTTAGTCAGTGGAGCGTGTGACTCTTGATCTTGGGATTGTGAGTTCGAGCCCCGCGTTGGGGGTAAAGATTACTTAAAATAAAATCCTAAAAAAGAAAAGAAAAGAAAATGTAGTAACCTGAAAATAGTTGGCGTTATTCCTTATTACAGTTAGATTTGCTGTGTTACATTCACTATCTTTTGAGAGTTTGTTTTGTTTTTGTCCTGAGATGAAAATGTCAGGAAATGAGTGCTCTTGGTAAAATAAGTTGAGAGGAAGACAGATTTCACATTGGGGATCGAGATGGAATGCTTTCACACATCTCGAGTCTCAGTGGCTAGTGGAAGTTAAGAGGGTGTCTATGTAGCCTGTTACTCAGCTGAAAACAGAGAGCGGCTATTGTCTCTCCAGGAACAGGCAGCTGTAGATAACGTTTTCCCAAGAAGGCCAGGCACGGAGCTAAGGGTTTCACTCTGACATCCATTCAGAAGCAGAGAGTACTTCAAAGAAGTGAAGTATTTCTCAGCCAGGAAAGAGCATTCCCCCAGGGTGACCCACAGTTTGCTCACCACCCTGCCCGCTAGCGAGCGCCACCTCCTGGAATCAGCAGCTTACCAGCAGTTTACCCAGGAGCGCTCTGAGGATGAGCTTGGAGTTTATCTCCTCTTAATTGGGTTTGTTAGGGAAGTGTTACCCATTTATGTGCTCAGTGGTCAGATGGTGGTGACATGTAACAAAGGCCTATTGTTTCTGCCAGATCATAAGGGAAAGCTTGATGCCTTTAAAAAGGAATACTATTTTTTTAATGTAGAGACATATAAAAGAAGAAGAAAAAATGGCCTGTGATTCCACAACCCAGTTAAATTTTGTTTACATTAAAAAAATAATGTGAGCATACAGTTAGAAAATTTAAATATTGTGGAAAAGAATAAAATGAAGAGTTAATTATCTGCCACACCTGTTGTCCTTCAGGATCCCCTTTCCTTGAAGCTTATTTCTCAAAAGTATACGACAGGGATCATACATTTCCTGCATTGTGCTCTTTTTAAATGATGTCTTTGAGATCCTGTCACATCAGCACACACACAGATGCACCTCGTGCTGTTAAATACTGGTGTGCCGTTCCATCCAGTGTCATCCATCCGTCTGTTCACGGGACACGTTTACGTTGTGTCTGGTGTTTGGCCATTACAAACAAGCCCGCAGTATTGTTTTCATACGTGTATATTTTGCACTTCTGTAAATTCCTAGAAGTGCTCTAAGGATATGTAGGCTTAAAAATTTTAGGGCAGCCCTCTCGGGTCCCTTCCCTCTTTGGGAGCTTTGTACTATCCCTCGATAAACTTTGCTTTGCTATCATTCAATAAACTTTGTTTTGCTGCCCACCAAAATAAAATAAAATAAAGTAAAATTTTCATCAGTATGGCCAAATAAGGGCCTTTATTTAAGGAGAGCATTATAAAGTGCATTCCCTATCAGTACATTTAGGGAATTTCAAGCATTGATGGACAGAGACCTTTTACGGACAGTTTATTTGATAATCCTTTTGCAGTTTGTTGCACTGGCAGGAGTATGGTTTCCTTGCCAGCCAGTTTCCAGAGGGCAAGTCCTTTTGATCTCTTTCCCTTAAACTGGTAGATTATGCAGGAACAGCTTGGTAAGGCGGAAACCACAGGGCAGGTAGAGGCAGGTGGTCCTGGATCGTATTGACTCTGTTCCTTGCTGGGTAAAGTGATCTGGTCAGTTACTAAGCCACTGCTAGCATCACTTTGCTCACCTTTACGTGGAGGTGGTATCACTCATCTGCACGAGTGAGAACATCGTGCTAACATCAGCTGTTCTTTTGCCCTCAGTCATTCACGTGCCTCTGTTCTGTTACCAGGAAGAGTAGGCAGTTCGCAAAGTATGTAGTGTTGGCAATGGCTTCCTGGGGAATGGCTTCTCTGTGGGCAAAGCTTAAGGATTATAGGACTCGTCTTTATTTAGTGGCTTGTTTTATTGAACTGATCTCACTAATCTCCTTCATTGCCAGTGATGTCTTTTAAAGAAAGGCTGTAAGAGGGGGCGAGAGTCAAAGCTTTCACGGGGTACAGTCTTGGAGTTTTGGTGGAGGAAGAGGCATTGAGAGCAGCCTGGCCCAGTTCATAGGTCAGGCCTGAACAAGCCTTGGTGTGTCCACGCAGCGGTCATCCAGCCCACGTTTGACAGTCGAGTAAGTCGGCCCCTTGGCTTGTGAGAGGGAGTCTCATTAAACCCCTGAGTTATTTGATTAGATCCCGACCAAAAGTCATGATCAGTATTTCAACTCTTTACCTGGATTTTGTCTGTTAATGGCCACAAAGGGAGCGAAAGGGGAGGGGAAAGCAAGGGCACGTAACTGGCAGTGACGACACATTTGCTGCCACAGTGCCCGGAGCAGCTGGCCACTCTGGTTTCGCAGGCCAGGAGATTAGATCAAGTGTAGGTTCGTGGACCTTGAAGCTGTGCCCACTGTCCCAGTCTCGGGAGCCCTGGAGTATTGTGTGGCCTTATAGCATGGCAGTGTGGGCAGAAATGCACATGGGATGTTACCTCCCTTTTCCTCCAGGTGCCTGCTTCCTCATGCTGACAAAGCCATCCTAACCTTTCTGAGGAATGAAAAGTAGTCTAAGATGTTCTGCCAATAATTTCAGCTGCAAGAGTAAAAACCAGGAAGATGATGCCAACCAAACTATTTTTAACTGAGGGAAAAGATACGCAAACCCACACAGCAATTTTGTAAATTAGCAGAAGGAGAACTTTTGACTTTATTTCCTATACGTTCTTAATAAATTGATATGAAGAAGTGCAGGGCATTAAATGACATTTAAAGGGATAGACATCTGGCTCCTGCAGAGGATTTTCTCCTAATTTACCTGCAACACTCCCTCATTCCAAAAATCCATTCCACTGTTAGATCATCCATCCATCCATCCATCCATCCATTCATTCAACAAACATTTGTTGAGTGCCTGCAATATGCTGGGTATATTGCTTAGTGGGCACTAAGGAGCAAGGCTGCTGTGTGCCGTAACTTCATATCTAGCTTGCAAATGGGAAGAAGGGAGGACTTGAAATCAGGTACTTATAATATTGCATGCAATAGTAATGACTATTCGAAAAGTACTTTCTTACATTAAACTAAAATCTGACTTCACCTTCAGTTCTGTTTGATTCCTCTTTGTACAAGGGTGCTCTAGGGATTCTGTGACATTGGGATTCCCCCAAAGCAGAGTGGTTGGTCCCGATCCTGGTATACAGGAGTGAGACAGTGAAGAGGGTGAGCCACAGAAGGAAGGAACAATGGGGGCTGGATTCCACTGGGATTTCTGAGAAGCACTGAGAATACCTCCCAGAGTTGTCAGTCCAAGGGACAGGAGCCTGCACTGCCTCCCAAACTTGAGGCTCACCACTGGCTCCTGGTTGAGGCTTAACCACAGGGGCACATGGACTCCACAGGCTACTGGGGAAAGTGAAGGACACAGGTGTGCTTGAGGTGGGATGATGCCATTAGTACAGTGGTGGCTGGGATCAGACATGAGCCAAAGGGATGTGACATGGGTCATCAGGTGTCTGCCCAGGGATGGCAGATTCAAAACTGACATCTGCACCAAGGAGGGCTCAAGTTTAATTCTGTCCTAGGGCCAAACAGGATAAATTCAATCCCTGTCCTCCCTGAGATCCTGGAGTGTCTGTCCTGTGCTCCTGAGTTTTTCCAAGATAAGTACGTTATGTCCTTATGTGATGTGATTTTTTTTTTATTCCTCTTCATCACCCTGGTTGTTCTCACATTAAACTGAAGGTGGACCACCCAGCAGATATGAGAAGGTGCTGTTGTGCAGATGACTTTGGAGCTCCAGTGTCAGTCTGATTGTTTTGAAATTCAGTGACATTGGTAACATAAATTGTGGCTTTTTCTTGTAGCTTAACCCTTCTTTAAAAGACAATGTTAACGTCTGTAATAGAGCCATTCTGAATTGAAATAGAGGCCCCTCTAAGTGACCAAACCAAAATCTAGTGTCTCTTCAGCCAAGTTTCTGTGTGTCACGTAAATGAGGCGTTAATTTGTTCCTAGTTTAAAATTTTGTTCTTTTTTAGGAAAATATTATTTTTATGATAACTACTTTGACCTGCCAGGAGCGCTTCTATGTGCCAGAGTGGTGGACTCTTTAACAAAGGTGAGCAGGGACTCATTTTTCAGAAATCATGATAGGTGTTAAAGTCATAAATCAGAGGGCTTAATTATATATGTCTTTTGAGTTGAGATTTTACTCAGTTTCCTCTTTGTGGTTTTAGAAGTGACTGAGGAAGAAAAACATAGAGAATTGGGTCAAATATTTTGAGAAAATTAAATAGCCGTGACCGTTTCTCCCCCCAGGGATAATAAACGTATTCTCCAGCAGGGGGTGCAAATGTCTAAAAAGAAAATACAGGAAAAATATTTTCTTGGTTTCATTAGCAGAATGAAAAAAAAAATTAAAGATAATTAAGAAAGTTCCACCTGTCCCTAGGCACTCTAAATAATACAAAATTTAAAAACTGAGATGAAGTTTTTAAAATTCATCTTTTCGAGCAGTTGATGTGTAGAGACTTTATACTGTTTATGAAGATTGAATATACTTAGGGCTTACGATCTGTGAAAAGTCACCAGTTTTGTGTCAGAATTACTCTTCTGTTTTGCATATGTTGTCTTTGAAAATCGTAACAATCATGTTAATAATAGAACCTGGATAACGGTTTACTTTTGAGCCAGAATTAGTCATGTGTTTCTGAGTTTCCATTGAGCATTTTATTATGTAGAAGTTATTATTTACATGAGTTTTTCATCCATAGTGACTTCAAGCAAATGTATTAGTCTTCCGATATTTCCGATTATTACCTGTGTTAATATTTGGGAAATTTTTTTTTTTTTTTTTAGCAGAACAATGGTCAAAAAACATTTGATTTTTGGAAGGACATAGTTGCTGGTATACAACACAATTATAAAATGTCGGCTTTTAAGGGTGAGTAACGTGAAGAGAGACCTTCTAATCGATGTTTGTTAAGTGCCGTACGGCTTGTGAATTACTTTGAAGTTACCTATTTAGTTATGTTCCTCAATTAGGACTTGATTTTATCAAATATTTTGCTATGAAGTTGATACTGCTTATATTTTAAGAGGTTCTTTTATTCGTGTCTGCTTCTTGGCCACAGTTGCCAGTTTTCTGAGCTCTGCTGTCTTGTGCGGGCCTGCCAGAAGGGGCATTCTGTGGGTTTCCCAGAATGGAGGTTCCAGCTGTTTCCTGGCTTGGCAGTGAGGATCACTCACTAGAACCATGGGTGTAGTAGCTATAGCCACTAGGGAAAGGGGGAATTCCATAAAAACAGGACTGGTTGACTCAGAATGGGGCAGAGCCATGGCCAGGTTGCACGTCGGGTCTCACAGCTGCATCTCAGGTTTGCTTGCTAAGGTTCCGCGGGGGGTACTTCTAAGGAATTCAGGGATGCTTTATCATAGGTTACCTCGGGGACTCAAACCAGACTGTGCTGAGTCAACCAGTGGACTGGTAGGTGATCAAGAGCAGTGTTTCTCAGCTTAGAAAAGGGTTGCCTTTTGATTGACATAAAATTACCTGCCTTCCTTTTAACGTAGTTTAAGTCATCAAAATAATCCTAAATATTGTGACTAAAAAACATATCAAGGCAATAAATAGTAACTGCAGAATATTTTTTTCAAATTACATATTTCTCTGCCACCTGCTTCTTTCCTTCCCTGAAGAAATCAGTGATTTGGGGAGATTGTCTCACTTTTCTGTGCCTGGTCACCAGCCCTCAACCCTGGCTGGTAGGTCCCACGTGGTCCTGTGGGTGCCCTTTTGTAGTCTACACGGAGTGCTGGGGGGGGGGGGGGGTGCGAATGCCCTTCGCCAGTAGAGGGGAGTATCCATGACAACTGTAAGGGCCACCCACCACTTCATTGTTTTACTTCTATAAACTTCGTAAAGTGAAAAGCCTTGAAAGAATAGTTGAGAATAGAAAATTGCTGCTTTCAAATAAATTCAGCATAAAAATCGGTTGATGTTATTTTATTGCATTGTAGATAAGGAGTAGGTAAAACATGTCATGCTTTAATAAGTGAGGCACAGCTTAAAAGTTTTAAGTAGCAATATAAAAATACAGTACAGAGCATAAATAAATAACATCTTTTCATTTCTAGCCAGATTTTGAAACCCTTGACATTAGCTCTAATATCACTAGAGTGGGAGGCTCAAGGTCCGTATGGCAATGGTCTGTAAACCCACAAAATCATAATCTGTAAGACTCAATATGGAATTAAATCAAATTAATCACACTTGTATTAAATAAATAAACTAGGTTAGACACCCATTTCCAAGTTGTGAAGGGTATATAGAAAGCTTTTCTGCAGTCACAGAAAAGTCTGAAAAGGTTCATGGCTAAAGCACCTTGCATTTCAGATTAATTTTAACATCATCTTTCTTTCTTTATTAGAGCTGTAAGACATCTATGTGCACCTGTACATTTGAATAGATCTTGATGAAGGGGCCATGTAAGCCTTTGAGTCATGCACCATCAGAAAGATCTTAGGGTTTACAGTGCCTTTTAAATTTGAATATTCAAGTATTTGAGTTCTATAAAGACAGGATACCCTCTGAATGTTTCCTAGAATTTCTGTTAATCGGTAGAAACCGACTTTTTTTTTTTTAATGCTGAATTTCTGAAATGGAATTTAACATAATTTAGTGTCACATTTCCAGGTTTCTTTGTGATCATTTTATATTTTTAGCTTAGTAGGACTTTCAGGGTAAATTTTTAAATACTGAAGGAGTTCACAGAAAACTTTAAAGAGCCTTAGGACTGCCGACTAGAAATTCAAGAGGGTCTTCACCTGTTGTTTACTATTGCTGCTCACTTTCTCAGGGGGGAGAATTGGTTGGTCTGAAAGCCCAAATTTGTATTTGGAAAATGAAAATTCGTCACATCTTGTGGGCCTACCTCCATATGCATTTTGTGGGGCGCAGTGGAGCTGGGGAATGGCTTTTCTAGCAGATTTACGTTGGCTCAGTGGGAATGTGCTCACATTGGTGCCACCAAGAACCCTGAGAAGGAGGAGTGGACATACTCAGAGGAGTACAGCCCACTTGATCCAGCACTGGGTAGCTGGAGCCACACCTGGTCGTTCTCCGTGAGATCGAGCACGGCGCTGCCCGAAGCCTGATCCAGGTAGCCTTTAGTGTATTCGTCATACGTGTACATTACAGGGGTGCCGTTCTTATACAGGCCCACCCAAACATGGGTCCCTTTCACATGCACATGGTAGGAGAAATAGTATGTCCCTGGTGTCCTACAGGTAAAGATTCCAGTTCTTGGGTCATAATGCTGTTGCCTGTTATACAAAATCTTATCAAATGGGATGGGAATACCTACAGCTGGGTAAGCTTTGGAGAGAATGACGGTGAAAGCAGACATAGGCATTCCTGTGACTCCCTGGTTGGCGCTAACAAAAGGCCTTTGGCCTGCCTTTATAAAGCCCTCAGATGGGGCTGCTTGGCCTGGAGGGCCTGGGGGGCCTGGAGGACCTGGGAGGCCAGGCTCTCCAATGTGGCCTCTCGGACCTGGAGGCCCTGGTGGCCCAGTGGGACCATTGAGCCCCTTAGTTGCTACACCTGCTGGGCCAGGAGGACCTGGAGTTCCTGGATCCCCTTTAGATCCAGGGAATCCTGGAATGCCCGGTGGCCCAATGGGGCCTCTGGTTCCTGGTATTCCAGGGGCACCTCTTGGACCAGTCTCACCATTGTGTCCAGGCATTCCCTTAGCTCCTGCTGGGCCTACAAGGCCTGGGAGACCAGGAGGTCCTCGAACTCCAGCGTCCCCTTTTGGGCCTGGTAACCCTGGGTTTCCCTTAGGACCGTTGCTGCCTGGTTCTCCTGGGTACCCTGGTTTTCCATCTAACCCAGAGGAACCCCTTTCTCCCTTAGCCCCAGGGTGTCCCGCAGGCCCCACTGGCCCCATCTCACCTTTAGGGCCTGGAATCCCTTGGTTGCCTGGCATGCCTTTTGGTCCTTGGGGTCCCATATTTCCAGGGGGTCCAGTCAGACCTGGTTCCCCAGGATGACCTGCTGGGCCTTGTTCCCCTTTAGCACCTGGACTTCCTGGAAGGCCAATAGGTCCTCTTTGTCCCTTCAGGCCTGGCAGCCCCGGTTTCCCAAAGCCAGGAGCCCCTGGAGGCCCAGCTACTCCTGGAGCCCCAGGGTGACCTTTTGTCCCAGGAATCCCTGGCTGGCCTGGGGCCCCAGTGGCTCCTGGCTTTCCAATGCCTTCTGGCCCTCGTTCCCCAGGAGGACCTTGGGGGCCTGGCGGGCCAGCTGGTCCCCTCTCTCCTGGAAAGCCCCGATCGCCTTTGATGCCTGGCTGTCCTGGAAACCCATTTTCACCTCTTTTTCCCACTCCAGGAGGGCCAGGTGGTCCCATGGGACCCTGAGGGCCTGGAAGGCCCTTCTCACCCGGGCGTCCAGGAGCTCCATACCCTGCTTCCCCTTTCTGTCCAGGCGCACCAGGGACTCCTGGTGCGCCCTTTTCTCCAGGAAGGCCCCTGGGTCCTGGGGCTCCTGCAGGTCCTTGTTGTCCGGGTTTTCCTGGAACAGTAATTCCAGCTGGGCCGGGGAGTCCAGGTGGCCCTGGTGGGCCCCGTGGTCCTGGTAAACCAGCTGGGCCAGTATCTCCTTTTGGTCCAGATGGTCCTTTCTCCCCTGGTTTTCCTGGGAGTCCTGGCAAACCTGGCTTCCCAGTGGCCGATGGTCCCGGTGGTCCAGGCAACCCTGGCTCTCCTTGGGGTCCGGGACTTCCCTGGCCTGGTTTTCCTGGTGGTCCAGATGGACCTGGGTGCCCTCGAGGTCCAGCGGGGCCTGGTGGACCGGGAATACCTTGCTCTCCTCTTACTGATACACCTAAAAGACATGCCCGACACACACACCCAGAGAGAGAGATGATTAGTAATGACCTTGCACTGTCAGTCAGTCCATTTGGGCAGACTAGTCTTAAATGGTTTCAGATAATACATTTTATATTGTGTTTAAAAACACTGCCAGAGAGGATGGTTTCCTCCTCCACGGTAAACCGTGACTACCATAATACTTTTATTACATCCTAATTATCCATGAAAACACACTGGGGTTGAAGAATTCATCTAGAATAAGAGTACAGTGGAGGTATTTACCCCATTTATTTTGAGAAAATCATCTACCTCGAGAGGAAAGGGACAAGATGATATTTAATAGGACAGGAAGAAAAAGACAAATGCAGAATAAATGGGAAAATATTTAAGAACTGTAACAGTTTACTCTCTCAAAAGCTATCCTATCAGACATCAGTGAGAAAATCTGCCATGCGCTGCTGAACACAGTTTAGATGTATGTTGATTTTTTTTTTCACCCTCAGTACATACCATGAACTCCTACATCCTCCTTTCATTGACTTAACATTGAAACAAAGAATTAGAGAATCAGAGCCAGGGGGCAGAGTATATAAAAGAGTACTAAAATGCTTATCTAAAGTTTTCTTTGATTAATGCACATAGTTATTGTTGATTTCATAGAGCGGTGGGTCCATTTGAACCAAATATTTCTACTGGTATAGTGAATTCAGTTCAGAAATCGCTAATTTACTGCCTCTGATGTGAAAACGGCTCTTGGGCCACAAGTGTGGGGAAGCAGAGGACGCATCTTTTAAGAGCTTCGGTCATGAAGGGAGTAAAACAAGTGTCCCTGTGATAGGAGGTGCCCAGTGTTTTGGTTTTATTCATTCGAAGTTGGGATTTAGCAGAGCATTCTGGTATTAGCATATATAATTGGGAACTATTACCATGTCAAAGAATCTTTAGACAGCAATCGTCATAAGCATCTATTATAAAATTCTCTTTTCTTTCTCAGAGAAATTCTTTAATAGCTAGCAAAAATGGTAATAATTACATATCATTTAAATGTCTATTTGCAGAATTTATATTAAAATCATTTCGTGTTTAATAAATCTTTAGGAAGATGGCTGGAATGCCTGTGTATACTGTTTAGATTCTTTTACTGTTGGAAAATGGTTCGTAGTTATGATAGATTTAACAAATGGCATAGATACTGAATGGTTTTTGGTTAAAACCCTGAGAATAACTTATGGCTATGACTTTTGAGCCACATCTTTTTTGTACAAAAGTGATTAATTAATAAACTTTATCTAAATCTTTAGTGGCTTTAGGAATCAGAATGAAGACTAAATTAGAATTAATATTAAGTGAATTGTAAATCACCTTTGAAAACATATGCTTATGGGTATAGTTCACATTAACTGTTAATTGTTGGTACATTATTATATTTTTAAAAAGTCTTTCATATTAACTGGGATAAGTAGTTAGCCAATAGTAGTTACTACTGTTATTCTCTTGGGTAGAGATATTCCTGATATTTGAAATATATTTGGTGACAAATGAAATATAAAGTACATATTAGAATCATTAAAATAGATATGCTAAAATAGGAAAATTATTTTAGACCTGGATATTTATATTTTGTACTAATTAGAGTTATATTTCATTTTGCAAATATTTAAATGTATGGAGCTTTAGTCACCCATGGATTTTCTGAAAATGACATCAATAAGAAGACTATGAGAAAAATTAATTTATGCAAAAGATCTCTAGATATTCATACATATCATTGATAGATTGACCTTTTAGTGTACATATGTTACTTATCTGTAAGTATCAATGGGTGTAATACATTACAAATACAATAGATGAATAAATAGAAAATAAAATAGCACTTTTTTTTTCAAATGCAAACTATGTTAGATTGGGGTTTGCTTCAGAATCTTATTCTGAATCTCTATCTGAACCTCTGATCATATCCATACTAAAAATGATTATCTTAGTCTGGTTGGAAGTCTGTTTAACTGTTAAAATAGGGAGGAAAAACACTCTTATTGAAAATGACTACATAGTGGGGTGCCTGCGTGACTTACGGTTGGTTAAGCGCCCGACTCTTGGTTCCAGCTCAGGTCGTGATCTCAGGGTCGTGAGATCAAGCCCTGTATGGAGCTCTGCGCTTAGGTTCAGAGTCCACTTGGGATTCCCCCTCCGCCACACCCCCCCCCACTCTCTCTTTCTCTCTCTAAAATCAGTAAATGAAATCTTTTTTAAAAAGAAAAGAAAATGATTCCATAGAGCACCATTTGAGACTGGAAGTCCAAGGACAGGGTGATCTCAGTCACTTGGAAGGTTGCCCTCATTGGTCCTCCACAGCTTGATGCAAGAAAAAATGTGAGTTCTGTTGTGTCTTTGGGGAATAGCCCCTCTTTTTCCTTGCCAATTGAAAAAAATTAAGGATTAGGGTGATACCATCCTCAAGGAAAAATGATTACCCAGCAGAAAAGTTTCTGCAATGCCCAGAAATGGAAATAGTGGTTGATTATGTCAGAATATGGCACCCATGGGGCCACCAGCTCTGCATTCTTTGCAGCATAATTTGGTGTGTTTTGACTGAGCCCTCTTTGAGCCTGTGTTGAACAGATGGGCCCAGGAATTACATTGACACTCTTTGTATTTCCGTTATCACCCTAATGGTATACATGTATACATTGTGGGCTTTTGTCTTTCTTTTAGCGCATTAGTGCTGCCAGTGAATGATAATGTACTTGAGTTTCCACCTTGTATTATCAAGTAGAGACTGCCGTGGATTTGCAGTTAAAATGCAGCTTCTAAGCTTTTCATGTGTTAGTAAGATATATGTTTTCATTTCTTCTGCAGAAATAGCCAAGATGATGCAGTACAGTAAGGTGGGAAGATAGAAATACTTCTAACCTTCTACAAGTGGTGCATTTGATTTTTAACTCGAGGCTGGTTCATATGACCTTGGTAAACTATAAAAAGTCTGAATTCAAGGGGAGTAGCAGGTTTCCTTATCTTTTATTCTTTCTTTCATAACTTTTCCTGTATTTTATTTGTATTTTGAGACATTCAAGACTTTTTGTTATGTACCTGTGCACTTATCTTTAAACATTAAGCTGCCTTTCATGAAATGTTTTAAATTTCATCTTTCTTTTTAAGAAGACAATCCTGTAAGTTTAATTTGCTGAAAATGGTTGTCTCCAAAAGCATTATTTGTAAAGTTAGGCAAGTATCCTTAGCATTCTTTGCAAGGTAAAATATATAACTATCATGAAAAAATACTACGGAAAGGAAATTTGCATCCTACAATCTGTTCAGATTATGCAGTTTAATTCAGTAGATGTTTTGCAAGTACTATGTGCCGGATGTCTTTCAAATGCAGTTAGTGAATGTGAAACCTACTAATTGCCCTTCTTTGAGGATCTGTTAGTAGTGTGCATACATTTTCTCAATTCTCTTCACAATATCTGGAAAAGCTCAACAGCTGGGGAAGAGATTCAGGAACAAAGCTAAAATGTATCTAAGGCTACCCCCCAGTACTACCACAGTGTGAGGAGGAGAAGTACCAGTAATACAGCTAACACTTGAGTACTTTACAGCTGGTAACACTTAAACTTCATTAACAGCCCTTTGAGATAGCTGCTGCTGCTTTTGAATGAGAACAGGAAGGCACAGAGAGGATAAGTAACTTACTTGAGGCCCCCCAGTTAGCACATGGCAGTTAAGTCTGTGTACTTGACTACTAACCCATACAAAAATGTATACATAGTTACAGAAATTGCTGCCTCGTTTGCCTATTAAATTTCATGGAAAAGCGTTAGATTTTATTTGATAATTAAGACTCAATTTTATATATATTGGTGGACTGTCTGAATTGGTTGTACAAGTAAATGATGGTTAGTCTAAACTTGCTACTCTCTTTGTATAATTGGTACTTATTTCTCGTTAAGACATTTCAAACTTGATTAATCTGTTTGGAATTAATATTTCTACATTATGGTTAATTATCTGTGCAGAAGGATCATTTGAGGGAAAGACTTTCCACACATAAAAGTTCTTAATATTCTTCAGGTCTTTCTTTCTACTCTACTCACTATGTAAAGGATGTTAATGTTCTGGAATAGACTTGTTTCTTTCCATAAATCATTTTGTTTTAATATTTTGGACAAATCCAGGAGTTTGATGATAATTTAACACCAAACAAAGTTAAAAGCATTTTGTTAAAGAGATCATTAAGATTGTAGAAAGTAACAACCAGTTAGTTAATACAGCAGGATATATAAAATTTACCTTTACTCTTTATGGCATAGGGAATGAAGAACTCTGTCTTGGTGTTGGATGGTGGGCCTTTGATGCCTGTAGGTGTTTGGTATTGCTCCACATAAAATCCTCCATGTACCAGGTGCAAGGAAATTAGCAGCAAAAGGGCTGCTCGTGACAGCATGTTCTCAGATGGCTTCTGAAAAACAGAAAAGCATAATTTCTTGGTATAGACCTGTTTTATTTGTCTGATGTTGGACACACGAATTCTCTGTTTTGTTAACTACCTTTTTTACCTTATCCTATTTGTTTTTAATATATTCCATAAGCCAGAATTAGACATGTTCAGTTATATGAATATGTGACTTAGTTGTTAGTGGAAACCACATTCAAACAATCAAGTAAAACTGAAGTGATTTTACTTTACAGAAACCGAATTGGATGCCTGTATTAATAATTCAAGATCTTTAACATAGTTTGAAATATCTGGTAGTTTCAAAATAAACTAAATAGGACATACTTTTACAAGTATGGTTTTATTAGGGTATCTTTTTATAGAGACTACTACAGATTAAAGTTTCTGAGTACACGTTAGTGGAAAGTCACTTTTTTTTAAATGACAAAAAACAGTTAATTTTTCAAGGCTCATTTCCAAACAAGCTAACATGGAAGTCCACCAGAGCATCAAGTCATAGACTTACCTGGGTGCCAGGAGTTCCTGGAGGTAGTTTCTTGGCAGCTTTCTGAGCTCTCCTGTGTCCAGGTGAGCAGTGCAGAGGGTACCCTCTCCAGAGCTGTCCTGCAGTATTTATACTATTTCTCCCTTACTTTGTGAGGTTACCCTGTGTTTAAGCTCCTCCCCTGAGAGGTGGAGGGTACTAATTATAGTGGAAAGTTCTATTGGGCAGGCATACAAGATCAGGTTGGGCTCTCTTTCCTTGTTTTCTTATTGAAAAATAAACTCTTTGTCTTAATATATATTAATAGTTTTAACCATGCACCATCTTTTTCTGAGTTTTTATTTTAGAAGTTATTACTCAAATGTTTAGGTTGGTTCATGATGGAATAATACGCCCTTTGTATTTTTGAAAGCACATTCTTGTGTTATTTGGTTGAAAATATTTGGTAGTAGGAGAGGAAGTCCTTTTTTGGGGGGGTGTGTATGGATTTGAACCATCTCTAAATTCTTCAGTTATGACATAAGGCCGTCAATGTGTCCATTAAGGAACATTATGTTCCTAAATTTTTATGCAGATAGCTTACCCCAATTCTTACTTACTTTTGAGCTTGAGAAAAACAATTAAAATGTAGGCATGTTGTTTTATATCTTAGGGTTTTAGTGTGTAAGTCCTCAGAAGTTAATAAGAGAGATTTTAAATATGTTAATATCTACTTTGATTTTTACTTATTAAATATTTTAGTTTTCAGACAGAGGCAAGACGTCCATGAATTTGATAGTAGAGTTAGCAATACAATCACCCTGAAGGATTTGGATTCTTTATTTACAACACTACAATAAGTTCAGTAAATAGCTTCAGGTTTTATTGCTTAATTTTGGATCTTACTTTAGAGTTGTGGTAGAAATGGCAAAAGCCTTAACTGATAATGTCATATCGCGTCTAATTAAATGAGATTGTTGTGTTCATTTCAGAAGAAAACAGTTCCTCAAACTTTGCTTTCAGCTTTTTAAAAATAGCAGTGCCTTACCTTAAAATTTCCTTCAGGAATCTTGATTCAGCCTAATTAGAAACATTTTCCCCCCAAAGATAAAAAGTAAACATTATCTTTGTCATTTTCAATGCTTAGAATTCTCTTTAACAAGGCTAGGAGACTTTTAAAGTCAGTTTTCAGGATCCTAAAAAATCTATTAAAAACAGGAAGTTGAGAGACCAAATTTTGTATCTAATTTCATTGTTTTGGAGCTAAATGAAATCAACTGTACAGGTAAAGTAGGTGAGAAGGAAAATTCCGTAACAGGCATAGATACAATGTTTTTAAAACCTCTGCAGAATTAAAGTAGAATGGTTACAGGACTGATCGATGAAATAATTTAGTGTTTGACCAGTAGATGAAATAAAGGTTTGTTCTTTCTCTTGTCCCCTTCTCCTTCCCTGCATATACTTTTCTATATTTTTTTAGACTAAGCCTTTGTAGAAATGTAAATGGATAGTTTATCTCACTGACTGCCTTTCTCCTAACTCTCCCTTTTAAACCTTTCATTGGTTGCCATGTTTAAAAATCTGCAGCGTCCTGTTTCTATATAATATTCGTAGATACATGTGAAACATGACTTTTACATCAGTTCAGATTAACAGGAGAATTCAAAAATTTATATTCTAATCATTCTTTCATCATTTGGAGAATGTCTGTGGAGCAGCTTTTGTGATTATAATATGTGCTCTGCTGTGTCTGTAAGATACCGCAAAAGCTTAGTTAAGAGAAGTGGCTGCCTTTCATCTACTTCGGTTCATTTGGGTAAGATTTTGAAAAAGTAGGTGAGGTCACATGGATGCTGTTGGAGGCTAGGCTGTAGAATTTGGTTTTTTCGTTTTGTTTTGTTTTGAATTTGTTTTAAAAGGAATTATTACAAGTACGTATTCTGGTATTTTGTATGTCTATATGGATACACACATACACACACAGCCATTTATAACTGAGACTGTTACTCTGTTAGATACCATTTGTGTGGAAGTACAGAAGATTAATTCTCAGCTCTTCACGCTGTGCACCTGTGTAGACCGTTTGTTCATCTGTGGCTACTCCAGCTATTTTCAGAGCCTCTCACCTCAAACTCTCTAGGTGTCTGTTAGACAATGAAAAGGTTGGTCTAAGTTTCTAAGCTCTCCCAGCTTTAAAATTAGAGTATTCTTGTGTTTGAGGTATTTTGCTGTTCCCCATGGTGAGACAGTGGGCTTGGCTCCGTTTAGTACTTATTAGAGACAAAGTCCATACCAGCTGGTCATATGCCTTCTTTTGGGCATACGTAAATACATGTGGGTATTTGTCAATCTATATTCCCCTTTAACTTGGGAAAATGTGGTGTCTTTATTGGATAAGGCTTGGACATTCAACCCGTTTTGCAAACAGTGTACTTACTTCAGCACAGGGAATCTGACTGCCGTTTGCTTTGTTAAGTCACATAAGAAGCACTGTCTTGTCCAAAACAGATTGTAGAATCAGAGTATTTGCTAGCCACACCCCACCCAATTGTGTATTTAAAACTATTTTTATTCTGGGAGTTTACTTGTAGCTGTTTGAAGTGAGTAATCTGTGGCTTTATGATGAACACCCATTCCATTTAAAACAGAAAGCCATGCTCTCTAAACTCAGTAACCTAAGTGCATTTTTATAATATCAAATATGAATGTTTTTTGCACATCTAGCATTTAGCCACTCTAAGCCTGTCTTTTCATTTTCACTACCCAGGGTCAGTCAGTCATTCACTGAATATTTTTTGAGTACCTCTTAATGTGTCCGGCATGGAGATAAAAAGTGGGTGAATAATGTGCAGCCCGCACCCTTGCTGGGTTTGAACAGTGGTCCGCAATCATTTTTCCCCAGTCCTGCAGTCCTGAGTGACATGACACGGTTCCTTTAGTCTTGAAGGGTCGGTGATGTAGTGGTAGTTCTGAGACTATATTGTGAAAAAGCTCTTGAGGTAATCATAATGGACTCCTAAGTTGGAATGTCTTGGTCTGATTTCATTGTTCTATTACCAGCTTGTTAATATTGGCTACATAGTTTTTTTGTCATTTTTGTGTGTATACTTTTTAACTTTATTGTGGAAGATTTTAGTCTTATATAGAAGTAGAGATTAGTTACAGTCAGTGCCTAGGTATCCCTCGCCCAATTTAAACTAATCTCAACTCCCTACCACTCAATTCTTCCATTCACCATGCCTCAAAATTGTGGACAAATAGGGGAGTCTGGCGGGCTCAGTCGGTTGAGTGTCTGCCTTCAGCTCAGGTCTGATCCCGGGGTCCTGGGATCGAGCCCCGTGTCAGACTCCCTGCTCAGCGGGCAGTCTGCTTCTCCTTCTCCCTCTGCCCCTCCCTCCCTGCCCCGCTCATGCTCTCTCTTGCTCTCTCTCTAATTAATAAATAAAATCTTTAAAAAAAATTGTGGACAAATATATATTGTTCCAATTCACCAATGAATATATCAGTATACTTCTCCAGAAAATGAGTCATTTTTCTCTTAAACAAAATCTTTATCATACCTAAAAAATTAACTCTTTCTTAATATTATCAAATCCTCTAGTCCACATTCAAATTTTCCCAGTTATCTTAATGTCTATGTACACATGCATATATGCTTACGTAAGTGCATGCATATTTACATGTAAACATGTAGAGATAAACCCACATATGTATAGTGTGTGCATATGTGTATATATATACACATATATATCCATATGTTTTTATTGATTTACTGTTTATTCAAATTAGGTCCATGAATTGTCCGAATTTACATGTTCTGTTAATGTTGTTTTCTCTCCATGTTTCTTTATTTCCTTTGCAGTTTATTTGTTGTAAAACTGGGTCATCTGTTCTGTATAATTTCCCACAATTCGGATTTTGTTGTCACTTAAATTACTTTTCTGTACCTTATATTTCCTGTAGATTGGTAGTTAGTTCTAGAGGTTTGATATCCTTCAGGTTTGAGATACACACACAAATACTTTTTCAGCAAGTGCACTTTATAGACCACGGAATGTGGTATGTTTCAATCAGGAGGCCCTTCATTGCTGGTTGTCTCTTGTTTTGTGGTGTTGACAGCCATTGATTATAATCTAGATTCATTATTTCATTGGAGGTTACAAGATGGTGGTATTTGAATTCTATGATTCTTCCTCTGTTTATTAGCTAGAATACTTCCATAAAGAAAAACACTCCTTCATTAACTACGTGTTTACCTCAAAGTGCATGGAAAAAAGCAGGAGAAATGCCTTTATCACTGTGCAACCTGATAAACTTATTTTCCTAGTATCTTCCAGAGGTGAGCCCGTGAGGTGTTTGAGAATCATTCTAAACTCATGGATTTAAACATATTTTATGTGTTTTAAATCCATGGCAGTTATTATTATTGCTCAGATTTTTTCCCTATCTTTGGTCAGCAATGTGTACTGACCAATATACTATACTAAAATTCCCAATTCTCATGACAGTAACAGAGTTACTCATTTGCTTTGTTCCATAACACTCACAATTTCTCAGTAACAATACCAACATTCACACCACAAAATTGAAAATAGTTTAAAATTATTTTTGCAGTTCTTTTAGTATTTCTACCAGAGCTATATAGTCAAATTACCGTGCTTTCGAGTCAAAACAGCTCATAATGCTACCCACTCAATTCACTGTTAGGTTTATTTGTTTCATTTTGCTTTCAATTTTAGAAACATTCTTTTTTAAATTTAATTTTGTTTTATACTTTCCTAAAATATTCATGTCTCCAATGGTATGCTGGTAAGTGTTTGACAACTGGCTTGGGGGTTCGGGAGCTATGTTTGCTGATATCCATGATGTAATTCCTTCCACCATGGCCAATTTCAGGCCACCACGGTAAAGACAGGTGACTCCCAAAATACCTGAACATTTATCAAGAGCCAGTACAAGCCAGCTTCAGCTTATATTGCATGTTTCTCAAGTCAAATTTATAAAACCAGGAATATTCAGAGAAGCCCGGCTTCTATTACTGACCTGTCCACCCTGTTTCACCCTTCTTCTATAACCTTTTATAAAACTCTTCTTTGGTTTATACTTTTTTTTTTTTTTTAAAGATTTTATTTATTTATTCAACAGAGATAGAGACAGCCAGCGAGAGAGGGAACACAAGCAGGGGGAGTGGGAGAGGAAGAAGCAGGCTCATAGCAGAAGAGCCTGATGTGGGACTCGATCCCAGATCGCCGGGATCACGCCCTGAGCTGAAGGCAGACGCTTAACCGCTGTGCCACCCAGGCGCCCTTTGGTTTATACTTTTATAATTTTTTAAAACAGATACTCATTCATATCCCCTTCTGACTTAGATAAATGGCATCACAAAATACATACTGTATGCCACCTTTTTTTATGTAGTAGTTTGTTTTGCAGATCATTGCGTAGCATTATGTAAAGATGGTCCACATCTCCTTTTTCCAGCTGCATAGTACTCCACTGTGTGACTGTACCGTGGTTTCACACACGTTTCCCTGTGACGGACATATGTGTTATTTCCTCTCTCTTGCTGTTACAAATATTTCTACAGTGGATTGCTTTGTATGTGTGTATTTTTTGGCTGGATATCTTCAGGAGAGATTTTTAGAACTGGGAATCACAGGTCAAAAGGTAAATGCATATGTAATTTTGTTACGTGTCATCACACTCCCTTCTATAGGTGTTGTGTCATTTCACTTTTCCACTGGCAAAATATGAGTGTCTGTTTCCTTATAGCCTCACCAACAGGATAGGTTTAGATTTTGGTGCATTTCTAGATTTTTGCCCATTTTACAGGTGAAAACTGGAATCTTGGTCTAGTGGTGATTTTGATTCTTCTTATGAAGCACATGCTTCAGCATCTTTTCATGTAGTTAAGACCATCCTTCTAGCTCTCTTTTCCTGAAGTGCTCTCTGTCTTAGTAATATAAACCTCTTTTCTGTGATAGAGTTCACGCATATTCTTCCCAGGTTGTCATTTGTCTTTTTTGCTTATGAGTGGGTTTTGTTTTTTGTTTTTTTTACCATTTGAAATTTTCTTTTAAGATCTATACACTTTTGTTTCAGAATAGTATTTTCTTTCATAGACTCAGAGCTGTGAGGAACATGAGAGGTCATCTAGGTCAATCATCTCATTCTTCAGATGAGGAAACTGACTCCTGTGTTATGAATGTCTCCTTCCCTAATGTTTAATTGAGTTAAATTTCTGAGGTGAAGAGCTGTTGACGAGAGAGCCTGTTGAAAGAGAATGCCACCGACTAAGCTAATATGTTCATGTCCTTACCCAAGGAGGATACTGATTTTCCTGTCTCCCTAATCCTTCAGTCTTTCAGCAGTAGAAACAAGAAAGGTGCCCAGAAGCGTAGTTTAGGGCACTGGGAGACCCACAGTGTCTGCCACCACCTCACGGTACCTCATTCCTCTTGAAAAGAATGTAGAAGAACATTCGTAGGTGCTATTACAGTGCCCAGGAGCTAAAAATGATCTATTTGTGTAAATAGTCTAATGTGGCTTAGTGGTTAGATACCTGCTACAGGCTTGAAAGGAGAGATTCATGCAATAAAAACAGGTGTTTATGAAACCCCTGAAACTTCAGGCCAGGTCAAGAAAAACTGAGAGTCATTTAAGGAGTTTAAACAAGGGCTTTATATTCTATTTTCTATTACACATAAATTGCTACATTACTTAAAGAGCTCATAGTTCTGTGCCACAGGCGCTTTAATGACCTCACCATCTTTCCATAGTAACCTGCTGAGTTAAAAATATAGAGTGTCGTGGCCCCTCGACCTCCAGTCTTGGCCACCCAAGAGGCTGTCAGCTATTCAAACATGTGCCTACTCTGTTGGCAAGTTCAGCTTTCACGTGCACTGTGTCCTAAGTTAGAAGGAGAAATTAGAAGTGTAAGCGTCGAAAATTACTGTTTTAATCGGGGAAGACACTTTCTATCTGAATCTTTTTACTCCCCTGCTTTTTATCTACTTTGAACAGCTCCACAGTCACCAAGTACCTGTGGGTACAAAGCAAGGCGTTTGCGCGTGGCAGCATGCAGCCGTCAAGAACCCCACGCCCAAGGCTGTTGCTCGGACCGCTCTTTAACGGACTCGTAGTAACAGTTGAAATACATTCCAGAGTTTTCAGTTTCAGTAATGCTGGGCCCTACTCTACGTAGCCTCTGAGCAAACAACTTTGTTACCTGCCTGACAGACCTCTGCCCCTAACTGTGAGCTGATGCTAAGGGACTCCTCTTCCTGCCATCTCTGGCCCACTGGTTACCCTGGCCAGGTCCCCTGGCCTTCTCGCACCTGGTTTCCTCATCAGTGAAAGCCCTAACATCTGCTTACTTGCTCTCAGATTTTTTTGTTTTTTAAAGATTGAACTTATTTGAGAGAGAGAGAGCACACAGGAGAGAGCGTGAGCAGGGGAGAAGGGCAGAGGCAGAGGGAGAAGCAGACTCCCCGTTGATCATGACCTGAGCCGAAGGCAGATGCTTAACCGACTGAGCCACCCAGGTGCCCTGTGGCTTTCAGATTTTAAAGGTAATCACTATTTAGAGAAAATGTAGGAAATAGAAAAGAAAATTTGTGCACCATAGAGATATAATGACTGTTATTAGTGGTTTTTCCCCCAGTGACCTTTCTGGTGCTAAAATTATATCATTTATCTTTAATCACCTGAGAGTCAAAGTAACTCTTGCCACTTCTGCTGGACAGTAAGTCAGAAATGTAGATGTGCTGCAGTCCTGTCCTGTTTTCTGTTGTTGTTATCGGTTAGGAAGCTTGGAAGGTGAGATAAGATCTATGTGAAGTGGTGGAACAGTGCCTGGGAACGCTCAGTAGATACGAATGATGATGATGTCAAAGAAGTAAATATCTCTGATGTTATGCTTGGTTCCCTCTATAGCGTCAGTCTTCTCAAAGGTTTGCCAGACTATTTTTGAGCCTCTGCTGCGTGCCAGTTGCTAGGTTAGACGCTGCTAGCTGCCACTGGTGCTCTTAATCATGGGGGACACAGACAGCAAATACAGCCTCTTACGGCCTTTGCTTTGGCTTCTTTTAGAATCTAGAATTCACGGGGCTCCTGGGTGTGTCAGTGGGTTAAGCATCTGCCTTCGGCTTGGGTCGTGATCCCCGGGTGCTGGGATCGAGCCCCGTGTCGGGCTGTCTGCTCAGCGGGCAGTCTGCTTCTCCCTCTCCCTCTGCCTGCCGCTCTGCCTGCTTGTGTGTGCGCTGTTCTCTCTCTGTCAAAATGAATAAATAAAATCTTTAAAAAAATAAATAAAAATTTTAAAAAAGAATCTAGAATTCACAGGTTCTGGCGCGAAAGGAAATCCAGGTTCTCATCATCAAACAGTGTTCTCTCATCATATTTCATGCTCATTTCGGAATGTAGCTCCAGGACTCTGGGTCACTTATCATTGAAACTCCACTCTGTGCTGGTAGTGCCTGGTACAAAGCATGACCTTCGTAAATATTTGTTGAACGAAGGGACTGAGAGCTTTAGGACACCAGATTTCAATATTTATTGAGTGTGGGCATTTTGCCTCGCACTTGCGGGCACCCAGAGGTGGGGCCTTTTGCACAGTGCTGGTTTGGGTCTGGGTCTTTTCAGTCCATGTCCTACCTTAAAATAACTCTGAATTCTTGCAAGAGGTCCCAGCATGAACCACTGCTTCCCAAAACAGCTTGCACAAAAGATGGTAACTGTGGCTGCTGCTCTGTCCAGTGATTCTGTCCAATTCAGTTAGAATTTCGGAGTTAGATTTTCCAAAGACAGTGTTTCTCAGGGTAACCATGACAGGGGTATAGAGTTAAGGGAGGGGTCCAAGACAGGGGCTGAGATGGAGAGAGAGAAAAAGGAGAGGAGCCTGGACTCTGGCGAATTTAAAGGGATTTCTTTAAATGTCTCAGAGCCTGAATGTTACCCGTTTCAGAGCAACTTTCTGTATATGCTTGTGCTTCATTTTCAACATTTCCTCACTCATCCGTACCCCATCTACTTGTGGCTACATCAGTTCATTCAGCTTCTCAATGTATTAGACATATATTCTATGACAGGAAATAAAAATAGTCTCATAGCCTCCAGACAGCATTTATTGATTCTTTCCCTTCTCAAAAACTACCTGTTAGCACCTCGTCTTTTGAATGAAAATACATGACCTTTACGGGGGGAAATGTTATTATTTGGAAAGAGAGTACTAGATGACATTTTAGATAGAACAAAAGAGTTTATAAAATGAAAAATTTGAGAATCACATTCAGCATCACTAAAAACTGAATTTTAGGGCTGCAGGAGACACTAATCTCAAATTAAGTACCAGAAACTGATATTTAAATTTTGTTCATAGCAGCCTTAAACCTCCCCCTCCCCCACTTTTTTTTAGCAACTTCATGTAAGTCCTGTAGATGGCAACAAGAGAGCTATGGGTTATACCTGCTACTTACAAAAGTATATTTGGGCAGAGTTAACGTTTTCCTATTAAAATCTTATGCAATAGGTCATCTGATTATTTAATGAACAGTGGAACTTCTATTACCAAAAAGTATTTTTCATAAGTTATAGTGACCATACTTCAATTCAGCTGAAAAAAAGTTTTTTAGCTTCACATGCTGCTCTAACTTGTGGATCAACATACCCATCCCTGGTCGTGGTTTTACAAATATTCTCATTTACGAAACCAAGATATCTTTTATAAAATGGATGTGTGCAATACATACAAGTTTGGATGCAAAGCCAGATGCCTTTTAGCGTTGTGAAATCTGTCCGGAAATGTCTAGCTGAATAGCTCACATTTCTTAAGCTCACCATGTGCTAGGTACAATTCACCTTTATTTCATTTATTCCCTTGTGGCAGCCCATGGGATAGGTACTATTATTATCCCCATCTTTAGACATGAAAAATTGAGCCCAGAGAAGGTAAGCATCCTAGCCAGGATCACAGGGTGGGTGATGGTGGCGTTACGGTTTTCTGTGGATCTATCTTAAGGATTTATGAAGAATCCAGTGTCATTCTGCATATATGACCATTTAATTCAGAACTACTGTGTGGGCTGTTCTTCGTCAAAAATTTGTGTGCGAGTGCAGTTGCGCTGCACTTGCTTTCTAGATCATCATCTCAGATTGGTGGAAACTGTTTTTCATTAATTCAGCTTAATTCAGATTTTGCTAATTAAAAAAGAGACTTCAGTTAACTAAGCTCCCGGTGCTTATCCTGAAGAAATGTCAATATGCTTCATTCATAGCACATCATGGCCTTTTACAATGACTGAAAGGGAGGGTGGGTTTACCAAAAACTTCTCAATGTTTTGGGAGACATTCCACTTCTTACTAATATTTTAATCCTAACAGTGGATAAACCATAGTAAAAGTTAAGAGATTGTTCTGAACAAAGAGATCCCATTTAAGAAACCTTAATGTGGCATTCTCAACTTCAGAGAGTTTGATGGTTCTGGGAGGTAAAAAAAAGCTTTTTATGACCTGATTTATAATTTGAATTCTCTTGCTAGTATATCTTAGTGACCTTTGACCTACTTTTTCAGATGCTAGTATTTCTTTAGGATCAAAACAACTGGACTTTGAGCTTATGATTAATTCCCATGTTTAATTCACTTCTGCCCTTCAAATGGAAAATCTGGCAACAGAAACCTTAAATACATTTAAAATTTAGTATTACCCTGTTTTGAACTAGGACTAGAACACAAAGAATCTTTTTCCCTCCAAATTTAGGTAAGTTCAATATTGTGTGTAATATAGAAAGTTGTGTTCCAGTGTAAAGTTTCATTAGTATAACACCACTTCTTAACTTTGAGTTCATAGCAGTTTCATTAATTAGAATTAGTTTTTAGACATAATTTCTAAGTGGAGTTGATCAGGTGGAATTAGAATCTATATTGGATTTTGCAAAACGTGGCGCTGACTTACAAATGCTAATGAGATACATCTAGAATTTTGCTTTTGGATCCTCATATTCTTACAGAATTTTATAATTGGCACAAGTTAAAAATGACAGAGGATTGTCTTTTTTAATATTTTATTTATTTTAGAGAGAGAGAGAATGTGGGGGGGGTGGGCAAAGGGAGAGAGAGAGAGAATCTCAAGCAGACTCCTCACTGAGCGTGGAGCCTGACATGGGGCTTGATCTCATGATCCTGAGATCATGACCTGAGCCAAAACCAAGATTTAGAGGCTTAATCGACTAAGCCACCCGGGTGCCGCAGGATTTTTCTTAATTACAACTATGATGTTAAAAGAATAAGAACAGATACTTAGATCTATTTTCCATTTTGCCTCCAGTACTGCTTTTGGTTTTATTTCCCCTAAACCATAGTTTCTCACATTGGTAAATACTAGTTTATAATTGCTTTTTTAATTTTGCAACCAGTAGGATTTATGTAATTGCAGCCAAGAAAAGCTTAAAAGCTTAATTTAGGAAAAGGCATATTGATCATATATGACAGATAAAATAATGCATTACAAAAGATAGATGTGTGCTTCTAGTATATAGCACAACTATAAAAAATGCAGATACAATGAGAAAAGAATTATTATTATTTTTTAAAGATTTTATTTATTTATTTGACAGAGAGAGAGACAGCCAGCAAGAGAGGGAACACAAGCAGGGGGAGTGGGAGAGGAAGAAGCAGGCTCCCAGTGGAAGAGCCCGATGTGGGGCTCGATCCCAGAACTCCGGGATCACTCCCTGAGCTGAAGGCAGACGCTTAATGACTGAGCCACCCGGGCGCCCCGAGAAAAGAATTATTTGACAAGAAATTCTAGTAGGAGAATTTAGGAGGGAAACAAGAGTTTTGTAGCCTATGGGAAATAACTGACCTTACTTATTACCAAATGAAGGTTTTGGGGAGTGGAAACTCTCATTCTGTTAACTATAACAGTTTGTGGGTAATTAACTTAAAGGCTCAAAAGTCTGTGTTATTTGGTGCAAATGTTGGTTAAACTTGTATAGATTTTAGGTAATAAAATTATTATGTTTAGGAGCACCTGGGTGTCTCAGTCAGATAAGCATTATTGATACTTGATTTTGGCTCTTGATTTTGGCTCAGGTTATGACCTCAGGTCGTGGGATCAAGCCCTGGTGGGGCTCCTTGCTCAGTGGAGAGTCTGCTTGAGATTCTCTCCCTCTCCCTCTGCCCCTCCCCCGGCTCTTGCCCATGCACACACCCTCTCTAAAATAAATTGTAAAAAATTGAAATTCTAAAAAATAATAACAAAATAAAATCATTATGCTTAAATGATTCTATTTAAAAGCTGATTTCACAATAATATTGAAAAATATTGCATTCGAAAGCCATCTATTTTTAGATCTTATTTTACCCTTAATATTGATACAAAAATTCTTGAATATTTTAATGCCTGTTATATGCTACAATGTAGCAGTACTGGAATGCTTTTAAAATACACTCAATTCTGTTAATGCATTGTTAATAAATTTATCAGCATTTTAAAAAACGTCTCATGTGACAGTAAAGAGCACTTCCGTATTTTTCAATTTCACTGTATAGCACTTCAGGATCTAGTTTTTCAAGTGAGAAGTGTAAATGGGGACCATGTTTATGAGCTATGTGGTTCTTTAGATATTTAACTTGGAAGGGAAGAGGGAAATAAGACTTTAACTTTGTTTTGCTTAAGAGACATTATAAATACTAAGTCGTCTTCTTCACAGTAAGGGCCATGTGTATAAAAGTTATCTGTCTTCGAGAGCCTAGTAAAGCACTTGAGTCTTCTGTTGGTCATTTTTAAATATCATTCTGTGGTTATCACTGTAATTAGATCCGATTCGACTTTGTCTTCCTGTTGGGCTTGTATTTATTGACCCATCTTCTGTGTGTTAGATGCCTTACTTCTTTCGTTTGGCCCACAAGAACCTTACGTGGTAGATACTAGCCTTCTTGTTTTGGGAAGCCCAAGAGCTTGACGGAATTATTCAGGGTTCCACAAGCCAGTAGGTGACAGAGCAGAGAGTTTGCAGACCAGGTTCAAAGGCTGCATTGGCATTTTTCACAAGAGCACGCTATCAGGTATTTTTAAATACTCCTCTTTTGTTTAATTTCCTGTGATTGTTACTGAAATCAATCAACTCTTGCCCAGGTTCCACCTCTTATAAACTGTAGCTGAAACACTAACAGAGCAGTTTATTTGGCTGATACACTTTCTCAGAGTAGAAGCAACTCTGCTCTTGTGGCCACATCGGGCCTCTCTCCCTCTTCTGCCTTCCATTGTTGCTTTCCATTGTTTTCAAGAACAATGACCCCTTTTTTTCAATATTTAAAATTGAGAACACTTTGATATATACATAGTAGACATGATTTTTTTAATACAGAAGAAAGCAATAAAACTAACACAGTGAGCATACATACACCTGCTACCCAGCTAAAGAAATCTCCATTATTACTGCTTTTGAGGGCTGGTGCCCACCTCCTTGACTGTGTTCCCTGTGTTTCCCATGTAGCTACCTCTGCAGAACTGTCCGTCTGCCCTTCCCTCTGTCTTCATAGAAAGTCTGCCGTCCCACATCCCATGCCCAAAAACACACATGTACATATCTCACAATAACTTTTGTTGTCACGTTTTCAGATTGTGTTTAAAGGTATTATACTGTGTGTGTGCTTTTGCAGCTTGTTTTTTTGATACGTTATGTTTTTGAGATCTATCCATATGTTGTTTTTGAGATCTATCCATGTAGTAGTTGTTTATTTCTTTTTCACTGCTATACACATCTTCCCATTATGAGTAATCAGAATTTATTTTTGTTCATTTGATAATGGATATTTCAGCTAAGTTTTGTTTGCTGTTAAAATAAGGCTACTTTTGGGGCGCCTGGGTGGCACAGCGGTTAAGCGTCTGCCTTCGGCTCAGGGCGTGATCCCGGCGTTATGGGATCGAGCCCCACATCAGGCTCCTCCGCTATGAGCCTGCTTCTTCCTCTCCCACTCCCCCTGCTTGTGTTCCCTCTCTCGCTGGCTGTCTCTATCTCTGTCAAATAAATAAATAAAATCTTTAAAAAAAAAATAAAAAAATAAAAAAATAAAAAAATAAAAATAAAAAAATAAAATAAGGCTACTTTAAACATTCTCGTACATGTCCCCTGGCTACCCACAAAAGAATTTTTCTAGTATTCTCTAGGAGTGGAATACTGAATATGTATATTTTCTGTTTTACTGGCAAATGCCAGATTGTTTGCTAAAGCCCTTTTATGCCCAACAGGGCATAAGAGTTACAGCCACCTGGGATTATCTAAATTTTAAAGTTTGCCAATCAATAGTTGTGAAACGCCATCTCATTAGATTGTTATTTGTATATTCCTGATTTCTAGTGAGGGTGAGCATAGTTTCATATATTTGTTGGTTGTGTTTACTCTTCTCTCAATGTGTGTTTATATCTTTGCTCATTTTTTATTGGGTCGTCTTTTATTGTTATTGATTTTTTAGCATTCCTTACATATTTGGATATTAATTTTCATTAGTTGTGTGTGTTGCAGATATATGGTACCTTTTGTGTTAGCTGAAGCTATCATCTAGCCAAGAAAGACTCTATTTTTAAAGATAATTCATTGAGACCAAGTTAATTATTTATATTACTCTTTTCCCAACTTTCCAGTGGGACTTCAAGCTATTGTATATTCAAGAAAAGACTTGGCATCTCTGTAAAAGACGGTGGAGAAAAATTTTGCTTTTGATGACTTTCCTTTCTCTAATAAAAGTAGATGATCGTCCCTTTTATAGAATTTGCTATTCTAAGATTACTTGTAAAGATTCTGTATAAATCACTAACAGAAGTTTATGTTCAACATTTGAAATCAAGTAAAAGGTATATTTCTTCTTGTGTAATAATAACTAGCATCACGTTTTCTGGATTGGAGTCCTAATTATTTCAGTAAGTGATTTTTCTGAGACAAACACTGTAAATGTGAGATGTTTCTAGTCTAGAAAATGTATAGGAATTACTTCTTCAGGAAAAATTTCAAGTTACTTGGATGAAAACTCAAAAAAGATTTATTGCCTCTTTTTTTTTTTTTTTTTTTTTTTTAGATTTTATTTATTTATTTGACAGAGATAGACAGCCAGCGAGAGAGGGAACACAAGCAGGGGGAGTGGGAGAGGAAGAAGCAGGCTCCTAGCGGAGGAGCCTGATGTGGGGCTCGATCCCATAATGCCGGGATCACGCCCTGAGCTGAAGGCAGACGCTTAACCGCTGTGCCACCCAGGCGCCCCAATTACCTCTTATTTTCATTTAATAGCTGATTTGTAGCGCATGATACAAGTGGCATTCATGCTAGGATATTATTCCATTTTACTTTGACA
This sequence comes from Ursus arctos, assembly GCF_023065955.2. Classification (NCBI taxonomy): domain Eukaryota; kingdom Metazoa; phylum Chordata; class Mammalia; order Carnivora; family Ursidae; genus Ursus; species Ursus arctos. The sequence continues at coordinate 44,334,281 of NW_026622797.1, read as the reverse complement.
TTTGAACAACTTTTCGTGGGGGCTAAATGGATACTGTTTCTAAAATATGAAACTAATATTCACAGGTGTTCTCATTTATTTTTAGAATTTGTGGGACCAATTTTAGTTATTTAAGTTTAAAAGACAAGAATATTACAAACTCCGTTTTATTACCACCATTTTTGGTTTTTTTAACCTTAAAAAACGTTACCTGGCATATTCTTAGAAGAAAGTAGGGGTTGCATTGAGTTGAAAAAAGACATTTTTTTGATACCATAAAAACCAAAAACCACGTGCAACCTAATTTGGCTACTAAAAAAGCATCTCCTTAGTTTCAAGTTTCATGTTTTATATTTATTGACATGTTTTATATATCGTCAATGCCAGTTTTATTCAAACTCATTTTTCACTCTTAAAATGTTAAATGAGCTTGTAACTTGCTTCTGATAATTTTGTTGAAATTTGTTGGAATCTGAAAATAAACATGTACAGGAACAGGAGATCCTTTGTTTATAGTGTGTGCTAAAAATCAAGCTTTGTACTCAGAGTGAAGAAATGTCTTTAGTGACCTAGGCATCTTGATAGAATGGTGGTTCAAAGAGGTTCATGGAGTGGCTTGGAGTTCAGCAGGAAGGAATCAGAAATAAAGTTATAGTGTTCTTCCACCCTTGAAAATTAGAACTTGACACTGCTTTTCTCATTTCTTCTCATTTCTTACTGCCTTCAGACGGCAAAAGATTCAAACTCCTATATTTACCAGCTTCTAAAAGAGATTTTTCTTGTTGTGAAGGCCTTTGTTTTGTAAGTCCCAGAGTCTTCATACGAGTCAGTCTGAATACATGGGAATCAAGCAAATGCCCCCCAATATCTGGATTAACTGTTCTCTGTGTATTAGGGTGGGAAAATTTGGTGAATGAAAGCATAGATGTTACGATTTATATTTTATTTGGAAAAAGCTATGGTTTTGTCATACACATTTTGCTATTGCTGTGAAATTCCTGGAGACAGGATTTTATTCTTTTAAATAATTTTTAGGACTAATAACAAAATTCCTGATACTTATATTAAATTTGTCTCTGTCATGGATAATATTTGAAAGAGTTTTCACCAATATAGATAATGTCAGAAGAAATAGTCGTGTTACATTTTCCCACATTCTTATTTTCACTTTTTGGTTCAGAATGAATTAGTTCTACTACTTACAGATTTTTTTTCCCTATGAAAACTGCCAACAAGTCACAGTATCCTTGTTTAGCCATAGTTAAGGTATGGGAATGTGCCATTTTGTTATGGCTATAAATTTGGCTATAAATTTGCTGTGCTGCATATTTGGATATCTGATTACATATATTTTTTAAAGACAAGTTGATCATTTTATGGATAAGCCTAGGAAATAAATTATTTACTGAAAAAATGCATTTCATTATAATCAAGAAAGATTATTAAATGCCATTAATTACAACATGGCTGAATTTCTAATACTGTTTGGTCATGATGTGTTTTCTGTATTAGATTTTAATCTATAACAATTAGTAAGATATTTTTTAAACTTTATAAAAATGTAGATGTGAATGGAATGTCTTAATCCTTATAACTTGAGAGAACATTAGAGATTAGGAGCCTTTTCTTTATGATTTTTCATATAATGCCAAATAAATACGGTCATTGAGCTTTTTTTTTTTTTTTTTGTAATGAGGATATCCAGAGCTCATTTATTACTGGCCGTTTTGGACTTGGATATTTGGATTTCTAGAGCTTTATATAATTGGAATCTCTTTTCATAACAAAAACTACGAAAGCAAACCTTTATTCTTGATACGATGTTGAAATGTTAAAGTTGAGAGCACCAACTTGGATTCACATATACTGAGCTGCTAAATACGTTTATTGAACTTGTTTTTCCTAGTTTTCTGTATTACTTTAAATATAAGATTCTAAGTTTAGAACTTAAGTATTTGGGTATATTTAATTTAAGTAAACCTTGATGTCCAATAAACTAGTAAATGGACTCTTAGAGTTTATTTGTAATTCACACCAGACTTTGGGACAACTATTTCTTAGACTTCACGACAGTAATATAATCTTTAAGGGGACCGGGTGTGATAACAGGAAGTAAACCATGCATGGTGAGCCAGTGGCATTTGTCCCTGATGACTTTGAGCTAGTTCACCATATGCCAGCCACAAATGTGTATGATAGGAGAATGAGACCTCTGTTTGGCATGTAGTTCACAATGAGATTTCTTAAACAAGGGATCGTAGACTGACAGTACTGACTGTTCTCTGCAAAACTTGGTTCAGAGTTACTGGATTTATTTCAAAATGTGCTGGTTGCCAGCAGTGGAGACAAAACCTGTGGGAAAGGATTTGGTTAGTGGATGATGTTGAAATACTGTGAGGGAGTGAATGAAGTAATCATAGATTTGGTTCATGCATCAGACTGACACATGAGAAGTGGCATGCCTTTCAGATCTAATGCATGAGCAAAGTTATGGGCATCAAAGCTTCCCTTGGGTTTAAAGCATTAGAATAGACTGGAAGCTTCTTGAGGATCTTCTCCTCCCTCTACAAAGAGTGTTGTTTTGTAACGGAGGACAGTTGGTAACTGCTTACTATTAAATATCTCCAAATGAATTTGTTTTGAAAGATGAAATGTGATGAAATGAATTGGCAACAAAATATTTGGATTATGTACATCATAAGATTGGAGTTCAGTCACTCTTCATTGTAAAATTCTGTAAAAAATTAAACAATAACAAAGTGGTGAAAAAAGGAAGACTGATTTTCAAAATGGAAAGTGTTCTCTTCTTTATTATCTCTTAGTAGAGAGATTGGTTACATCATTACTTCAGGATAAATTCACAAGCTTCCCACTCACTTGAGGTAGTAAAATGGATCCTATATTATTTTATTAGAGATCCTGATCACTATTATCTTATTATTTTCTCTTCATCGCCAATATTTATGTATTTACCATGTTATAATCTACTCTTTTTTTCAAGTTTTTATTTAAATTCTAGTTAGTTAACATATAAGGTAAAATTGATTTCAGGTGTGGAATTCGGTGATTCATCACTTACAGATAACATTGAGTGCTCATCACAAGTACCCTCCTTAATACCCATCACCCATGTAGCCCATCCCCCACCCACCACCCCTCCGGCATCTCTCAGTTTGTTCTCTGTAGTTAAGAGTCTCTTATAGTTTGCTTCCCACCTCTCTCCTTTTTTTCCTTCCATATATTCATCTGTTTTGTTTCTCAAATTCTACATATGAGTGAAATCATATGGTATTTGTCTTTCTCTGACTGACTTATTTCACTTAGCATAAGATACTCTAGCTCTAACCATGTTGGTGCAAATGGCAAAATTTCATTCTTTTTGATGGCTGGGTAATATTCCATTGAATATATACACCACATCTTCTTTATTCATTCATCAGTCCGTGTTATAATCTTCTACTCTTACTATTTCAGAGCTTTCTTTTAGGTGTTGCCAATGATCTAAAAATCAGATTTGTTTTTTCCATCCAATAAAATGTGAAAATGGATTGTTTCTTTTTTTTCTGTAACTTACTGTTTATTTTTAGGTGTTAGCTGTCCATCTTAATATTTAGAGTATGATTCAGTACTTGTGTAGCTGAGTCGAAAATTATATTTGTAAAGTAATCAAATACAGTTTTTGGTACCTTGTCACCTTCTTTTAACATTATGCAAGAATATTTAGGAGCAGTAAACACTTGCCCAGAATTTTGTGTCTGGTAATTATTTTAATTTTAGTATATAGTCTAGCTTTCTTGCAGAGCACTGAGCCGGGAAAAGTCTTCCCCTATTTATTTCCGGAGAGTCACATGGACGTGGAGAGAAGTCCTCCACCTCCTAATTCCACACAGGTACCAGGCACGTGTCGCGCAGCCCACTTGTTGACTATGGTCACAGTTAGTACTGATTAGAAGAACTTCCATACTTTGTGTAGTGGGCAGAATTTGAGGCAGGGAGAGTCCCTAGGATATAATAAAGGAATGTAGATATTCAGACATTTGAGTCCAGCTTATCTTTAAGAGGGAATCAAGCCAATAAAGAGTTATGCAGGCTGCACAAAAACTTTGGCTTTGTACCTTTTTTATATGTGGCATCAACCTGTGATGCTAAATAGCTTTCTACCTGGACTTGGTCATACTTTGACCTCTCAATTTCAAATAAAGGGGGGAAGGGGAATTTCTCTGAAGCTGCGTGGCTTAAGTAAATAATTGGGAGTTGCTTCACTCAAAATGGGGGAAAGAAATCCCTCTGTGTTAAAGCCAGGAAAATTCTCACTTGGCCACTTGGAAGCTTCCTCCTTAAAGGAGGTGTGTGCCAAGGGTGAGGAGAAGGATAAGTGAATTAACAAGTAACATTTAAAGCTAGAATAATATTTCTTTCATCTGTTATAGTTTCCTATAATTATGACACAACATATTTCTTAAGCTTCTTGAATTTTCTATGAATTCTTTCTGGTCTACATTGTTTAAAAGTCAGTATTAAAATTGACTAGAAAGTCCAGAAATAGATACAAAGGTTTTGGGAAATTTAGTTAATTTGATAAAGATAGCATTTTAGTCAGTGGAAATGGATTACTCATGGATAGTCACCTGAGAAAATAAAGTTGCGCCCTAATCTCATACCTAACACCAAAATAAATTCCACAAAAATCAAAGATCTGAGCATTAAAAAAAAGAAGAAGAAGAAAATTGCCATCAGAAAATGTGAGAGAAATATATACTTGTTTAATCCTGGAGTCAGGAAGCCTTTCTAAGTATGACCCCAAACCCAGAAACCATAGAAGAAAAGATGTACAAATCTGGTAACATTAAAAAACATTCTGTATATGAAGAAAAATAATAGGCTAAATTAAAGACAGATGAAAAACCAGGGGAAAAATTTTCAACTCATGTAATGGATAAGGTACTAATAGTCTTAATAAATAAAAGAGTTTCTTTAAAAATGTATTAAAAGCAAAGCAACCCAGTTGAATAGTGGACGAAGGAGTTTAAACAGTTAACAGGAAAGGATTATAAATTAATGACTTTAAGCTTATGCAAAGACGTGCATTCTCAGTCATGATAAGAAATTGCAAATAGACACTGCTGCAGGAAGTATAAATTAATAAAATTAAGATTTTTTAAAAAAATATGCGTAGTTTCTATCCAAGAATTTCATCTCTATAAATTGATCCTTCAGATATATTTGCATGTGTGCAGAGAATGTGCCTACGGGATTATTCATTGCACCATTGTTTGTAATAACAAAAGAAGGAAACTGCTCAAATGTTCATTCATAAGGACTAGGTACATTTTTGTACATCCGTACAATGGAATATTAAATAGTCTTTAAAAAGATGGAGGCACCTGGTAATGGACTGATAAGGAAAGACCTTCAGAATTTATTTCGTAGAAAAAAATGTGTGTAAAATTGGGTATGTGGTAAACAGCACTTGTGTAAAATACGCATAGTTGCATATGTGATACTATATCTCATATAGTTTATGTAGGATAGACAAGGAACTATTAAGACTGGTTGCCCCTTTTGGGAGAGAAGGGCGTGGGTTGATGGATGGGGTGGGAAGGAACCTGTTTTTCACTGTATGCCAGTCTTTATGTACAAGTATAATCTGTTCCAAAGTATAACATATAAAAAGACCAAAAGCAAAAGAGAAAAGAATATAGCTTTTGTTTTCATTGCAGTTTACTGTACATGCCATCCAAAGCGCATACTTTTCTGAGCACTTGAATACAGTGGTAGACAACTATAATCCTTAAGCTTAGTATTTTGTTTGTTTTTTGTGTTTTTTTGGTATGTTTGGTTTGCTACAGCTACTACTACTAAATCTTTCATTGCCTTATCAATTTTCATTATCCTCTCAAAGTGTGGACATATTAATTATACAATTGTTAATGATACTGCCAGAATTTATTACGTGTATTTTTTCAGCACTAAAATTTGAGTTTTTTTGTTTTTGTTTTTTTTTTTTTTTTTCTTTTCTCAATGGGAAAGAAACATATGAGAGAAATAATGCTTAACATTCAGATATACTTAAGGCTGACTTAAGTTTTTTTAACTATATTTTGAGTGGTTAACTTTACAGGCAGTCATTTCTATAATTAAATCAAAATGAAAGCTAAACAGGAGAAATAAGGATGTAGCCAGATAAATATTTTCAATAAATATATATTACATGCCACTGGTTTCTGAATTACAGCTTATTCTAAGGAGTCAATCCTTTGTTTTTTTTTTATCACTAGAATATACTAAAAATTTATATGACGGAAATTTACCATGCTGCTCAGGCTCTCCTAGACATTTGGATTTTTAGCCAATTTATGTGTTTATTAATTTTCTTTTCTCTTTATTGTAAGGCAGGTACATAATCCATGGATAAACACAGGTAGACAGTAAACCAACAAATTTCTCAATATGTTTTGTCTGGCAGAACATCTTGGGGTAATTACACATTTGGTTCAGAATTCGAAGGTTGTGGATGATACTGTTTAGCAAATTCACACAATTTATATTTCTCAGTGACTTTTAAATATTAAATTAAGAACTTTTTCATCATCAATGGCTTAAGTAATTGTTTTCATCATTGCAAAATTAGAAGAGCAGTATAAGGCATTTCTACATATTAACTTATGCTTTTTCCTACTGTGCATGACAGGAAATTGAATAGACAGTGTGTTTCTTCGCTAGACTGACGCTGCATTCTTAGGATTATAATCTTCTAAATTATTTCCTTGCCAGTATTAACAGAACACTGACCTATTCAGAGGTTACTCTAGTAGGATAAATAAGTTGAGTCTCAGATGGAGCTTTCCAAACAGTGGTATTTGAATAGTGAAGTATATAGCACTGTTGGTTTTAACAAAGGTAAACCAAAGGACAAATGTTGAAAAGGGTAGCTAGACTTGAAATTAGAGAAATAGTTATTTTCCAAAAGAGCCCCTAGGCCTAATGCAGACGCTGAATTAAAAATAGTTGAGGGGCACCTGGTGGCTCAGTCAGTTGAGCGTCCAACTCTCGATGTTGGCTCAGGTCATGATCGTAAGATCAAAACCCGTGTGGGGCTTGTGCTCAGTGGAGAGTCTGCTTGGGATTCTCTTGCCCTCTCCCTCTGTCCCTCACCCCACAGACATACTCTCTCTCTCTATCAAATAAATCTTTAAAAAAAAATAGTTGAACTTAATGTTGACGTACCACATCAGTGTAGAGATTGAGGTAGAACCTTTGAATCTGGACTCTCCATGTAAAATAACCGGTGAAAGAATTGTAGACTCGGGGAGCCTAAAGATTCTTAGCTTTTTGGCTAATCTTCTTTCTCCAGAGATGAGGATATTAGGAAGAAATTTGATTTACATAAAGAATCAGGATTAGGACTCATGGCTTTTTATCTAAAATCTAGTATTCCCCCTCACAGGTAAGTATAGTTGAATGTGTTGGTACAGGATTTTACCTATACTTTCTGCGACAGCTCCCTTTGAGGTCTGTCCCACAATTCTGGTAGAGGGTCTGAAAGAAGGCTTGCAGGCCATGAGTGAGGAGACTTAAAGCATAGTAGCTAGATCATCCCTGGTCTGGTCTTTTACAAGGTAAATGAAGCCAAGGCTTGAAGGGTTTTCACAGTAGCGTGACCTCATTAGTGTGTTTTTAAAAGATTACTCTGGCTGCAATATGCAGCACTTTGGGGAATCAGTAGCCACTGGGAGATCAGTTAAGAAAATCCTTACAGATGTCCAGCAGACACATGAAAAGATTCTCAGCTTCACTAATCATCTGGGAAATGCAAATCAAAACCAAAGTGAAATATCACCTTACACATGTCAGAATGACTAAAATCAAAGAGACAGGTAACAAGTGTTAGTGAGGATGTGGAGAAAGAGGCATCCTCATACACTGTTGGTGGGAATGTAAATTGGTAGAGCTGCTATGGAAAACAGTATGGAGGTTCCTCAAACAATTAAAAATAGAAATACCATATGATCCAGTAATTCCACTACTGGGTATTTACCCAAAGAAAATGAAAACACTAGTTCAAAAAGATACGTGCACCGCTATGTTTATTGTGGCATTATTTACAATAGTGAAGTCACAGAAGCAACCTAAGTGTCTGACAATAGACGAATGGATAAGGAAGATGTTTATTTATATATATGTTATATATATTTTATTTATATATAGACATAAATGGAATATTACACATAAAAAGGATGTGATCCTTCATTTGAAACAACTTGGATGGATCTAGAGGGTATTATGTTAAGTGAAATAAATCAGATTGAGAAAAACATACCATATGATTTCACTCATATGTGGAATCTAAAAAAAAAACAAAGGAATAAATAAGCAAAAACCAGATCCAGAGCTATAAATACAGAGAACAAACTGAAAGTTGACAGAGGGGAGGATGGGGGTTGGGCAAAATGGGTGAAGGGGAGTGGGAGACACAGGCTTCTAGTTAGGAATGAATAACTCATGGGAATAAAAGATACAGCATCGGGAATATAGTCAGTGATACTGCAGTAACGTGTGGTGAGCACAGCATAAGGCACAGAGAGGTGGAATCACGAAGTTGCACACCTGAAAGTAATGTAACATTGTGTGTCAACTATACTCAAGTAAAAAAAAAATTTTTTTTTAAGGGAAAAAAAAACAAACCAAAATGGTGTCCTGGACTAGAGTGGTGTGGTGTAGACGAAGTGAGGGAGAGGGATAAAAGTGATATTTAAATACGAATTTTTAGAGATCGGGGCATTAATCTAGCAATATTTGGTAAGCTTACTTTTATCTGATGTTACCTGCTATTGTTGCTCTCTTTCGTGTACTCTTGTCATGTAATATAATATCTGAATGTAAGGGGGCTGGAGAGTCTTGGAGTATTGTATATGGTAAACATCAATTGTGAGTTTGGGAATATGATCGGTAGGAGAAGAAAGGGGTAAAGAAAGGGGGGGTAATCAGAAAGGGGAATGAAGCATGAGAGACTATGGACTCTGGGAAACAAACTGAGGGCTTCAGAGGGGAGGGGGGTGGGGGACTGGGATAGACCGGTGACGGGTAGTAAGGAGGGCACGTATTGCATGGTGCACTGGGTGTTATACACAACTAATGAATCATCGAACTTTACATCAAAAACCAGGGATGTACTATATGGTGATTAACATAATATAATAAAAAAATACGTTTATAAAAAAAATCCACAGATGAGTGAAAATATTTAAAAAATTATATGTAATGCATACAGTATTCATATTTAAACATTACATAACCTTTTTAGGAACTATGAGGATATTTAAGTTTTATAAGTAGGAACGATTTCAGATTACATGTGATTTTAAGTTTTTTTAAAGATTTGTCTATTTGAGAGAGAGAGAGCACACAGGCGCTTGCCAGGAAAGGGGCAGAGGGAGAAAATCCTCAAGCAGACTGCCCGCTGAGCCTGAGCGCGGAGCCAGAGGTGGTGCTTAATCCCAGGACCCAGGAGATCACGACCTGAGCCAAAACCAAGAACTGGACATTCAATTGACTGAGCCACCCATGCGCCCCATGATTTTATAGTTTTTGATAAATGAGTGAATAAGATGACATTTACAACTTTTTATAGCACTTAAAAATGTTACCTTTTGTAGTTTGAAGTCTTGACCATCTCTAGATTTACATATCTTTCTAAATTTGTTCAGGGATTAGAATCTGCAGCTCCTATTAGCAGTTCCTATCACCTGCTTAGTCCTTTTTTTCTTTTTCTTCTGTGCAATTATCCAGCCCGCCTTCCTGCTGCCTTCAGTGCTGCACCATCCGCTCTGCTCTCCTCCTCTCCCCCTACTTCATGAAGGTGCTCGTATCAGGGTGGCTGCCTTCCGCTGAGCCTGTCAACCATCTTAACTTCCCTTCATGCGTGCAAATACATTTTTACTGTATCTCCTTTTCTTGGCTAACTTCTTCATAAAATAACACAGGAAGAAAAATCCTCAATATTTTTAACTTACACTCTTTTTGGTCTATGCCCTGCAAATTATTGTATGATTTAAAGTTATTTGTAGGGGCGCCTGGGTGGCACAGCGGTTAGGCGTCTGCCTTCAGCTCAGGGCGTGATCCCGGCGATCTGGGATCGAGCCCCACATCAGGCTCTTCTGCTATGAGCCTGCTTCTTCCTCTCCCACTCCCCCTGCTTGTGTTCCCTCTCTCGCTGGCTGTCTCTATCTCTGTCAAATAAATAAATAAAATCTTTAAAAAAAAAATAAAAAATAAAAAATAAAGTTATTTGTAGAGCAAAATTTCATTCTATTCATTCATTTATTTATTCACTTGAAATATTGAGCATTTGCGTGCGGTTCCGTATTTAAGTTTGTTATACAGCACTATTTAATTTAAATAATTTATATATGGTCTCTTGGTATGCTTTTAAAATTCACAGTGTTACCAAGAACACAATGCGTATTGCAAAATGTGATATTCGATATTGAGTTGTTAAATTTAGGGTTAGGTTTATAGGTGTGTGTTAGAAATTATCAGGTCGTATTCCTCCTTCCCATTTATAACAGGAATAAAGTCTGTCCATTTTAGCTTTTCTACAATAAGTAACAGCTTTAAATCATACTTTAAAACTTTAAAGAAAAGGCAGCAACAACAAAATAACTCAGTACAGCCTATAAATAATAGCAGCTCTTTTCCTGATTATTGAGACATTTATAAACGGTAATTTTGTCTCATCAAATATTCTTCTGTTTTTTGCAGCACCAAGACACTTATTTTAGATTCTGAAGCTTTGTAAGGACATGTTATTTGGAGAGTAAGTGATGCCAACTTTATTGAAAACACCTATTTTGTTTTACTAAGATAATACTTCTTTGACGGAGATGCAGGATTACAGTGACCTGGTTGATTCCAGTACACCACTCCTTACAAAGGAGAAGGAGAAATGGAAATTTTGGAGGAGATGGGGTTTGCATTTCATAGTCTACTTTAAAAGGACGCACTGTCTTCATTCTCATGATACTTTCGGTACAGTTGACTTCTGAAATGCAAATGTAAAACGAGATTAAGAATTTGAAATGGGAATATATGATGGGAAAATACAGAAGCTGTTTCTTTTTCATCGGTTAATGATTAGAGTTTTGTCACCTCAAAGTTGCACACAACATTTGATTATTCAAATCAAATAACTGTGCTGCTTAACTTCCGTCCTTCCATCCTGGTCCCTGCTTCTTTGCCAGGAGATAGATCTCTTTGCCATTTGTTTCAAGCATTAAAGAAAATGCTAGATAAGGTTTTTAACTGCTCTCTACCTGCAATTTCACCTGTTACGGTGATTATCACACTACCATGTTAGAATGAGCTGCGTCACTCTTTCTCCCGGCAGCCCAACTCCTATATACTGGATTCATCCTCTTCTGTCTCACTTGGGACGCCCAGTCTGCCATCTCCTTCCCATCATGTCCTCACCATATCCTTGGGTAAGCCCTTTAACATATTCAAGACTTTGCTATAAAATAAAAAGAGAAACCTTCTGACAGCCCTGCAGTTCTTTCTCTTCTCCTCTTTCCCTGTTTTCCTTCACAGCCATACTTCTTGGATAATTGTCCCATACTTTTCTCTTTCCTTTTACAGTTTGAGTACAATTCTCGGCCTCATTCTGTTGTTCTTGATAAAGTCAACCAGAAACTCCAACTGGCTAAGTCCAGTGATCTATTTTCAGTAGTCATATTACCATTCATCTGAACATCTAACTCTGTAAATCATTCTTTCTCAAAACTCGTTCTTCTCTTGGCTTTCTTACTACTTCTCTTCCTGGTTGCCTTGCCAATTTGGACTGTCTTCCTTGTCTTACTCCTTGACTTCCTTTTTCTGCTTCGCTCATCCCTTGAATGTTGAGATTCCTTAGGTCCTATGTTTGGTCCTCTTCTTTGTACTGCAGGGGCTACTTGTATGTTCACGGTTACTGTCATAACTTCATTCACCATTGATTTATGTGCTGCTTTCTCCCCAGACCCATATTCCCAGCACCCTATTGGAAACTTACTAAGTACCAGGTGTTAGGAATCAGGAGACTATTGAAATCATCCTCATAAAAGATGATATTGAACTGAACTCAGGAGGGTCGGAGGGGATAGAGAAGTTAGGTGTTCACAAACTATAGTAAGGAGGTCGAATTTCAAGATCTTACACTTACATTCCCTTTTATCGGGAGAGTGGAAGTAAAGGAATGAATTTGAGGATTTAGGCTTGGTCATTTAGAGGTTTGTGGCTCCGTCCATTAAAGATTCAGAGTATAAGAAAATGAGCAGGGCTTTCAAAGATGATGGTTGTATCTTTGAACACGTAAACTTGGAATTATCTGTTGAACTTCAGTTGTTCATTTGACTTGTAGGAGTATAGAGTGCCAGGGAGAGATCTGGTATGGAAATCATGGACGTAGAAGGAACCCATCTATAGTGGACACTGAGGACACGAGAGAGGGTAGAGAGCACAGAATGTTGCAGCTTATCATAAACACTGTCACATTCCCAGCCCTTCTCTGGCTGTTGTTTCTCATCTCCACACGTAACCTTTGTTGTCACTATGGCAAATTATTTGATGTTCTCTTAATGTGCCTTATTTTTTCTTTGTGTTCCTACTCGTTGATCAGTGTCTGAAAACCCTGTGCTCATCTATGAATTCCCTTCTTTATCTCCAAAATTTGGCTCAAGTAATATCTGCTCCACGAAGCAGTAATTAGGCTTAAATATTTCTCTCTTTCTGCTCCCACAGTGCCTTAGGATAGCACACAGGACATCCTTCTGTGACTTAGATGTATGGCTCATTCCCACTAGACTGTATTTTCTACTGGCTTAAAATTGTGGTAGCAAGTTTAGGAGCCAAATTTGCTTATTTGTTAAGGTAATAGAATTTTTGGTAGGATGTTTTGTAATTCTATGGCTCATTAAAGTATAATAAAAATAACTTAAAAATTAATGCTTGGCCACCTTAATATTTAAATGTGACTTTTTAAAGGTCCACTAAGAAAATGCCTCTGAGTTCTTGATTAGGCTCAGAGAAAAGAAACAGAAAAATTTCAAAAACCTGTAATTTCCCTCCATGCTTCTTGTCTTGTTTTTATAGCATAATAAAATACAGAGAAATGATTGCTTTATACTTTACCACTAGATGGCTGAATTACATTGCTTTTGGAAAAGAAGTAAAATCTTAATCATTTGAAGTAGGCTGCTAGATAACATTTAATAAAATGTCTGATATATAAATATACATATGTACTTAAACATTCACACACACATACATACATACACACATAAATAACTTACTCTGAATAGTCAGGTTAATTGGAATTAAGAATGGTTTCTTAATCGTTAGGGGAAGGAAGGGAAGAATGAAGGGGGGTAAACAGAAGGGGGAATGAACCATGAGAGACTGTGGACTCTGAGAAACAAACTGAGAGTTTCAGAGGGGAGGGGGGTGGAGGATTGGGATAGACCAGTGATGGGTAGTAAGGAGGACACATATTGCATGGTGCACTGGGTGTTATATGCAAATAATGAATTATGGAACACTGCATCAAAAACTGGGGATGTACTGTATGGTCACTAATATAACAAAATTTAAATTATTAAAAAAAAGAATTGTTTCTTAAAAACTTACAAAAATTATAACCTTGTGTGATTTCAGCTATGATTTATAAGATGTATTTTGATGAGACGTATGAAAGATCGGCATATTTTAAAATCATATCCTTGCATGGAATATCGAGAAACATCAGTGCTAAAAGTTTCACACACCCCTTGAGGGTGAATTTAACTCTGTAAGAGAAGTAGTATCTGTTGTCAGATGAGTACATTCGGTCTTTCTTTAAGCACAGTGTTTCGTAGAGTTTCTGTTCAACTGGCATTCAAAATGATAGAACACGTAATATACTACTTCATTTAAATTTTAGGTGTAAGACATTTCCAATTTTTCAGTCTCCTTAAATCAAGTCTTGGACATAGGGGCATCTTTTGGTCAAGATTCAGGAATGCTCTGTGAAGTTGAGCCATATAAAATTACCATTTTTGAATATCAAAAACTCAAACATCAGATGTCTCATGTAGTCCAACCTAATAACTTTCTTTTAGTAATTTTCATTTCTTACAGTTCATACAGTGACCTGAATAATTGCTATGATTTGGGGTGATAAGCTTTGGTAAGCTAAAGGTATGACCTTAAAGGGATGATTTCTTTACGTTATCTGTAGGATTTTGTGGAAGGTACATACACAGAAATGCAGTTTGGCAAAATGATGTTCGGTTTAATAATAGGCCTTACTGAATGCCAGAAGATTTTCCAAGTACCATTTCAGTGTAAAGGTACATGTATTGTATTCAGAAAGTGCAGGGTGCGGGGCGCCTGGGTGACTCAGTCATTAAGCGTCAGCCTTCAGCTCAGGTCATGATCCCAGGGTCCTGGGATCGAGCACATCGGGCTCCTTGCTCCACTGGGAGCCTGCTTCTTCCTCTCCCACTCCCCCTGCTTGTGTTCCCTCTCTCGCTGTGTCTCTCTCTGTCAGATAAATAAAATCTTAAAAAAAAAGAAAAAAGAAAGTGCAGGGTGCATCTTTGAAAATAGGACATAGTGTCTAAAGGGAATGTACCTAGGGTTATTTTGGTTATGTACTAGTTGAAGTGATTGACCAAAAAAATGTTAAAATGTGGGTCTCAGGGGCGCCTGAGTGGCTCAGTCGATTAAATGTCTGACTTCAGCTCAGGTCTGATCTCAGGGTCCTGGAATGAGCCCAGCAGGGTCAGGTCCGCTCCACGCTCAGTGGGGAGTCTGCTTGTCCCTCTCCCTCTGCCCTTCCCCCGCTCATGCGCGTGCTCTCTCTCTCTCTCTCTCTCTCTCTCAAATAAATAAATAAAATCTTTTTTAAAAAATGTGGGTCTCAAATCAACATTGATTTGTAATGTATCTTTTAGCCTTGGAATACCATTAACATAATAGTCTACTGATTTTATTTTGGGTTACCTGGTGGTAATGTTAACATTTAACGACAATGTGAAATTTTTAAATTGTTGATAAACGCATTTAACATTGTAACAAAGCAGCAAAATACCTGAAGTGATGTTTTTGGCTAGGTGAAGACATGCTGTCAGTGAGGCCTTGATCTCTCTTTCCGTTCCTATATCCTAACACTGTCCATGGTAGTCCACTTTTTTCTTGGGCAGGCATGGTTTTGACATTTTTTCCCTGAACTCTGACAACAGATTAACCCAAACATGGTGTACTCTTTGCTACAGGTGATCATGCTAGTGTTTTGGAACTTTTATGTCAACTTTATTTTAAGTCTTCCAGCAAAATGTTGATTTAAAAATACATAAAACCTTGTATTTGCTCTTTTAAAAAATGCCAGAACAGTGAGGTAGTGTTAAAATAGTTTGAAAGTACTGTTCGTGTTGTTTATTTGGTAAACTTACAGGTTAATTTAATTATGAAAGGGAGAGGTCCTCTCTGAGAAATATTTGGGTGTTTTTGATGAAATTAAGCAATTCCTTGTTTGTCCTGTTTTATTTCACCCATCAAACTAAAAACAAAGTAATGCTTGACTGTTTATGCTTCAGGGGTAAGAATTAGGAGATGATTCTTAGCAGAGGCAATTACATTTCTTGACTTGGCTATCACGTCTTGGTGATGAAAAATAATGAATTGTTTTCAGAATAAAATATAACTTTTTTTTATGAGGTCAAAGTAGAAAACATTGCTCGGGATTTTTTTAAAAAAAAAAACCTACCACCACATTGTCTTTATCTGTTTTGTTTTTACTTCCTGTGCAGATTTGAAGTCAGGCTGTTAGAAAGAACTCATTTTGACGGGAGTGTATAGACATTATACATGGCCGGTTGAATACACTATGGCACTGGAATAGTTCTCCCTTTGGATTAATGAAGGGTATAGAGATTTAACATGATTCTAGTGCTCTTAAGCATTGATAGAAAACATGCAGTGATGATAGTTACACATTACACCATCTCCTAACTACTCCAAGGATCTGGGATAATCCGTTAAAGGATTACCAAGCTAGGGGCGCCTGGGTGGCACAGCGGTTGGGCGTCTGCCTTCGGCTCAGGGCGTGATCCCAGCATTACAGGATCGAGCCCCACGTCGGGCTCCTCCACTATGAGCCTGCTTCTTCCTCTCCCACTCCCCCTGCTTGTGTTCCCTCTCTCGCTGGCTGTCTCTGTCTCTGTCAAATAAATAAATAAAATCTTTAAAAAAAAAAAAAAAGGATTACCAAGCTATGTATAGTACAGAGTAGGAAAGAAGAGGTCATGAAGAAGACACAGATGAAGGAAGGGAAGGGAAATTACATTTGCTAATTGGGGATGGGTGGGGAGAACATGAGGAAGCCTTCCTGGAGGTCATGATAATTAAAGTTGCCTTCAAAGATGAATTTGATCAGTAGAAACAGGAGAGAGAAGCTGCACTGCAGCTGTCCTTATCCTGCTTTTGTAATATTTGCTTTTAAAATTCATTGTATCTTAAATAAGAATTGTGTTTGAGAATTACATCAAAGGTATCTATGGGGGCGCCTGGGTGGCTCAGTCGGTTAAGCATCTGCCTTCAGCTCAGCTCATGATCCCAGGATCCCGGGATCGAGTCCCCACATCGGGCTTCTTGCTCAGCGGGGAGCCTGCTTCTCCCTCTGCCTGCTGTTCCCCCTGCTTTCTCTCTCTCTCTCTCTCTCTCTCTCTCTGTCTCTTTCTCTCTGTGTCAAATAAAAATTTTAAAAATCTGAAAAAAAAAGATATCTATGGATATGAAGACAATATAGCTCAGATGACAATCACTCTGGCTTCCAGTCCTTTCCCCCTCTCTTGCTCCCCCACCACATTCCATCACAGCACAACGCTTGCCACCATCCCTGTGCTCTTCTCAAGGCTTTGGTCCCTGCACCCAGCCCCTGGCCCATGGAGAGCCACGTACTCCCTGGAAGAAGGCTTGCTGCATCTTTTCTCATGACAGCTTGTTCATTCTGTTTTGTTTTTCTTTTCTCTTTGCCAAAGTGTGCTCATTCCATAACACCACCTCCCCTCTACCAAAAAGACAGCGAAGGGAGGAGATTAAGCTTTGGGCTGCACATTACCTGGATTGTTGGGGTGGGAATGGGGAAAACAAAACTAACGTTTACTTAAAGCTATCTCAGATATTTGCCCCTTTTCCCTCTGTCTCATGTTTTCTTGATTCATGGGGTCTAAGAATGAGGACCCCCCCCCCATCTTTTGAATTAATTGCAGTGCTCTAAGCCTCTGTAACGATGTCAGATTGTGCAGGACCACCCTGTTGTTAGTGGAATCCTAGACAGCTAACTTCTAGTGGGCTTCCACACTCATTTCATTCCTTCCTGCTACCTTAGAAGCTCCGACAGTAGGAAATGAACCGTGGGGACAGCTTCAAAGGATTGAAACTACATTGACAAAGCTGTCCGCCAAAAGCCAGTGTCAGAGTCTTAAACAAAATGTTTTTCTTGTAATTCAAAAAATATTGACATGAATTGCTGAAGAGATTTGAGTCCCAAGGGAGATCAAGTACGTGTGAAATTGCATTTTTTTCTAAGTTATGCTTTTTCAATAGACTGTAACGAAAAAGCATATGAAACCACAAATGAAGGTGCCTCCACATCTCCCCAAATTTGGGCCCATTTTTTAACAAAGCAGAACAGTCAGACTGAATTAGATCAGTGAGCTGATGAAGAGGAGCGGAGAGGCGGCAGGCGGGCTTCTGTTCACAGGCTTTCCAGAGGGAACGCAAAAACTCAGGGTGAAGACCTGACCCCCACCTGTGGAGGCTTCTTCTGAAAGCCACGGGGCCCTGGATGTGTTCATCTTTTAGACTACTAACAGAATTCTTTTCTTTTTTTTTTTTTTTTTAAGATTTTATATATTTATTTGACAGAGATAGAGACAGCCAGCAAGAGAGGGAACACAGGCAGGGGGAGTGGGAGAGGAAGAAGCAGGCTCCCAGCGGAGGAGCCTGATGCAGGGCTCGATCCCAGAACGCCGGGATCACGCCCTGAGCAGAAGGCAGACGCTTAAGGACTGCGCCACCCAGGCGCCCCTACCAACAGCATTCTTAACACACAAAAGCAAAATGCCTCACAGGCATTACAAGAACATAAAGAAAAACAAAAAGCACATATCTCCATTATACCTTTTTATGCTTTTCTTTCTGGTCATTCCTCTCCATCTTCTATTTGACACTTAACCCTTCTTAGAAAAAGCGTCACACTGGCAGCTTGAGCTCGGAAGGCACTTCCTCTGAACTTGCAAGGACTTTCGAGTTTCTTTTGCTCACTGTACTGAGTGCACAGTGCCCCACTGCAGTTCTTACTACGGAGTAACTCTCCCTAACGGTACCGATTCTTCTCTTGTTGGGAGGTATTGCATTTTACAAAAGTGAGTGCGGGTCTGCTTTTAAAGAGGATGCCTCACACGAAGAGACATGAAATTTCAAACACCAGTTTTGGTGCGTCTCCGTGGATGCTTTCCTCCTGCTGAAATGCCCTCCCCCGGCATCTCTTCATACCGAGGGGAAAAAATACCGTCGTTCGTAAAGGATTCACTTTTTAATTTAACCATTGCTTAAAATGAAGACAAAAAGTTACAATCTTATGAGACACAGAAAAAAAGTATCCTGTTTTCTGTAAGTACATTTTATTATCTCTTCTGAGAGATAGCCGGAACAGTCACAGCCAGTGTCCATGCCCTGTTTTGCATTTAATTACATTATCCGTCACAGCAACCTACTGTCACACGTTTGCATTTCTCCTACCTGTATTTGCTGATAAGGTCCCTAAGTGCTTGTTCTTGGCTGCTCTTTAAAAGTCACTACTTTGTCATCCCGGTGTATTCTTCAGTTACACACAGGCAGGAGTTCATAGACGCTGCCAGTAGGAATTCCAGGAAGGGTAAAACCAATCCACTCCTTCCAGAGCCGTTTTGGGGTCGTTTTTGAACTTTGTACTTTTTATACAAAGCTCTGCTGAATCATATGCTGGCTACTGAATGATGGTCTGCCTTCTGATTCATTTCCAGGAGAGAATAAATTTCTGTTGTTTTCCAGCCGTTAGTGACTTTTTGAGACGTGGATGGGAATTGGGGAATTTGTGTTAATGCAAGAATGGAATGACACCTTGGCATGAACATTTGCACTGGGATGGCTCAGAAAACCAATCCTTCAGTAGTTTTAATTAATAAACCTAAATGATGTGTGCATTTTAGAAGGAAAATTACTTTGCATCTATCTCCCTACTAACCAGTAACATGAGGAAGTTAACACAGGAGACTGGCTTCTTAATGTCCTTCTTTTGGGATCAGTGATATTTTTAAAAATATACAATGTCTTTTTTGATATTTATTCTGTCTTACTCCTTTTTAAAATTGACTCAGCTGCATGTTTATTCTTATTGAAAGCCAGAAAAACTTAACCTTCTTTTTCTATAAAGACAAAAGAGAGACTTCATACCAAATCTTCAGTCCTATTCTCTTTTTTGTTCACATCCTTTTTCCTAATTACCCAGATTTGACAATTTACACAAATATGACTGTTCATTTTTTTTGCCCACTTCTTTGTTCTTTATTGCCCCCAAGTCAGGACGTACTATGAATTATAGACTGTCCTAATTGTTGGAGACCCTTTCTCAGCATCATGACTATGTCAGATTTTCTTGACATCACGTAAATAATTAATTTACCCACTTACTGAATCTTTGTGTTGTAGCTATGACTGGTATTTTTTGTTATGCTCCCTAGGGCCACACAACACTGATGACCTTATCTACATGCTGATAAATGGAAAAACTCCCCCCCCCCCCCGAGAGAGAGCATGAGTTGGGGGGGTGTGGACAGAAAAAGAGAACAAATCTTAAGCAGGCTCCAGGCCCAGCGTGGAGCCTGACACAGGGCTCAGTCCCACAACCCTGAGATCGTGACCTGAGCTGAAATCAAGAGTCAGACACCCTACCAACTGAGTCACCCAGGTGCCTCTGGAAAAACCTCTTAAAACCAAGTCGACGATATAGTCGGAAAGTAGTTCTGTTATAATCTACATCTGTGGGAAACTTATAAATTTCCAAAGGGACCTCCTTTCATGTTATACTTGGTTGTTGCTTAAATCTATGTAAGGGAAGAGCATGATGCCAGGAAGTCAGTTTCATTATGGTTGTTTCTATTTAAAGGGGAGAGGGCTGAAATTGTTACATATTCCAGGTCTAACTTTGAAATGAGAATAATTTTTTCTCATTGGAAATTGAGCTGATAGAAGTGTCTTGCTTTTCTTGTCTTTCTGAATTCTGCCCAGTAAGTAAATTATTTGGGGGGGGGCCTACTATGTGCAGAGGTAGCTGCGTGTTAGGCATGCGATAGGCGTTATGAAGATGGTTAAGACATAGTTCTTGTCCTCAAGAAAATGAAATCACAGATGATTTAGAGCATTTGATGACTTTGGAAAGATCTTTATAGGCTTTTATCACAACGATCTGTGTACCTGTGATAAAATGCAGCCTGTATATAAGTGATATACCTTATACTTCAAAAGCATTTGTAAAATTAGTTCAGAGAACAATGCTAAGGCAAATAAAAATAAAGATTTGTGACATTGACTAATTGCACTGTTTTCATTTGATGAAATTCAAACATTTTAGATTTATGAATGTTGTTTCATTCTTTTCTTAATCTTTCTACCTCCCATTGGTTTCTAAATTGATTTGAATTGTTTGTAAACAGTATTTGTCCTCAGTGTCTTAGAAAGTAAAGCTTTCTTAGAAGGGACAATAACTGTGGCCGTCTTTGAGTAATTACCTTGCATAGCTCCCAAGTTGTAATGAGTACATATGATCATTTAGCTCAACTGAAATGTAAAATAACTTACCCTGTGTATTTGGTGTTTGTTTTCTGAAAATGTTTTTATTTCTCCTTCTATGCTTGAAGGATATTTTCTCTGGGGTTAGAAGTCTAGGTTAGTGGTGGTTTTCCACCAGATCTTCTGCTTTCTGTTGTTTTGTATTGGGAAGTCAGTTGTCAAATTGTCTTTTAAAGGGTAATCTGTTTTGTTCAGACCACTAAGAAAAATTTCTCTGTTTTCGGTTTTTAGCCTTTTGTTTATGATCCTTTGTATAGTTTTCTTTTTCTTTATCCTCCTTGGGATTTGCAAGACTTCTGAAATGTGTGTTTAATATCATTGGTTGGTTTGGGGAAATTCTGAATCTTTATCACCAAAAATATTGCTTTAGCTCTTTTTCTTTCTTCTCTCTGGAATTTCACTTACAGATAGGTGTTTTAGAAGGTATTTTTACTGATGCTATATATCTCTTCCCTTGTCTTAAATATTTTCTCTTCTGTTTGTCAGTTTTGTTCTGATCTGTCTTCTGACCTCTTTTCTAATTCTCTCTTTAACTGTGTCTAATCTGCATATCCATTTAAACTTTAATTTTGGTTACTGTATTTTTCAGCTCTAGAATTCCATTTTGTTCCTTTACTATTTTACAGTTCCCTGACAAATCTCAATTTTTACGTTGTAGCTCCTTGCATTTATTATGCATGTTTTCTTAAGTCCATCTCCTTATACCATAGGACGCCCTCTGGATCTGGTTTTATCATCTGTTTTTCTGTGCTTTTTTGGGGGGGCGGTTATTGTGTTTTCATGTTATATTGTCTCTGTGTATTTGATAATTTTTTATTAATAGCAGCTATCTTTTAACAGTTATAGAAGAAATTTGTGGACTATGATGGTGATGTTAACCTTCTAGAGAGACCTTTGCTTCTGGCAAGCAACTAAGGCACTAGCAATCCTGCAATACTTTTAATTCATTTTTCAAAGATTGAGATGATTTGAAGTTGTGCTTCAGATCGTTGAGAACTGTATCATGTCTGGTTCATACTTACTCATATAGTGTAGTCCTTTGGGTTAGCACACAAATTGTGGAGGGTTTATTAGCCTCCAGCCTACCTGGGTAGGCACTCGACTCTTTTTTTGTGCCCCAAGCTTCTTGAGGCTTCTTAGACTTTCCTTCACCTCTTTTGGAATCAGCGTTGCCCCTGATTCCAAGAAGAGGTCCCAGGTTTCAGGCTCACCTCTCTGGGTTTGTGCCTTCCTCATCTTGTCCCCTTAAATCTTCATTGACTTTTTGGCTCTCCAGTGCTTTTAAGCATATATTTTTTTAAACTTTGTCCAGTTTTTGTAGTTACGGGGCTTGATCCCACAACCCTGAGATCATGATCTGAGCCGAAATCAAGAGTCGAATGCTTAACCACCTGAGCCACCCAGGAGCCCCCCTCTAGTTATACTTCTGATTCAAATTATAAAGTCCTCCAAGACCGGAAGAAAAACGCAGGGCTAAGAGAAGGATAGCCCAACATTGTGAATTCCTTCAGGCAGAAGGGGAATTGAGAAGAAGGTCAGATAAAGGAAGGAGGAAAGTAAAACAACGAAAATAGGGGAGAATCATGTCCTGGGGCTAAAGAAAAAAGCAGTGACCTGTTGAGCTCTCAGGTATTGTAAGGGCGGTTAGTTGGCCACTCTATTAGCAATACAGAGGCCACAGCTGACCTTGTCCGTGGCAGATTCCTGTTCTCTTCAGTGAGAAGACTAGTTTGAAAGAAGAATGGAAAGTGAGGAAGTGGATATGATTAGTGTAGACAACTCTATTGGGTTTTGCTGTGAAGCAGACAGAAAGGGAGTGGTAGCTAGAGGGATGTGGAGTCAAAGGAGGTAACTTCCTGCTCCCCCCCCCCCATGATTGGGGGTGTGATCTGAATGAGAAGAAGAAAATAATGGTATACATGTATGTACTTTTTTTTTTTTTTTTTAATTAAAAGAGAGGGTCCCTAGAACACAGGCTTAAGTTAAACCAAGTGTGAATTTCATCCTGCCACTTAATTGGTGTGTTTGGGGCCAAATTACCTAGCCGCCATTCTCTGATAGAAATAATTCCTATTCTTACAGTTGTTATGAATACAAACTTAAATACGAAATGTATATAAAGTGCCTGATTCATAGTAAGTAATAAATCCAACTGCAGTTCCTGATTTTGTTGCGCCTTTAAGTACTGAGAGTCTATGTTCAGAAACAGTTAAGAACTATTTATTTGCTTATTTTTCTGAAGAACTCTTTGTGCATACAGACCTGTTTATTAGCAGTAGCTAAGCCCTGGCTGTTGCTGGGCCTCCCGTCCCCCAAATCCAGCTTTACCAAGCTGCTTGCTTGTCGTTTTCCAGTGTACTTACAGTCGGTCCTACTTCAGCTGATCAACCTGGAAGATCTTGCTCTCCTCCCTTCCCACTCCCCCCATTATCTTCGAAGGCCAGCTTGTCTTTCAGACTCCCAACTCAAGGATCGCCCCTTCCCAGAGACCTTTCCTGACACCTCTGCTTCCCACGTAATTCTGTGGTTGGCCCCTGCCTTTCCTCCTCTGTGGCCTC
Organism: Ursus arctos; assembly: GCF_023065955.2. NCBI lineage: Eukaryota > Metazoa > Chordata > Mammalia > Carnivora > Ursidae > Ursus > Ursus arctos. The sequence continues at coordinate 44,310,840 of NW_026622797.1, read as the reverse complement.
ATTTTAGCCTTTTACTACCCTACCACTCTTCTTTCGCCGTGGTTCACAGAGCTGTCGGTCTCTGCTGGCCTGTAATATCCTTAAAGTAGTAAACATTTATCTTTGGCTGTTATCCCCAACATAATACGTGACCCATAGTAGGTGTTCACTAAGCTGTTGTTGAATAAATTAATACATGTGTGAATGAACGGTTAAGATAATCATCACCCCTGTTACAGCTTTGCATATTTTAATGCTTCAATCACTTTATTTATTAATTACTTGCCAAAATTATTATTTTACAAAGAATACAATCATAAAATCAAATAAATATGTGAGATTTGGGCTTGTTGGGGGTTTTTTCCCCCCTTCTAGCTTAGAAAAGCATTATTTTGTGAAAGAGGTTTGAGACAGAAATTGCAAATAGACACTGTTGCAAAAGGCCACTTACACTTAAGATATGAGAAATTTGGAATATGCTCTCTAAAACAAGTCAAGTTTTGTAAGTGTTAGTGGTGGTAAAGATGATTATTAAAATAAGAGTAATTGGATTTCAGATCTGTACTTACACAATGTTTGTTTAAATCATGATGTCACATAACCTGAGAACTAGTGTCTGGGGAAACTTGGAATATGGCAGTGATGAGGCAGGAAGACCACTTATTCCACCTTCGTTGTAGCTGAATATTCCCATGGAGATCCCCTGTACCCCTTTGCTTTTCTCTGCTGTTTTCTATTCTATTTTGGATTGTAAAGATTATTCCAGAACTCTAAATTTTTAACTTTCCTCCTATAGTAGGAATAGTGGGGCTGTGCTGGGTAATTGGGATGCAATGAGGAGCCTTGCGACAACCATTTGTATGAATGTGTAATTTCTACGACTCGTGTTTTGGTGTTCGAGATGGGCTTAAAGAGTTGCCTTTAAATCCAGTTCCTATATCCAGGGAAGTCCAAGGATGAGAGGCTTCTGACTTACTTTGCATAGTGGGAAGGATTTTGTTAATGGATAGCCACCCAGATGAAGGTTCCAGTGTCTTAAAGAAGAAATTATGTTGTGGAGGGATGCCTGGGTGGTTCAGTTAGTTAAGTGTCTGCCTTTAGCTCAGGTCACGATCCCGGAGTCCTGGGATCAAGTTCCTCATCGGGCTTCCTGTTCAGTGGGGAATCTGCCTCTCCCTCTGCCTGCTGCTCCCCCTACTTGTGCTCTCTCTCTCTCTGACAAATAAATAAAATCTTAAAAAAGAAACAAACAAACAAACAATGTTGTGGAAAGATTGTGAGGAAGAAAGAGAGCTAGGTTCTTGTCCTAACACTATCACTTTCATCCAAAGTGTGTAGGAGTTTAAACAAACTTTGGGCTTCATTTTTTCCCCTCTGTAAATCAAGGTGATAAAGCATTTCCTGACCTGGGTGGCTCAGTCATTAAGCATCTGTCTGGCTCAGGTCATGATCCCCCAGGGTCTTGGGATCAAGCCCCACATCGGGCTCCCTGCTCAGTGAGCCTGCTTCTCCCTTTCCTTCTGCTGCTCCCCCTGCTTGTGCTCTCTCTCTGTCAAATAAATAAAAATGAAATCTTAAAAAAAAAAAATACCTTTGTAAATTTGTGAACCCTTTTCTAAGTAATGATCCATGATTCCCTCATTGAAATTTTGAAAATTATTTTGTCATCTTTATATAGTATATGATGTGATCTAATATTATATATTAAATATTATATATTATATAAAGATTATATAAGGTTTATTTTATTATAACCCTTATAGTTATAAAGAAAAATTTTGTTTTCTCTGTATAACAGGTAATGTATTCTGTGTAATTACATAAAAAATTATAGAGAAAATTTTGAGTGTTTATTATGTTTCTTTATGTGTTAAGGCATCAAAAATTGTCAAAAACTTTTCATGTCTGGATGTCTGGAATTCTTGGATTTTGACCGCTAGAAAATCTACTGCCTTTGTTCCTGTTTGGTTTCTAAAGAATAAGATAAGAGAGAATGTTTCAGGGTTCAGTTTGCAAGCACTTTTCTACAGTCTCTCACTACAGATGTGGAAAACCACCTAGGATAAAATTACCTTTACATTGTTTCTTTTAACATTTTTTTTTCTGAAATACCAGATATCTTGATTTGTTTCATAAGAAATTTGATCACATAAATGCAATTCACAGAAAAGTTCAAAATTTGTCATCCTTATGCTTCCTTTTTTCTGTAGTCCATCATGTGAATAAATTAAACACAATATGCTGAATATAACTAAAAACACTATGTAAGTGTCAAAACTACAGCCCCTTAGCAATGTCCATCTGAGTGATAACCTGACTATGTACCTGTCTAGCAGGCAGCTTCTTTTTTTTTTTTTTTAAGATTTTATTTATTTATTTGACACAGACAGCTAGAGAAGGAACACAGGCAGGGGCAGAGGGAGAGGGAGAAGCAGGCTCCCCGCCGAGCAGGAAGCCTGATGCAGGACTCGATCCCAGGACCCCGGCATCATGACCTGAGCTGAAGGCAGATGCTCAACCAACTGAGCCACCCAGGCATCGCTAGGAGGCAGCTTCTTGCCACACTTGAAATACGAAATTTTGTTTTAAAGGGCTACCCAATTGGAACTTGTAACTGTAAGTTTAAAAATAGGCAGAAATTGGTACTTTTGCCTTTAGCAACCTGAAATCGAAATACCTGTACCTAGGCTCGTGGTCAGATGACCTAGAGAAATAATGAAAAACTGAAGGTGTCTCCTAGCTGCATGCTTTTTGGCCACCAGGAAAGAATATTCTAGTGTTGTGGTATGAGCAGATGAACAATCTGTCCATGCAGGTTAGAGCAGTGAGCTTCATTCACGTGGAATGTTCCATCTGAGCAACAGTGGCAGAAAAGATGTGTGATGGCAAGTGCTCCTCAAAACCACACAAAGATCAGAGAACCCCCTTGGCCTCCCCTTTCCTAGACATGTTACTTAAAAAAAATTTTTTTTGTTGTTGTTGGTTTATAAACTTTTTGTTTCGGAATAATCCCTAGATTGACAGTAAGTGTCAAAAGTAGGATGGTGAGATCCTGATAGCCTTTGTCCAGTGTTTTCTAATGTTACCATTTTACAATACCATGTGATTGATTTGTCAGACCCGGGACTCCGCATTGGTGCATTACTGTGCATTAAACTCAAGCCTTCCTTTGGATTTCACAAGTTTTCCACTTACGCGCTTTTCCAGGATCCCATCCAGGATACCACGTTGCATTCAGTCTTCGTGTCTTATTATTAATCTCTTTTGGTCTGTGGCATTTTCTCAGTCTTTCCTTCTTTCCATGACTCTGACAGTCTTGAGGGAGTATTGGCCAAGTATTTTGTAAAATGTCCCTCCATTTGGGTTTGTCTGATGTTTTCCCCATGACTGAGCTGGGGTTGTGGGTTAGACCCCCCACACAGGTGAAAGGTATTCATGTCATATCAGGGAAACATAAGCTGTCACTGTAGTATCAGTGGCAATGTTAACCTGGATTACTTGACTAACCAACATAGCAGTTGCCAGGTTTCTCAACTGTGGAGTTACTGTTTTTCCCCCTTTCATACTCTCTTCTTTGGAAGCAAGTCACGAGGTCCAGCCGACAACTTGGGATTGGAGGATTGAGAAGCAAACTCCCATACCTGGAACAGGAGGAAATATACTTATTTGGAATTTTGCTGTAAAAAACATTACAGATAGATCTGCTAACAGGACTTTCTTCAGTGTTAGTTCTTTTCTTCTCTCCCAAGGCAAAACATGGTAGGCATGTTCACTGAAATACCCGACTCAAATTATGCCCATGCCTAGATTGACTGGATTTTCACCACTGACTAGAAAATTCAGACTGCAAATGTTAAGTGAATAAAGTATTCCTTATTGTTTGTTTTCATGATACAAGTAATGAAGAACAACTTAATGAAGAGTAGGCAAACTACAGAATTCTGGCATCTTTACTATTTTAATAAAGTTATTTTGTTTTTTTAATGAAAACCATCTTGAATCTTTATCCATATAACACTTGGACTGCTTCTAGTTCCCATACTTTTTTTTTTTTTATTTGTATTTTGCTTTTCCTGTACTCTCTTTTGAAGGTTGCAGTCACCAGTTCTACCACCTGCTTCGCAGCCTGCTGGTAACATAGGACATGGTTAGTTCAATCTAACAGGATTATTAAGATTGTCGCTTATAACCTCCACAGAAGCCATATTAGAGTAGCATAGGTTTCCTATAGTTTCAAAATGCAGGTAAAAGAGTTGTGTTTTGTAATAAACTGTTTTGATCTTTTCCTAACGGTCAGATTATTGCATGAGAACCATAATTATTTGAAAGAGAAAGAGAATGTTTCCATGAGCAAGATTATTTGTTTTTTTTTGAAAAGTTAATAAAGCGGTTATAGATTTTAGAAATTTAACTTTATGGAGATATATTTTATACACAGTAAAACGTACACCAGTGTGGGCCCTCTTTCAGGTACCCTGCGCATTCCCCAATCTTATGAGTACCCAGGGGAGGCGTGAGGGAAGACCTCGCAGGTGACTGCAAAGACCCCTTCGGTCAGGTGTTCTTAGCCACATCAGCCTGACGTGCTGTCCCACACGTGGCCTGTGGCAGATTTTTGTAATTGTTGCCAGCGTCTTGCCAGCTTTGATTGCGGCTGGCCCTTGACCTCTAGCCCACTGCCACAGGGAAGCTAGGTCGTGTGTCCTCTCTACCCAGCCTCTAGTGATTCTTAAAATTCCCATGTGTGGGACAGTGATTTACCAGAGAGGATTGCCCTTCCAGATTTAAATCTGGCAAGTGAGCCCACAGACATATCCAGAGTCGGTCTGGTTTCTTCTTGCCTGACAAACTGTCCTTCTCTGGGGGCTCGTTCTCCAATTTCAGCCAGGGGTCCAAGATACAAAAGTGACTTCTTCCTGTTTCATTCTTTCACATTTCTCTGTGTTCACAACTCTTTTTTTTTTTTTAAGATTTTATTTATTTATTCGACAGGATAGAGACAGCCAGCGAGAGAGGGAACACAAGCAGGGGGAGTGGGAGAGGAAGAAGCAGGCTCATAGCGGAGGAGCCTGATGTGGGGCTCGATCCCAGATCGCTGGGATCACGCCCTGAGCCGAAGGCAGACGCTTAACCGCTGTGCCACCCAGGCGCCCCTATGTTCACACCTCTTAGATGGTGTTTACAGAAATGTGTCCTGTTGAGGTTCATCTGGGGATTTGTTGTGTTCTGGGCAAGAGTGAAGATCTCCCACATCCTTCCTCATCCAGACCAACAGCAGAACTCGCTTGTTCGTTTTTTGCTATCCCATATTCTGCCTAAATTTTTTCTACTAAATAAAGATACTCATTTGCAGATTATGTGAATTCTTAGAAAATACCTACTTAGTGTTTATGGTGCAACATAAAATCAGTTTTCTTACTAAAATTGGGTAGAAACTCTTTAATGAGTGAGCAGTGCAGGATTGATAGTGTTTTCAGGAAGAGCGAGAATTTTACAGATTTAAGTACAGTAGGCTTAGTGAAAGGAGAGAATTTACTCTTTATTTGTGCTGCTTTTTGCAACTTCCCTGTTGTTTCTGCCTCCATATTTTACTGATCATCAGTATCTCTCAGGTCATAAGGAAAATTAATTGATTATACTCTACTTATTCTAAAATATTCTATTTTGAGATTTTGCTGGCTTTATATTAAGCAGTGTGCTAGAGGTACTTTTTTTTTTTAAGGCAGACCCTCTTTTTTCTCGTCACTTTATTCTTTTTTTTTTTTTCTCGTCACTTTATTCTTAAGCTTTGGAAGTTAACAGAATCATAGCTTTATTTTCATCCTTCCTTGGATATTTTCTTAAGAACTACTTATTGGAAAATTATGTATATTAGAATCCTCTTAGACCTATGCTACACATTATTATGGTGCAGCTATAAAATGGAATGTTCACCATGAAGTTCTCTCCTGAAGTATAATAAGATAAAGTGTGTCTTTTGTTAACAAGTTCTCATAGTGTTAATGAATTTCTCAAGCATTTAGTCATTTTTTTAATATATCTTAGTATTATTCTTGGGATTTCTTTTTGGAAATATATATGTAATTAAAAGTATAGAAAAATGATATCCCTTTTGGAGGAAGAATTTGTTTTAACAAAAAAGTCATAACCATAATTTAATTCACATAACCAAGTTAAGACATGTGGTATACTTTGAACAAAGCACACTCTAAACTAGAAATTTTGGCTCCATATTTGACTTCTTGAAATAAACTATATAATGAAAACAAGTGAAATTATTAAAGACTATAATAATCTTCTAGTGGTTATTTAAAACAGAATTATACCTTTGGGGCTGTTCCGATTTTTTAAATAGGGGCACTTATCTAAGAAAAGATGTTATTATATTTTAGAGATGTATTTTACTCTGAATTGATATCTGAAAATTCTTCAGAGGGCTTAAGATTAACACTGCCCCAGAGAAATCTTGTAGCTGTTTAGTACTGATGCTTTGGGAATGGGAGTATTGGAAATAGTTAAGAGTAGCAAATGCGTATTAGTTCTCATATACAGTAAACTTTTAGAAAAGGAAATTTAAAGAAATTGAAATAGATAATGAAGGTAACACTGCCACAGTTGATTTAGAAATAGAGTAATCAAGATCTTGACTTTTTATATGATTTGCTTATATGTTCTGACACAGTTTTTAGAGACGCTAATATACAATGTCATCATTACTATTGTAATACTTGGGGCTTGCCAAGCACTGTGCAGAAGTAAAATCTACATAATAACATTTCAACCCACAAGAGCTTAAAATATAGAAGACAACATTGGCAGCCATCTGAGTACATGGCTTACAAACAGATGAAGAAAAAACAAGAACTCTATTGCTGGGAAAAGGGGAAATTGAATGTCTAGCAGCATATACTGGAAATAACTACCTAGGTTTTGGTAAAGTAAGGCACAGTATTTCTTTTTCTTAGATTGGAAAGTCTCAAGTTAGAATATCAGATGCCGCTTTTTTCTAGCTCATTCGTGGAATTTATATTCTGACAAGAACTAATCGAAACTATGCGTGTCTTCTGTCCCTGCCTTTCTGTCTGGAACTTCCGTCTTTCACTTGCTACTTCCCCTGGAATGGAAATACCAAAATGTTTCTTGAAAATGGTAATTTAGTAGTTAACGTGTGTATGCTAATTTGTATGATAACACTTATTTTAAAAATGTGGGAAACATGGGGCACCTGGGTGGCACAGCGGTTAAGCGTCTGCCTTTGGCTCAGGGCGTGATCCCTGTGTTCCGGGATCAAGTCCCACATCGGGCTCCTCTGCTATGAGCCTGCTTCTTCCTCTCCCACTCCCAGGGCTTGTGTTCCCTCTCTCGCTGGCTGTCTCTATCTCTGTCGAATAAATAAATGAAATCTTAAAAAAAAAAAAAAAATGTGGGAAACAGACTGAGGGCTTCAGAGGGGAGGGGAGTGGGGGAATGGGATAGGCTGGTGATGGGTAGTAAGGAGGGCACGTATTGCATGGTGCCCTGGGTGTTATACGCAACTAATGAATCATCGAACTTTGCATCAGAAACCGGGGATGTACTGTATGGTGACTAACATAATATAATGAAAAAACATTAAAAAAAAATAAAGTAATAAAAATAAATAAAAAACGTTGTAAGATATGTTTAAAAATTTGTTTGTGTAAGAGACTGTACATGTGCTACAGAATACTTCCCCCGTCCCGTTAACTATTCTCAGCTTGTTAAGGGTAAAGCTAGTAGGAATGCTAGAAGTTCAGAGCCATTCTCATCCCTTGAGAAAAGTAAAAAAAAATCCGTCAGTCTTCACCAGCTACTTGGTTTGCTTCACTGGTGCTAATACTTCTTTTTCTCCCTATCAATTCATATGTGATAGATTCTCTGAATTGCGTAAAATTGCCGATGCTTTTTAGAGCTTTTCACTTTCAGTAATAACATGCAAAAAAAACCTGGAATAGTGAAACCTTTTTACATAATATACAGATTTCCTTCAACCAGTACTTTTAGTTTAATTTAAAACCATAACAGCCTTTTTTTTCGACATATGTTTTCAACCTTGTTTCAAAATATTGATATACTAAAAAGGAAGTATATAAACAAAAAATTTCTTTTAGAGACTTAAGTACTAGCAAAAGTCATTAACTTTTCTGTAGTAGTTGGCTAATAAACTGATAGTACAAATTTCTCTCTTTTTTTCAAATTTCTTTTTGTGTTATTCTATGTTTTTCATCTTTCCCCTTTTAAAACACCTTTTTCTTCCCCCATATAATTTTAGAAAGTTAATGGGAACTTTAGATACAATTTTAACATAATTCCTTATCTTACTGAATTGAATACTGGGACCCATGTGTGTTTAGAAAACGTCTAGAGTACCAGAACTAAAATCTGAAGTTCCCATTTGTGATGCAGATTCTTAACAATAGAATATGTGACATAGTTTAAATATAGATATTCAGTAGTGTCTCACAGAATGAGTTCATGCATACAATTATAACAATTCAGTCTTATTACATGAGCTTTCCATTTCCAGCAAATTCTCAGTACCAGTAATGAAGTTTCGCTTCAGCTTATGTTCTTTTGCTATTTCCCTTGACTGTTGATAACATTCATGACATACTTTTCGATTAACTGTGTTTTGCATTCCTGGGTGTTACAGACTTTAAGGGCATTACAGATGTTAAGAAGCTGGGTAGGACATATCCAAGGACAGGTGCCACTGTAAGATCTAGACTTTATTATATCTGTGATTGAAACTCAGCACTTTCTTAATACCGTGCATGGCTTCCATTCTGTTTCATTGTAAAGTGGGTTAAAAATATATTCATGAACTTTCCTGTCTTTAATAATAGTTTTTTAAAATATGACCTTTATTGCTTAATTTAAAACGCTGTGACTTATTTAAGTTGTCATAGACGAGAATGTGTACTATTTTTTGCTAGATATACTTTTGGGATTAAAATAAGTACATATACTATGACCTCTCCTGCTGTGCTGCACCTCACAGTGTCCTACCAGACATACCTCTCATAAAGAGCATGCAGTCTTAGAGACTGAGATTTGCATAGAAATTTTATCTGTTTTATAAAATACTGTAAATTGTATTCAAGCCCTGTACTTGTTGGTGCCCTTAGACGTTTTAACTCAAGGAATTTATCCAAATATTTACGGGAAAAAAAATATAATACATTAAAATACAGTCAAATCTTTTAAGGTTTATTAAATAATCTAATTAATAGTATTCTAAATGTTTTCTAGTATTCTGACATAACGATGTGAAAGGGCATTAAAATTCCATTTATGTATTTTCTCCTGAGAAAAGAGATGGACTTTCTGCTGTGTTTTTTACTAGAAAAGAGCTAGTTCCTTAGAGTTTGGAGATTGTTTTTACAGTTAATATAAAAACTTTACCTATTCACAACAGTGAGTTTCCGTAGTGAAACTTTTTTTGTCCTAAATATCTAGTTTCTATCAATTGTTTCATAGATAATGAAAGTGTGTGTGTGTGTGTGTGTACAATTGGAACCTGGCCTAAATTTATGAGATCTAAGTGAAAGTGAATTTGCTTGAAACTCCTCATTCTGTAACAAGCTGAGTATAGACTCAGAATACTTTCCTTACTTAACCCTTAGCTTGAAGTCTTCCTTTCTTGATTCATGGAGGGGTAGAATGAATCTATAGCCATCTCTATGTTTTAATGTCCATGCATAAAAACTCTAAAATTGGACAGTGAAAACCTTGGTCAGTTTCATAAAAAGGGATTACTGCAATGACGTAGAAAGCTAACTACTTCAAGTCTTTTGTCCTCATGGTACACAGAAGGCAAATTACCAAGTGCTCCCACCTCTAATGATTGAACTTTTCAAACCCAGTACACACGACTATGGTATTGGTAAAGATAATTTCATTGAACCGTCTGAAATTTTATCTCACTTCTGGAAAAATAGAACAGATTTTCTCTAATAATAAAACTCTTTGATTGATCCCCACCCAAAAATTTGAGCATCCCAGAATGGCAAAAACAAAAACAAAATAAAAACTCCATGGATAGATTCTGGTGAAGACCAAAAAATGCCTGCAACTCCCAAGAGATCTGTTTGAGTGTCCATTTTATAAATCATCATGCCTTAAGCAACACTTTCTTGACTATATATGCACTTCGAGCTCCTCAGTTCTTTTTTTCTAGGTATCTGGGGGCACAGAGCTAATTAGCAGTAGTAGAAAGAAAAGATGTTCATAATCTTCATTTTTATGATTACACAAATGATTAATTCTTGGCCCTAAAACAGTCAAGGCCAGTGAAATTGTAAAATAAAATGTGTTAATCCTGTTTTTTTCTTTTCTTTTGATTTATTTAGCATTCAGTGGAGATACTTAGCTTGAGGCAGTATGGCTGTGAGGACAGGGATGCAATTTATTTCAATGTTGTATATATTAAGTATTTTCCTGCTGTTTGTGTTTCACTGTTAATGTCAAAATACTCCTCCTCTTATGATATTCAAGTGGAGAATTCTGAGAACTGCATTAGCATGAAGATTGACATTCTTTTTCTTTTCTTTTTTTTTAAGATTTTTTTTTTAATTTATTTGAGAGAGAGAGAGAGAAAAAGAGCGACAGAGAGAGCACAAGAAGGGGGGAGAGGGAGAAACAGGCTCACCACTGAGCCGGGAACCCAGTGTGGGGCTTGATCCCAGGACCCTGGGATCATGACCTGAGCCCCAGGTAGACACTCAACCAGCCACCCAGGCGCCCTGGGAGTCATTGGTGAGGATATAGAGCAATGTGAACCCTCCAAACTGCTGGTGGGAATGTAAATTGTTTGAGCTAGTTTTGAAAATTTGGGGGTATTATCTTGTAAAGTTGAAAATGAGCTTTTTCTATGATTCAGGCATTCCATGCCACAGTATATACCATACAGAATGTTCTTACTGGCATTCACAATAGCCCTAAATTAGAGATAATCCAGATGTCCATCAACAGTACAGTTGACAAGTTATATATTATACAGGGCAATTCTTTTTTTTTTTTTAAAGATTTTATTTATTTATTTGACAGAAACAGCCAGCGAGAGAGGGAATACAACCAGGGGGAGTGGGAGAGGAAGAAGCATGCTCCTAGCGGTGAAGCCTGATGTGGGGCTCGATCCCAGAACGCCGGGATCACGCCCTGAGCCGAAGGCAGATGCTTAACGACTGCGCCACCCAGGCGCCCCTATACAGGGCAATTCTATTCACAAATGAAACTGAAGAAATTCTAGCTATTCCAACAATGTGAATGAATCTTAAAAACGTAATGAGAGAAAGGAAAAGCTAGATACAAGAAGTATGTATTCTATGATGCAATTTATGTAATATGTAATTTTATGTAATAAATCGTGGAGTGGGATAAACTAGAGCGTAGGTAACTGATAAAACCAGAAAAGCAAAGGTGTGAGTACCATAAATATCAGGACAGTAGTTACCTTTGGACAGTGGTGTGGGAGCGTTTATGGGGCCCTGGACGCGTTTTATTTCTTGACCTGCTCAGTGATCACATGAATGTTTACTTTATAATATTTCACTGAAGTATGGTTTTGTGGGTTTTTTGTTTTATGTGTGTATTTTTTACAGTAATTTCTTTCAAGAAACACCTGTAAGTTAAGACTTAAGGACATAAGGCCCATTTCATAGCTAGTACCTTGTTTTTCATTTTGTTTTGCTTTTATTTGTTTAAAATTCTTTATCTCCATCATCTTAAAGCATGGAGTCTAAGTTTGTAATTGCAGTGGATAAATAGAACATTTACATAGATTCACATGTTGGAACCTTATTTAAAACAGATCTTACATATCCTAGAAGTTGTAGCCTTGCACATTCTCATCTTAGAACGACGTCTTCACTCACCATCATTACATTAGTTTATCCGAAGATTCATCAAACAAATTTGGTTGGAAAAGGACATTGAGGAAAACCTTTCCCACTTGAATTTTGCTCGCTTTCACTTTCACTCTTGGTGTAAAATTGTGGTGAAAGCTCTTACTTCAGTTCATTAGCTAGAACTTACTTCTCTCTTAGACCATTAGCATTGTGTAATTCTCTATCTATCTAACTTTCCCCATCGAGTGCCAGTAAGCTCAGAGTCCGAGTTGTGACTTCTGTGTAATCCCCGTATCGCTATATATTTGCACGTTACTTTTGGGCGTTGTATTGACATTTAACTCACATTTCCTTTGATCGTGATGTTTATTCTTGACAGATCTCCACTTATTTGTAAGCATTTTGTAGAAGTACTTCAGATCCTTTGCACATTAAGATGGACACGCGGATGAGCGTACAAGCGGGGGGGTGCGGGGCGACGCGGGGCCTCCGAGACTGCCGGCTCTCTGTAGTTTTTGTGGATGAAGTAAAGTTCAAAAGTTGAAGCCTGCTCTGCAGACTGTTTTTCTCTCCCTTGAAAAGGCTCTTGCTTGTCAAGTGAAAGTAAATATTTATCGTTGGCTACGGTAAAATGTTCTGAGGGTGAAGAAAATGATTTTAATAGAACTGTATCCTTAACAGGAGTGGGTACAAAAATCCATTCATATGCAGAAGGTGGGGCCGGGGATGCGGGGCAGGCAGCAGTGACTTAGTGAAGGGCCAGGTGCTTCTTACCATCCATTCAAAGGAAATACGTAATTATTTTGTTGGATGCTAGGCTTTATGTATGCGTGGGCCTTTCGAGATTTTTTTCCCTTGAATTGCTGAGGTACTTTTGTGGAAACAGTATTTTTAAACTGATTTCAATGAAATATACGTCATTCTTTTCACAGTTTTCAGATAGCAGCCAAGAAATGTGAGCAGCGTGGTATCGTGGAAACTGCACGAGCGCTGTTGAAATACGGGCAGATTAGTTCATCTCTGCATCAACCCCAGGGCTTTTTTCAGCCGTCCCATGGGGATGGAACACAGGGCTCGTAGTGGGAGTGAATTGAGCGGCGGTGTGGGAAGAGCCTGGCACGGAGGAGCCAGTCTGTATATGTTTATTTTCTCCTTTTCCTCTCACCACAGTTTCAGCAAGCAAAGTCAGCCTCCCCTGAGACAACACAGGACTTTTAAAAAATTATTTTCCTAATTTTTTTTTCTTTTATTATCATGTGAAATCCTGTTTTTTCCCCTGAAACGTGAGGTTATTGCCGCATGACGCAAGGAAGTAATTTCTGGTGGTTCTTACTTTGAAAGAGAAGGCAGGTTCTGTCAACAGGTGGGTATAGAAAGAGAGAGGGAAATGTGGATAGTAGTTTGGATGAGGGATGAGAGGTGATGGAGACAGTAGGTGGGATAAGGAGTTAGGGCCATTGTATCTTGAGAAAACACAAACCAACCCCCCATCACGTTAGGTGCTCTTTTTACGCAGCTAAATTTAAGTCAAGAGGAATAAAAATGACAGTGGTTGTGGGGGTAAACATGCAATGCAGAAAGCCTCCCCTTTTGCACAACTACTTGCCTTATTGGGTCTTGAATAAAATCAAACAGGAAAGACTTCAGACCTGCAAAATTGCCAAAAATGCAGTGTGGTCTCTAGATCCTTGACAGCTGAACTGCCAGAATCATGCGGTATGTAAAATGGATGGAAAGCATCGTTCTGCTGAGAAGCAAGTGACAGGTCTGGTGGATTTCAGTAATCCGAGAAGGTACCAGAACCTTGCTCTTACAGCTTCACTGGGGCGGGTTCCATGGACAGCTTCTCCACGGTTCCCAGTAGTAGTTAACCCTGTTTATAAAGACCAGTAGATGGAACTCCTAGAATTTCAAGCTGGGCAGGCTTGAAGAATTGTGTGACTCCGGCTTTGCATTTTAAATTAGGAAACTGAGGCTCAGAGGCCTGAAGTGACTTCCCCAGAGTTGCATCGTGAGTGAGAGCATCAGAACTGGGGGCAGGGCTTGAGTCTCTGGACGTCTGAGCTAAATGCTACTAGCAGGAGAAAATATTCTTTAAAAATGTAGTGTGTTTCTACCCACTTAACATTAGTTCACCCTGAAAGTCAGTATCTTACAGAAAGAGAGGAAGTAAACAACTCCTACCCTTCCTTTTGTGGTGTAGCGAGAATTTATGCTAGGAGATAAAAAGCGAGAGAATCGGAGGCCTTGCAGAAATGTGAACCGTAAGTAAACAAAAAGCCCTGCTGGGCTTACTGTGCTGTATCTCCCATTTCTCTGTGGAAGCGGAAAGTGAGAGGAGCTTCAAAAGGAAGAAAAAGGCTTTTTAGTGCAAGTGACTTGTACTTAGTAGGAGCTTCATAAATACTTACGGACAGATTTATTATTTGTTGATAAGATGAAATAGCCTACAGCAATCACTGTCTAACACAAAAGGATTTTTATGTATGTGATTAATTATCTGTAGGAATAACCACATCTTCGTTATTCAATCTGCATCATACCGCCAAGTATATGGAACGAAGTCAGTAGGAAAATTGTGTGTGTAAACTACCTATAAAGAAAATCTTCCTATTGCTAAAAAGAATCTACAAAATTGTCTAAACGCTGTTGTGTAATGTAGGTTATACAAGTTTCTAGAATCACCATCTAAAATTTGAGGTGTTTCTGGTACTTGGGTGCCTCAGTCAGTTAAGCGTCTGCCTTCAGCTCAGGTCACGATCCCAGGGTCCTGGGATCGAGCCCTGCGTTGGGCTCCCTGCTCAGCGGGAGTCTGCTTCTCCCCCTGCCTCTGTCTCTAGCTTGCTCTCTTAAATAAATAAATAAAATCTTTAAAAAAAATAAAATAAAATTGGAGGTGTTTCTCCTAATACCTAAGTCCTTAAAGTATGTTTATCAATATACAGTTATTTCTGTATTTGTATTTCCTGAACCTTCTGGCTGCCAGGGTCTTATTGTCTGTTTCTGTCGTCACCAGCAACGGAGCAGGAAACATTATCAGAGATGAATTCAAATCAGTTTGGCTACTTGTGAGCTATGTTGATTGCCCCCTTTTTTTTTTTTTTGGACAGAATAAAAATGAGGTAAAAGAAATCAAAAGAGGATGAGAATTGAGGCTTATCAAATGCATCTAATTAATCTCCCTTTGTCCCTTTCCATCTGAGTAATACGGAAATTTATAATCATTAATATCATGGTAAGAATTTGTCACATGGACTTTCAATCCACTTAATTAGGTATGTAGAGAGTAGGAGTGTATGTGATATTTAAGAGATGAATGTGAGTTTGGACTTAAACTGTGTGACTTTGGCAAATTAATTAACCCCTATAAATCTTCATTTGCTGATATTTAAAATTGGGATACATCACATTATTGTAAGATAATGCACATAATGTGTTAAGCTGAGTGCCTAACATGTAGTGAGCTCTGAATAAATATCAGCTTCTATTATTTAGGAAAAGGCGTGATTCTCTTTTTTGCATATAATCACATATTCTTATAAAATACATTTCTATTTTACAGAGTTGCACACATTCCCCCCTCCCCCATCATTTGAAACAGAAAATTGGGACTACAGTTTAAGCATATACAAATAAAAAACCTGAAATGGACATTTCTTTTTGCTCAAATTGGAGTCTATATTTCTGTTAATATTTAAGTTTATAAAAGCTTTTTTCCTGAATTTTTTTCCTTTTGAAAAAGGAAAAAATGTAAAGTAAAAATAAATGTAAAGTCAAAAATAAAATCTTAACATGAAAGAGTATTTTGTGCATCATAAAAATAAATATGACATTCAGAACTCTGACGTTTAATTTTCAGGTTTTGCCTCCTATCTGTGTTGAGAGTGCAAAGCTACCACTAACCAGAGTGTGTCTGGTGCAAACACTAGTGTCTCAGTGTTTCTCAGAGCACATTTCCTCCTGGTGTTAGGCTGAAACCTGCTTCTTTGTGCTCATACTATCACGGGGTGAGAGCCTGCTTCCTCACACAGCGTCTTGAGACCCCATTCGCCTCCCGAGTGGTCTCTGGTTGCACTTGACCTTTGAGAGTCAATACCTGGAGTTGTTCCTAGGAAGCTATTAGTGAGATATGCTTGGTTGGCCAGAGTATGATTGGGGTCGCAGTCCCCTTTTGTATGAACGCTGCATTATTAAAGGTGAACAGGTAACCCAGTGCCTTACCGACTCTCACGTGTTACTTGAGAAAGCTAGCGCTTATGAATCTTAGGCCTTCCTTGACTATTCAGTTTGTTATTATAGCAGCCCTTTGTGTAATGGCTTTTCGTTTATTTGTATTTTTCTCCTAGTTCTGCCAGCTTTTCCAGTGGTTTATTTACAAAAGCCCTGCCCCGTAGCATCTAGTAATAAATAAAGAGTGAAAGTACTATCTTTCTTTCCATAGGAGTGTTGTCGTTGATAACAAAACCTCTACAAAAAAAAAAGAAAGAAAGAAAGAAAGAAGGAGTCCCTGTGTTAGGCAGCTGTGGTGGAAGCAAAGAATGTGGACTTTTGAAAAACAAAAACTTAGTTTCAGATCTGAAACTTGTCACTTGCTGTCTGATCTTGGCTAAATCTCGCAGTCTCTCTAATCTTAAGTTGTTGTCTTTGTGAAATGGAGAAGATAGCTTCCTTCATGGTGTGAGAGCATAAAATAATAATGCCCAAGCAGAGTTTTTATTAACTGAAAGTACCGAATAAATGGAGCTCATGAATCATGCACATGGAATACATCTCATCTCTGTGCTAAAGGACACATAGCAAAAGGTTATCTTCGTTCAGGCATTTAACAACAAAATAGCGTTTTCAGAAGTTTGTTTATTTATTTATTTGTTTTGAGAGAGAGAGAGAGAGGGAAAGCAGAAGGGGGCAGAGGGAAAGGGAGAGAGAGAATCTTAAGTAGGCTCTATGTCCAGCACCGAGCCCAGCAAGGAGCTTGATCCCAGGATCCTGAGGTCATGACCTGAGCTGAAATCAAGAGTCAGACTCAACTGAGCCACCCAGGCTCCCCTCAGAAGTTTAATTCTAACTCTGCTATAATAAACCTTGAAGTTTTCATCTTTATGTGTTGAACCCAAATGTACAATTTTGCTATAAAAATTTGAGGATTTGGGATACCTGGGTGGCTCAGTCACTTAAGCGTCTGCTTTCAGCTCAAGTCATGAGCTCAGGGTCCTGGGATCGAGTCCCGCATCGGGCTCCTGGCTCAGCAGGGAGACTGCTTCTCTCTCTGCCTGCCACTCCCCCTGCTTGTGCTCCCTCTCTATTTCTCTCTCTTTCTCTCTGACAAATAAATAAATAAAATATTTTTTAAAAATTTTGAGGATTTGATGAATAACAAAAAAGTAAAAGCAATTAGGAACTCTGGATAAAATGATAGACAATGATGTCATGGTCCAGTCACAGTGCAACAAAAATGTGGCATGATTTTGAGCATTTATGAAAACTAACAGAAGGAAATCGATTTTCTTCATTCTAGTAATGTGCGTTTTTGAAGACATCATAAAAATGGACCTCTAGAAATAGAAATATAATTCTAACATATTACTCATCTCTGCTATGAACAATATTTATATATCATAATATAGTAAACAGGTTATTTGCCTTTAATTTTTAGAAACAACTTAAAAACAAAGCATAGAAAGGTGAGTCGATAATTGAAAAAGAAAAACTAAGATGATGGGGGCGCCTGGGTAGCACAGTCATTAAGCGCCTGCCTTCAGCTCAGGGCATGATTCTGGCGTTATGGGATCGAGCCCCACATCAGACTCCTCCACTATGAGCCTGCTTCTTCCTCTTCCACTCCCCCTGCTTGTGTTCCCTCTCTCACTGGCTGTCTCTCTGTCAAATAAATAAATAAAATCTTTAAAAAAAAAAAAAAAAAAAAAAGTAAGATGATGGTCAGAAGTTAGGATGCAGTAGGAGGTTGGTGACTTGGTGGGAAGAGAGGTCACTAATCATCTGGGTTATGTGGTGGGGAGTTAAAAACTGATGTAACAACAGGTGGAGCTTGAAGTGCATTATTTAAAGTTAAAAGTGACCAGTAAAAGAATAAAACTAGAGTCACCCAGGTGGCTCAGTTGGTTAGGCATTTAACTCTTGATTTTGGCTCAGGTCATGATCTCAGGGTTGTGAGATCAAGCCCCACATCGAGCCCCACATCGAGTCCCGCGTCGGACTCCACACTGGGCTTAGAGCCTGCTTAGATTCTCTGCCCCTTACTCTTCCCTCTCTCCCTCCCTCTCTAAGAAAATTAAAAAAGAATAAACCTAAATATAACTATAAAAATTATAAGCAGGGAGACAGATGATAAAGGGTAATGTGAGATGAGTTAATCTTCATTCTTAGTTGGAGGTTAGTGGGTGTTGCCTGAAGCTCATGAACTAAGAACTCTGACTGCATTACTTAGATTTGTGCATCTAAATTATCAGGAATGTTAAAAAGAAATGGCCAAAGATGATGACCTTTCAGAGCAATATTGAAGAGGGGCTAGAGCCCATCGTTTTTCATTATAAGTCACTCTGTGTAATTGTAATGTTTTTACTAAGTACACATATTACTTTGATACAAACATTAAAAAAAAAAAAGTACTGACAGCAAAAAGCCCGTTGGGTGGGTATTGTGGTGTATGTTACCCCATCCACAAATCTAGAAGACACAGGGTGATTCTCGAAGCCTGAAGTCATCTCTTGTCCCTGTCATCCCTCTCACCACTCTCTCCAGACTTTCTTTATCTTGCTTTTAAACTAGGCAGCACAGAGTGTTTTTGCCTTCTAGCCTAGGCTCAGCCTGTGTCATACTAACTATTATATCACCAGTGGCAACTCTTAGTTATCGTGCACCAAAATGTCAAGATAGTAAATTTCTATTAAAAAAAAAAAAAACAGACTCAATGCACAATGCAGGTGTATGTTAGTAAGTAAAACAATATATCTGCTGTTTAGAAAATGGCTTGTCCTATACCAGGATTTTATACCAAGATTTTACTCATGTGTGGACATTAAGAAACAAAACAGATGAACATAGAGGAAGGGAAGGAAAAATAAAATAAGATGAAAACAAAGAGGGAGGCAAACTGTAAGAGACACTGAACTCTAGGAAACAAACTGAGGGTTGCTGGAAGGGAGGTGGGGGGGAAGATGGGGTAATTGAGTGATGGGCATTAAGGAGGGCACTTGATGTAATGAGCACTGGGTGTTATATGCAACTGATGAATCACTAAACTCTGTCTCTGAAACTAACAATACAATACATGTTAACTAAATTGAATTTAAATTTAAAAAAAGATTTCACTATAAAAATCATGTAGGAGAATGTTGATTGTCCCAAACATTAGAAGTTTTATGGGTATATTTCCTGTATATTTTTATTAAGTTTACCTTAAATTTTTATTAACCTTTTTTTCTATTGGAGAGGTAGCAGTAGTTTACTAGATTAGCTTGGGCATGGCCAGATTGTGACCAAATCATTCCTAAAATACTCATTCTTAAGAATAGCGCATTGCAGGGGTGCCAACAATAGTTCAAATATTCTGCCTTTAAATACTACTGCATTTGAAATTAGTACTTTGGTATTTCCCTGCCCCCTCCCCCAAATGTACATAATTAAGGGTTAGAAAGATGGCTACCAGCCATCTTCCAAATTTCTGGATAAGGAAGGTGCACATTCTTTAGAAAACAGTAGACTCAGTTGTTAATCAGCCAGATATGTTCATTGACAAAGACTCAAAGTGTAGGTAGATTTAGATCAGTAGCAACTTATGGCGATTGAGCCAATTTGATGCGCACAGAGCAGACATTGGCATCATGGCTGAGGGTTGAAGACACAAGAGAAGCTCTTTTCTAGCACTAACTTTAGGAGAGACTAAAAAGAGGTATTTTGACCCACAGTTTGGGAAGGAGGAGAGTGGAGATGGGGAGAGAGATTCGCTGCTCTCTAGCCATACTTGGTAACAGGCATTTTGGTCACCTGCTTACTCATCCTTCCATCCACCAGCCCTGTATTTGAGCACCTCCTGTAAGACTGGGGTTGGTGTATGGGGTTGTTAAGGAGCTAAACTTGACATTTTGTTGTCCCTGTGATCTCCTGATCTCATGCCACCTCCAAGAGTCAGCTTGTATCACAAAAGGACAGTTTTCCTTTGCTTGCCAGTCGTATATTCCACAAGTGTCTGACTTCCTCGATGGCTTAGACCTCAAATCCTCCAGCAACAGCTTATAGGAATTACACTTTTAACTGCTTATTTGTATTTTCCAAATCACATCTGTCATTTTCTAGATGTTAGTTATATACCTTAATTTTTCTTTATATTTTTGCATCGCTCTAAAAACAATGACCCCCCCAAAAAAACTAGGAAAGAGACCAGTTAATCAAAATCTAAGCCTATTGTACTTAATAGCACTTAGATATTTCCCAGATGTTTTCCCCAAACTATAAATCAACCCATTACTGGCAGTTAGTTTGATTTAGAAGACATAGTTTTCTCTTTTCAGTTAGGTATTTATTTTACTAGCAAATCATATAAAATTGTGTCCAATGGTAGCGTATGGAAGCTTGAGGTCGGGGGACAGGCAGTGTAGCTTCATTACACCAAACAAAATAGCATGTATCCCTGTCTGCTGTGACATTTTATGAGGATTTAACAGTGTTGCTGACTTCCTGGGTAGGACACATTTGCTGCCTTAAATTCTGCAGGCTCAGGAATGCTGCGTCAGTCTCTCCAGCTTTTCCTCTTCTACTTGCGTGGCCTTGTTCTAACAAATCCACGGAGCTTACCATAAGCCAGGTACCATTCTTCATGCGTCAGGGAGGGGTGCTTCCCATTCTGCCCCTCTTCTACCCTGGGGTTGGTGGGATCCTCACAGGGAGCTGCCATGTTTTCTCCAGAGTCCTATCTGGTAACACCTGATAAGCTCTTCTTCCTTCTCATTTCTGAAAGGCAGACCTGGTCTCTCGTAGGTCCTCACTTTCTTACACAGCTGTACATGTTTGCTAGAGCCACGGGGTTGTGGGAGGTAGGGTCTCGTCTCCTTCCTGCAGGACAGGGTCTCCTGTCCGCATACCTCCTTTTTCCATTTTTAATTTGCCTGCTGTCCTCCTCACATCCACCATCTTCTCTCCCTGACTAGGGCCTGACTGGACATGAGTCTTCACAGGCATCTGGGCACTAGTGTGCCTCGCCTGGTTAATGATACAGATGTCAGTAACCATGATTTGCAGACAACATTTCCCCTCACTGGGGGTCACTAGCAGCTTTGGTTGCAAGTCTTTGGACTTTTTACAAAGCCCACGGAAGGCCTTGATTTTTCCCTACCAGGTCTCTGGTTACCATCTTGTCTAATTTGAAAAGCTAAGCCGAATTTAGTTCTTAGAAAAACTGGGTCAAATAACTCAACGTTCTTGACCCCCACTACCTTTACCTCCGCCACCCAGGTCTTCAGAACAAACAGCCATGTGTGCTGGTTAATAATTTTGGTGGCTGTGATGAAGGTGAAGGACAGTATCATACAAAGATTAAGGTACCCAAGTTTTGAAGTTAGAATATTAAAGATTCAAATCCCAGCTCTACTACTTCCCAGTTGTTTAGCTTTGGCCAGTGGACATGATTACTTTTAAATTCCACATATGAAAATGAACCTGATAGCGGTACTTATCTCATAGACTAGTTGGAGGATTTGATGAGGTAATGTGTGGAGCACTTTGCACAGGCCCTGACACATAGAAAGCACGAAGTAAGCGTTGACTTTTTCCTGCTGCTGCTGACAAGCATTTACCATGTACCAGACATTCTAGCGCATTGAGCACTTTACGTGCATGTGTCTGTGTCATGAGGAGCTCCCACAGCAGAATCCCCTCAGTTACACTGCTCCGTCAGCTTTTCTGCGTTTTTTTCAGAGGCCATTGGCAGTTTATGGCCCCAGGGCACAGGTAGCTTTGCTCAGAAAATGTCCGTTATTGACTTGTTAGTCGCAGGAGTGAGCAAGCTTTTTCTGAAACTTCCAAGAGAGCTCCTGGTAAACAAAAGGGTTCCTTCATCTGTCAGACTGCTGGGTGGTCACCAGCTACATCAACAAACAGGGATACAGTCACTCACTTCCTCTCCAAACTGCGGTCACTGAGCAGTGAACAACAGTTTCTGGGTTACAGCCATCTACTCCATAAGGTTCACCAGTGCATTGGCAGATTTCCCCGGCCGTCCTGCTGATCTGCTCACTGTGTCCCTGAGCCCGAAGACAGCGGACAGTGTGGCCAGTAATGATGGCGTACATGGAGCTAGGCCTTCCCTTTTCAGGCTGATGACATGTGATTCTGCTCATACTTGAGGAAAATTATTGTTCTGTTCATGCCCTACTTAACTGAAGTGACTTATTTTAAAGTGTTCTCCTCTGTTTGTCCCATACATGAGGACCAGGGAAGTCTCTTAGCTGATTGTGAGCCATATTCCTTGACCAGAATGGGGGACTTTTTCTTCTGATTGGCTAACTCATAAGGTTACAGAATCAGACAGTTTCTCGTTATTGTCCCTCATAGCCTGCAACAGAGAAATAATTCAGCAAGAATAGAAACTCTGTAAAAGGGGCGCCTGGGTGGCTCAGTCGGTTAAGCATCTGCCTTCAGCTCACGTCATGATCCCAGAGTCCTGGGATCAAGTTCCACATCGGGCTCTCTGCTCAGCGGGGAGTCTGCTTTTCCCCCTCCCTGTGCTGCTCCCCCTGATTGTGCTCTCTCTGTGTGTCAAATAAATAAATAAAATCTTTGAAAGAAAAGAAAGGGGAAACAAACTAACTAACTCTGTAAAAATTATGTGAAACTCCTGTAGTGGTCATTCTTTTTGCTACAGGGTCTCTCATTCTTAGTGCTATTGTCATTTTGAACTGAAAATTCTTTGTTGTGGGAGATACTGTGTGCATTCTAGGGTACTTAGCAACATCCTTGGCCTCTGTCTACTGGGTGCCAGTAGCAGCACAGCCCCTACCTAGCAAAAATGTCTCTAGACACTGCCAAATATCCAGGAGTTGGGGGGTGGGGGTAACGAAATCAACCCCGATTGAGACGCACTGCTGTAATATGATTAAAGACCTCTTTCTGTATTGGACAGAATCTCCAGGGGTTTCTTCTGGATGAACAGGAGAGTCTGTCAGATATCCCTGCTAAGTTTTTCTTCCCGAAAGGACTATCTTCTTTCTTTTTTCCAACAAGTTGTTATTCTGGTCCTTGATGCCATGTCCTTATCTACAAGACATCAGGTTGTGGAAAGAATATTGAACTATCATCAAAAGACTGAATTTTCCCCAACACTGCCATTATTAATTAGCCTTGATCTTAAGCAAACCCTTTAATTACTCTGAACCTTACCCATCAGTCAAAAAGGTTGTGGGGGCACCTGGGTTGGCCCAGCCGGTTGAGTATCTGACTCAGTTTCGGCTCAGGTCATGATCTCAGGGTCATGAGATTGAGCCCCAAGTTGGGCTCCGCATTAGGTGTGAATGGAGCCTGCTTAAGACTCTTTCTCTCCCTCTCCCTCTGCGCATCCCCACTCCTGTTCACTGTCTCTCTCTTAAAAAAAAGATAATAAGGAAAAAGATTGTGGAAATGAGATAAGTGTATATTTGAAAGCACCTTTAAAAATTAAAGAAAGCATCCAGCACCCAGGTCTTGGTTTCTGATATCATTCTTCAGTAAAGTGAACCAGGGCTCTTTGGAGAAACGTCTGACTCTAGGACAGGGGCAGGCAGTATACAAGATAAGCCTGTCAGATCTTATAGCCTTGGAGTCAGAAAGTAAAGAGGTGCTCAAAAAACGATGATGATGATGGGGTGTGTCAGAGGGACACAGGAATCAACTAACAGCTTCCCATGGCAAAAGCTGGAGCAATTTGAGAACAAAATAAATAAAGTAGTATTGGATTATAACCCAAAGACCCAAAATATAAAACAAATATCAGTGAGTAGTGCTGATGTAAATGATTGAACAAATAAATAAACGGGGAGAAGGAACTGCTTTCCTATGCAAAAGAATTCCAGCTAATTTATGCAGACACTTTGCCCTCAAGGTGGTGAAATACAACTCCTTACTCCTTATTTGTAGACTGCACGTAGTGACTTCCTTCCAAAGAGTGCAGTATGGAAAGGGGGCAAAAGCGTAACTTCACAGTGGAAAAACCTGACTAGCATGGCCTCAGCCAGATGACCAAGTTGAACTCATATCGATAGGACGGACCCTTGATACGGTATGCTCAGAATGGCATCTGACCTCTGTCGTCTTCCACCTGAAAACCCATAACCCCTGTCTCACCATGAGAAAAACATCAGATACGTCTCAGTTCAGGGACGTTCTCATAAAATAGCTAACGAGTATTCTTCAAAACTGTCAAGGTCATCAAAAGCAAGGGAAGTCTGAGAAACTGTAACAGCCAAAAGGAGCCTAAGTAGACATGACCACTAAATGTAATATCATATCCTAGATGGGATCCTGGAACAGAAAAAGGACATTAGGTTAAAACTAAGGAAATATGAATAAAGTGTGGACTTTAGTTAGTAATGTATCAATATTGGTTCATTAATTGTGACAAATATATCATAATATTGTAATATGTTAATATCCCAGAAACAGTTGTAAGATACACGGGAATGCTCTGTACTATCTTTGCAATTTTTCCATAATCCAAAATTATTTGGAAGTTTAAAGTTTATTTAAGAAGCCACAGCTAAATTAAGATCCTCTTATAAGTCATGGCCATTTTATCCAGAAGATCTATCATCAAGCTCTAGTATATGTCTAGCTTAGTTTTAAAGGTTATTCATGGAGTCTGTCTCCAACTTCATTCTCATGGTGATGTTTAACATCCTTTCTCAGTCATACTTCATCCCCCCTCCTACTAGCTTGGAATAGTTAGGTTTCTAACATGGAGGCTGAAGAGTATTCCATACAGTTCTTCACCTTGTTGGCATGGATCCCATGCCAGACCAGGCTTACTTTCTCTTATGAGGAAGTCTGCTGCTGGCTCCCTTTTCCTCCTCCCCCTGGTAAGAAGAACAGCTGCCTTTATAGTTTACAGGTGCTTTTTTTAACCAATGTTTGGAAAGTTCCCTGTTTGGTTTCTGTTATCTTGGGTGAGAATGAAAAAACAGTGAGGAGGTGCTCTGGCAGCACCACCCCTTTACCGCTGTGGAAGGAAACAGATCTACCCAACAAATAATGCCACTGGATAGGTACAGAACAGGAATGGAAGAGGGGGAGATCCTTCAGAACGGTAAGACCTCGGAGGAACAATACACTAGAGGATTAACAGTTTTAATGTAAGTAACTAGAACTGTTTCCTCTGTGACATTCTTGCCTTTCTGGCTTTAGCCATGATACTTAACCATGTAATTGGAAGTTGTTCCCACCATCTTTATTTCAGTGAACAGTATTGTTTTATTCATTCTGTGCATATAGCACTGTATGTAAGTATATATTTGAACATGGTACATATAGAAACTGAATTCAGAATTACTGTATTATATAAAGGACAGTGTTCTATAATCTCTCAAGTGGTAATAATCTCTTAGTGATAATAAATTAACCACTCAGGTTTCCCTGATACGACCAGTGACTATGGTATCAACTCAGTAGTGCTTTTCAGCTCAAGCTGAGCATTTCCCTTAGTCAAGTCTACTGGTGATCTCCAAAGTAGGTGTTTTACATGACAATAATAACATAAATCATATGTGCTTAATGTCTCTCCAGAGACTTCTCGTTTAGGCTTATTTGTCATCCATCCCACCCAAGAAGTAGGGAAGGTAATACATGGCCACAATCTGACCAGTGAGGACAAGGACACACAGCCGAAACACAGGTGTAAAGCCTGAGCCACCTGATTCTGGGCAGTGTTTCCCCTTCTAGCCCACACTGCAGCCTTGGCATGGTTTCATGATATAATTACTATTTTTACTTTTAAAAATGCTCTCTCTGGACCAAATCATGTTTGTTTGCTATTTTGATCCAAGGCCACACCGTCGCTGTATGCAGCCACGACTGATAATTTTAGGAATGGTGGACTGAAGTTAACTTAGAGGAGCGCTAACCAAGAGAACTTCCTCAGTGATGGAATGTTCTATGTCTGCGCTGCCCAGTGTGGTGGCCACTAGCCACGTGTGGCTGTTGAGCACTTGAAATGTGGCTGGGGCATTGCAGGAACTGCAAAATTTTATTTAATTTTAGTTAATTTAACTTTAAATAGCTACACGTGGCTAATGACCACCATGTTAGACAGCGTGGGTCTAGACAGTGCAGGGATCCTCCATTATGACCAGGTTCCTCTTACACATTACCTCTCAGCATTGCTTGGGGACACTTGGCCGTTCTTTGCCATTCTTTTAGAGAAGAATTATTTTTGAGGACCTTTTTTTCTTACGCTTAGGATATTTGGAATACATAAATAGGCAGCACAAAGTTTCTTCTGAATTATGACCCACTTAAATTTAAAGCTGTGAGATCTCTGATCAACACTATAAAGTAAAATTCAGGT
The DNA here is from genome assembly GCF_023065955.2 of Ursus arctos. NCBI lineage: Eukaryota > Metazoa > Chordata > Mammalia > Carnivora > Ursidae > Ursus > Ursus arctos. The sequence goes on along the minus strand of NW_026622797.1, from coordinate 44,284,449 downwards.
TAGGGGCACCTGGGTGGCTCTGTTGGTTAAGCATCCGACTGTTGATCTCAGCTCAGGTCTTGATCTCAGGGTTGTGAGTTCAAGCTCCACATTAGGCTCCATACCCCGTGTGGAAAAAAAAAATTCCCTGAATTTAGTTCACCATAGTCTTTTTGGTAGAAATGAGAAGACAGTGATCCGTATGTCTTTGATTACACCTCTAAGAGATTGAACCTTTAGAAAATTATTATTGGCAAGAGGTTTATTTAACTCTAAAAACAAAGGGCTGTTTTCTTTCACAGATACAAATCTGTTATTTGATGCCTGCAAAGTTCAGTGGCACTTTAAATCAGGATTGCGTGATATTTACAGAGCCCAACAAAAATCCAGTCGACATGATGTTTCCATCGGATTCAATGGAATTCTGAGATTATAGTCGGGGAGAAGGGGAACTGTGGTTTAGAAATTCATAATGCATTGCAGAGCGACATTATAATATTAAAACAGCAGCCGTTTTCATTACTCTTGTTAAATTGAACAACTAAATTTAGAAGCTCTATGGAAGAAATTAGAGTGACATTTCTTTTTTTTTTTTAAGATTTTATTTATTTATTTGACAGAGATAGAGACAGCCAGCGAGAGAGGGAACACAAGCAGGGGGAGTGGGAGAGGAAGAAGCAGGCTCATAGCAGAGGAGCCTGATGTGGGGCTCGATCCCAGAACGCCGGGATCACGCCCTGAGCCGAAGGCAGACGCTTAACCGCTGTGCCACCCAGGCGCCCCTAGAGTGACATTTCTTAATTATCCAGCAGGTCCTTGACTGGAAAATTTCAAGGAATGAGGAAAAGACAAAATGTAACAGATAATACTAGGAGTAATATAAAAATTCAGAAAAGAAGTAGGGGTGCTATCGCATCAGAGGCTTTTTTTTTTTTTCCTTCTAACATGGCTTTTGACTTCTTCAAAGAAATGCTTTTTAATTAGGCTTAAGAGACAACTATCTTCCACAGATTATGATATTAGAAAAACACTTTTTATGCTGGGAGACAGGAAATAGTGAAATTGATCTAAAATGTTATGTGCTGTAAATTTGAAGAAAGTTACCAAATGCTTGCTTTTTAATCCTGAACAGTCTTTTGATGTTGCGTTACATAGATTCTCTTTTGACCTGACCTTTTAATTTCTAATATCACATTTGTTTCTGGTTTCTTGAATTCATCGTTATGGTCATGAAAATATTGTGTCAGTTTTTTATAATTACTGTTGTCAAATACTGTTAAACATGAACGTATTTTCAGCTAATAGAATATTTTCAGTCCCCATAAGCCCTGCTCATGCTCCCTTCCAGCCAATATCCCTTGCCTGCGGGGACATCTAACAGCAAAGACCAATTTTGTCTGATTTCTAACTTTATTTAAGTAGAATTAGGCTCTGTGTGCTCTTATGTCTGGCTTCTTCAACATTATGTGTCTATAATTCATCCATATTGTTGAATGTAACAGTAATTTATTGATTTTCATTACTGGGCAAGATACCATTATGGCTGTACCACAGTTCATGTAATCATCTAGACAATTTATGTAATCATTGATAGACATTTGGGTAAATTTAAATTGGGGACTATTACAAATAATGCTTATGTACCTGTTTTCCTCTTCTTCTCAGATCTATACGTAAAAGGAGAATCACTGCATTGTATGGTAATAAGTGTGTGTATGTTTAGTTTGGGTAGACACTGCCAAACAGTTTTTCAGAGTACTTGTATAGTATAGGAGAGTTCCCGATACTTTATATTTTCAGTATCCTCACCAATGCTTGAGATTGTCAGGATTTTTTTGTGGAGTGGGGGGAACCACTTAACATCTATAATAATAATAATAATTTTGCTTTTGGAAAAAGCTAGTCAGGAACTGCTGGCTTAACAGTTTTAGGCCACACACACCCCTGCACGCGCACGTGCACACCCACACACACACAGACACACACACACACACAGAGTGAACATCAAATGCTCCCACTCCCAGCTTGCCATAGACCCATCCAGAAAACACGTGGAAGTTCACTTTGGGCAATATGATTGCAGTTTGGTCCTGTAGACAAGCCGTTGGGTAAGACACAACGGTGCACTGCTGTGAGCCTGAAGACTTTTGGTGGAGTAAGAAATACTTGAGGAGGTAGTAATACTAGAATTTGCCAAGTGCTCTTAGAGTGTGCCTGGTGAATTTTCATTTTAAGTAGTTTGACACAAATAGCTCTCAGTTCACCCAGTTGAATTCAGCAAACTTTTTTGGTGAGTGCTTCACTCCCAACCTTGAATGTTACAGAAATGCAAAAGGAATGAAAGATGATGACTAAAAAAGATACAAAAAGATGCTCTACTTTGAGTCAGCAAAATGCACAGTATAATAAATGGATGCCCATTTGCATTTGGTGGATTGGCAAAAATGATGTCCGATGACTTGCTACTGTGAGAGTAGTGTACGGGTGTGCAGCTATGTACTGCTAAAGTGTCATAACCAATCTGGAAGGAAGCTCGATGTAGCTATGGAAATTAGGAGTGTACAGAGGCGGCTGGCTGGCTCAGTCAGAAGAGCATACAACTCTTGATCTCAGGGTTGTGAGTTTGAGCCCCATGTTGGGTGTAGAGACTACTTAAATAAATAAAAGTTTAAAAAAAAATTAGAAGTGTACATCCTGACTCAGCAGTCTCATTTGTAGGAACGAGCCCTAGAGCACAAGAAACCATCCCCAATGATGTTGACCCTATAATTTTTAATCATGAAAAAAACTCTTCAATAGAGGACCGGCAGGGTGCCTGGGTGGCTCAGTCAGTTAAGCGTCTGCCCCTGGGCTCAGGTCATGATCCCAGGATCCTGGGATCAAGCCCCGCATTGGGTTCCCTGCTCCGTGGGGAGTTTGCTTCTCCCTCTCCCAAATTGCTTTCTCTCTCATTCTCTCTCTCTCAAATAAGTATATGAATTTTAAAAATTCTTAAAAAAAAAAAGGACTGGCATAGCCGTCTGGGGTATATTCATACATGGATTACTGTGCCATAGTTAAAAAGAATGAAACATCTCTAGGATATAAGCTCTGGAAGGGCAGGGGCTTGGCTTTTGTTCATTCCCGTGTCTCCAGCCACTGGACCGATGCATGGCAGGCCTGTGATACATGCTTAGGAGTTATCAGTAGAATGCATCTCTAAGTACAGGGCTGACCTCCAAATCCTGCTGCCGAGTGAAAAAGCAAGTTGTAGAAAATCTGTTTTATAAAATACATATGCATGTATGTAAGTTCATAAAAACTTACTGGAAAAGTATACACCAGCATGTGATATACATATGTGTGTTCGCGTGTCTATGAAAACTTGAATGGAAAGACATACACCAAAATGACAACAGTGTTACCACTTAAGGGCAAACAAAGGGAAGGGACAGAATTTGGGAATAGTATTCAGTGAAGACATCAGACTTTTCTAGTGTCTCAACTTTGGAAAAGGATACTATTTTCTCCACGGAAATCTTTAGTAAAAGGCGAAAGATTTATACGATCTGAAGAGAAACCAGAGTATAGGATACTATTTTCTTATATGAAGTAATTACAAGATAATTTTAAAATGACATTTTACTACGGCAAGATGATTTCCTTGTTGTCTGGCAGGTTGAAATACGCTGGGTAAAGAGCTCCTCCCTCCAGAGCCCCACAGCCTACACACAGCCATACAGAGTGGCCAAGCTTGCTGGATTTAGTTTCCCAAAGGGAATTCCTCAAATATATGGAATAAATTGGAAAAAAAAAAAAAACCCCACAGTGATTCTACATATTTAGGAATCAACCAGCTATTTGTGTTTTCATCTTCATTCTGATTTTATATTTGAAGAATACATTAAAAAGTGTTTATTTGAAAAGAGAAGCATTTATTTGCACTAACTACATTCACATCTTTACAAAAGGCTTTAAAATACCTTAAGAAAGGGATAAAGAAGGTTAATAGAAGTAGACAGTAAGAGATGTGGAATGGAAGGATCAGGAAACCGGGCAGTTCTGTGATGCCGTGTAGCTCATAGCATCGCACAGCTGGCTGGCTGTGCTTAAGCCGGGCTGGTTAGCAGAGAGGGCCTACTAGTGCCGAGCACTGCCCTGAGGGCTTCATGGACATTGTCATGTTTAAGCCACATGAGAACGTTATGGGATGGCTTCTGTTATTATCATCTCATAGCCAACAAACAACCAAGTGTACGACTGAAACTCGAATCAGGACTAATTTGGATCTGGGCTACCCAGGACCACATGCTATAAAGTGTGTGTGTGTGTGTGTGTGTGTGTGTGTGTGTGTGTATCTGTGTGTATTTGCTCCATACAAAACTGCTCTGTCCTTCGAAGATTTTTCAGCAGGAATGAAATTGCCCTTCTCCTTAAGTCAACAGCAATAGCTATTAACTTAATGAAGTTACCTGCAAATTATGAATTCTTTTTCCCCTTCCCTCCTACTCTGTTCTAAAATGATTTTATTTGCTGGCATGAGACATTAAATTAAACTCCTTTTGAGATTTTAAATGGAGTTTTTATCTGGAAGGAAGAATGTTTATTGTAGTTTTCAGAGAAATTGAGCTGCTTCTGGTCATCTAAGAGGTCTAGTGAGATTTCCTTCCATTCACATTTCTGTTCATTGAGTGCACGTAGTTCATTTGGTTTTTATTGCTGACATTTGCCAAACACCATGAGTAAAATATTTGCTTCATTTAATTTGAATTTTGAATGTTTCCTTCTTGGTTATTGAGTAATTGCAGGCTTTCGGGTTCTCTGGATTTATGTTGACAGACGCCTTTCCTTCCAAAAAGAAATAGTCTGATCACTTATGTCATATGCTTTCTTAACAAATTTTTTCTAGGTCAAAAGAAAGGCAGAATATAATTTTTCATCAGTAAATAGGTTATTACAATGTTCTTTTATTCAGGTCTTCTGGGAACTTATAGTATCTGCCTTAATAGCTAGACCTATTTTCTGCTTCAAGCAGATTTGTTGTACCTTGTTCTCTGAAAGGTTGAAGATATACACTAAGTATACACCAGCATTTCTACTACTTCTAAGACCTTTTAGCCTTGAGATTCCGTTTAGCTAAAATTTATGATAAGTAGGCCTTATCATAGATTTAGCTTAGATTAGCGAAAATAGTTTACATTGAGCGGAAATAAAGTTTACCTTTGACTACAGAAGAAATGGCTCATTTTATTAAACCATATAATACTGTATACTAAGATTTCAGATGAGTATATCTAACTTCCTTGAGAGAAGTTTTAATTGCATTGCCTTTACTGAATGTCTTCTGTGTTCCTAGAATCTGGTTACTGTAATGCTAATCACTATAATGGCACAAAGAAAATCGCTTTATGGAGCGTAAGGGGAAGGTAAAAATCTATTATGCAACTAGCGAGCTGTATAGAGTATGTGAGCAAGAACACAGTGGTGGGCATATTCAAGGGAGAGAAAAAATGAGAAAAAGCAGGAATTGAGCAGACTCCCAAATGCAAAGTGGAATTGAGAAAAGCAGAGAAGGAGTCGAATTTGAGGTGAAGAGTGGGAGGGGCCGGACAGCAGACGTTCTGGGCGGAAGCACGGGGGCAAATCCGTCCTGTTGTTGAGGCAGGAAGACGACCTGTGCCTCCCTGCAGGCTTCCCAGACCGCCCTGAAGTCCATGCTGTGTCGTCTGCGTCTGCTCTCTGCTGAGGTGCTCCTGCTCCCCTTCCCCACATGCTGACTGCCCCTCACGGACCCAGGCCAAACTAAATCTCAGCCTTCTCTCGAGAGCTCACCTTGCCTGCCTGAGAAGTGGCTCTTTTCCTCGCCAGCAGCGCTGGCCGGCTGGTCCTCTGCCTTGCCCCGCGCACTTTGGGCTGCATTTCAGTTCCAGTTGTCCCCGCCGCACTGAGGCCTTCTTGCAGGAGGGAACCAGCCATCTCGGTGTCCTGGATGCCAGCAGGGTGCCTGGCCCCAAATAGGCACTCAGTAGGTGAACTGTGTGTTTTGGGAATGAGTGAGAAAAATAATTCTCTACCTACATTTCATATTAACATCAATAGCATCCATAGTCGTAGAAATAAAGAGAGAAAGCAGAAAAATATCTTTTTTGTAAAACCTTTACTAATATATGATTAGATATATGTAAAGAATGAATCCTTAACATTATTTTTAAGATTTTTCATGTTAACCCAGCAGGATTGTTTTTTGATTTTTGGTTTTAAAAGTCTCCTATCATAAGTGTTTAAGGAATACATATGATTATCGTCTTAATAGGACGGTAGGTTTGTTAGTTCAGAAAAATAGCCAAGATATAAACTGGCTGTGTTTAGCAAAACTGGAAGGAGATACAGTGAAAGAAATAAAAGGAATCTGGCTAGAGGAGAAAATAGAGAAGGTAAAGATTGCTGCCTAGAGTCAAATACCCTCTGGAAGCCAGCCATACCCAGCGTTCGTCACCTGCGAAGCCTTCCTGCCCAGGTTCCCGCTGTTTTCTCCCTGAGAGCCTGCCCACTCTGCCCGAGGCTGCCCCCTGTGTTAGGTTCGAAGCCCTGCCAGCCGTGTCCCCAGGCTTCCTCTCCTCTCTGTCTCCTGATGGATTATTGTAGCCATGGGGCTGCCTCCCCATCACGAACTGATTGTTTATGTTCTTCTGGGAGCTGGATTTAGGGTAGTGTGTATATACTAAAATGCTGTCTGGGCTTTCTTTTCAACTGTATACTTCAGGAGAAGGACCAGGTTAGAAGAAACACAGTGAAAGTTCTATTTGAGCACTTGAGTCCTCAGTGGGAGGCAGGTTTTTTTTAAGACATTTGTATGAAATGTACCCTATAATATCTACCTTCTGACTCCTTCGTACCTGATTGTTCCTGAGCTCTGCGTGCCTCAGACCTAGAGAAGTCTATGGTAACTCTTTTTTTTTGTTGAGAGAAAGTGTGAGCCAGGTGGCCAGGGCAGCCAGAAGGAAAGGGAGAGAGAGAATCCCAAGCAGGCTCCATGCCCAGCGCAGAGCCCGACAAGGGGCTTGATCTCACAACCTTGAGCTCATGACCCAAGGCAAAATCTAGAGTCAGCTGCTTGAAAGACTGAGCCACCCAGGCACCTCAATGGTAACTTTTTAAAAAGCAATAAGCATTGGCACCTCTCTGAGCCTACTTTGCCCCAAGATATCCTGTTTTAGTTCTCATTTTTTCCAGCTTTCTTCTGGAGGAGGTGAAAGGTTTCAAATCAGAATCATCAGTGGGCCTGCTTCCTCTGGCGAAAACAAAACCTTTTAGATGGCTATGTACCTGGCAAATACATTTAAAAACTATCTGAGATGAAACTTACAGTGTATCTCTTTGAAGCTTGCCCCTGAAACTGGTTCCAGTTTTGACCTGGAGGCATCTTTACTTTGCTGTACCAAGGAAAACATTCTTGTTTCCTCTGCAGCTAATTTGTAAGGCTCTGTTTCGGCAACAGTGCCTTTATTCTCCCCAGGCTACAAGCTCTTTAGGTCCTTCTCATGATGTCATCATGTCATCATGTGCATTTCTTGGATCTTTCTACTTCCTCTGACATTAACCAGGAAAATATTACCAGCCGTTAGCTTTCAGCCGTGGGCTTGCGGTGTCTTGCTGTGACCCGTGCCCTTTCTCTATTTACAAGCAGACCAAATGGGCCTGAAAACATTCTATTCAGAGACTGAAAAAGTCTACCAGAATCATAAAGACAATGACAAAGGCGTATTTAGATTTGTTTCAGCAAGGAGAACCCTCTTCTGGCCCAGTAGAACGGACTGTTAGAGGACCCAGGCCAGAGAATAATTGAGGGGCAAGTACAAAATGCCTGGGGATCTGCCATAATGAAAAAATACGCAAAGGTGTTTATATTATCTTTCAAGAAGCAGTTTTACCACTAATGATTTTTGAATATTCATTTTGCTTGAAAGACTACATAACCTTAAAACAGTCTCTCAAGGGACGCCTGGGGCAGCTCAGTCGGTGAAGCATCTGCCTCCGGCTCAGGTCATGATCCCGGGAGCCTGGGATCGGGGCTCCCTGCTCAGCGGGGAGCCTGCTTCCCCCTCTGCTCCTACCCCTGCTCGTGCTCATTCTGTCTCTCACAAATAAATAAATAAAATCTTGTAAAAAAAAGTGTCTCAGATTAATGAACTTAGTAATTATTCTCAGTACTTTCTAATACTAAGTTATAACTGTCATTTATTGTTCCTGTCCTATGATTATGAAATACCATATTTATATCAGGAATCAGCAAATGTTTTCGCAGAGGACCAGGCTTTATGTAGATACTTAGATAACCGTGTTAAGCTGTAAAAAACTTTTCTCAGCTGGCAAGCTGTGGTTGGCCAACTCTGGTCTTTATGATCACCTGGTAAATTTTGTCCAGTAGCTCTCCCCTCACACACAGTTCGACCATTATTAATCCTCTACTGTTTGCCAGACATCAGGAATGTAAAAATTGTAAAGACAGTTCATTTTCTGAAAGATCACACAGTCTTGGGAGGAAGAAAAGTATACAGACACACTTACTACAGGTGTTTACTAGTGTGTAGTGCAGTGCATGTCGTCAGCGGTGTTCAGAGGCTTTGGGCCTGGGGAGGGCTGCGTGGAGAACATGGTCTGGTGACGAGCTGCAGACACGCCTAATCAGCAAAGGGAGGACAGTGCATTCCAGGAAGAGCAATACTGTCTGTCCCTTAATGTAATACAGTTGTTTTGTTTTGTTGCCTATCTCAGTGTAAGATCTCTATTCAAGGATCGTTACATGGATAACTTCAGCTTAGTAACTACAAAGTACTCCGATAGGAATTCTGAGGAAGAGCCCATTATTCAGTAATTACATAGCAAAATAGGATGACGTTTAAGGACCTTGACCTCTGCTTTTTTTTTTTTTTTTAATTTTAGAGCAGGGGGTGGGGCAGAGGAAGAGAGAGAATCTTAAGCAGGCTCCATGCCCAGCACAGAGCCTGATGCTGGGCTCGATGTCACAACTCTGAGACCACAACCTGAGCCAAAACCAACAGTCAGATGCTTAATCGACTGAGCCACCCAGCTGCCCCTCTGCGTTTTCTGAATGTGTTATTTTACTTTCATAGACACTGATCACCAGATAATTTAGATCTAAAACAAACATGTAAGCACCGAGGTTAACATACATTATGTAAGTGAGGGGGGTTACATAAGGTTTAGTGAACTGGGATTTCTGAGCACCGTATTCCATTCCCAGATTTGTCACTGACTAGTTTTGAGCAAAATCTGTAGTCTCTACTCATCTTTAAAATCTATGAATTAGAATCTATTAATTCATCTGTAACAGGACAGGGTTGAAGTAGGAGATTTCTGAGGCCCCTTCCAGTTCTAGATACTGTAACTATAATTAGAGTGCATGTCAGTAGATACTTTTTTCCCCTGTGGAAATCTTAACTTGATTTGTCCAAATCTCAGACTCTCACTTATTTGAATCCCCATCAATCCCAAAGGCCTTGAACTGTGGTAACTATCCAAGAAAAAAAGGGGGGGGGGATTTTTGGTGTCCTTGAAGTGATAGAGTGCCCAGACGTCGTACCCTCTGGAGAGGGAGTACCACACAAGTTCTGAAAGGAGACTGGCTACATTCAGATCCTGGCTCTGCCACATTCTGGCTTTGTAGCTTTGGGCAGGTTCCTTAGCCTCTCTGCGTCTCAGTTTCCTCAACTGCAGAATGGGAATAATAGAGGGCCTACTTCACAGGATTGTTATTATAAGTATTAAATCCATTCATAGTTGTAAATGTCTTAGAATTGTGTTTGGCAAAAATAAGCACTCAAAGTATGTCAGTTATTATTATCAAACAGATAACTGTATATAAGTCCATTTATAAAATTTGATATTAAGACCATTACAATTTTAAAATAAATGATAATGCCATTGGAAATTGCTCAAATATGATGGTGAACAAAAAAACACAGGTAAAAAAAAACTATATGTGGTATGCTTAAAATTACCATAAAGTTGCATATGAATAGAGCATATCCTGGCAGGAATCACACCAAAATATTTGTATGTTTGGTAGCTGGTCTGAAAAAAGAGCCTCTAATGAATTATGCCTCCCAGACTTCACACCCATCTGTTTTCTTTTCCTTAAAAACAAGCTGGCCCCGTCTAATCAGTAAAATACAGCAGAAATGACCCCATGAGACTTCTAAAGCTATGTCATAAGAGTCCCTGGAGGTTTTACGTCAGTATTTTGAGGCAAGTCGAGCTCATCCCGAGACTGGCACGCTGTGGTAAAGCCCAGGCTGGCTGAGTAGAAAGGTGCTTCGCCAGCGCTCATCCTTCCTGCCATCCCAGCCCAGGTGAGCCAGTGAAGGAATCCTTAGATGATTCCAGACCCAGTGACATTTGAGTGACACACCCCAAGTGAGAGCCACCCAGCTGAACGCTGAAGCCCGTCAACCCTCAAAACCACGAGATAGGATAATATACTGCTGTTTTAAGTAAACCGTTCTGTGAGGTGGATTTTTATACAGCAGTAGAAAACCCAGTACAATGAATTTTCTATACCAAGAATGTATCATTTAATAAAATCAGTAATTTAATCTCTTTAAATAATGTTGTTTTCAACATCAGTGTAGTTTCAATGTTAAGAGTATTATGTTTTATATATGTTTTTAAGTTGTACATTTGGTAATTTTCAACCCACAAACTAACAAGAACAATACTTTAGCCACCCTAAATAAATGTATGTTTATTGGACTTCACACATGTAGCAAAGTACAGGGTGGTCCAGGAATTATATTTATTTGTGTAGAAATTCTCTATCAACTATTACAGAGAATCTCCTTTTTTCTAAGACCTATGTGTAAGATTTCTCTTAACAATGACAAACGGGCCATATTGAATGCTTTTTTTTTTTCTTATATTGGATTGCTCTCGTCTGGGAAATCTAAATCTATGGTTCTTAACTCCTCGGGCGCCCTGTGTCCCCAGCCCCAGGAATCTGATGTAAACCAGAGCACCCGGAGCTGCTCGGCTCCCTCAGACACGCACAGAAACAGTGAGGAGCACAGTGTTGCAAACAGTGTGAGGATTTCATTCACCCACTGAAGCCCATGTAGGTACTTTGCATTAAGAATTCTGATCTGGGGGAGCACCTGGGGGGCTCAGTCGGTTGAGTGTCTGATTCTTGATTTTGGCTCAGGTCGTAATCTCGGGGCCCTGGGATTGAGCCCCGTATCAGATGTTTCCCTCTCCCTTTCCCCTCCCCCCATTCATGCACATTCTTCCCCCCCCAAAATGAATAAATAAATCTTAAAAAAAAAAAAAGAATTCTGATCTAGGGCATTATTATTCCTCAAGACCCCTCAAGCAGTAATGCTGAGCATTACACGTGGATCCTGTGTAGTTGTGTTTGCTCTATTAAAGAGATGTTAACACTTTCCTATTTTATCAAGTCCGTAATTTCAAGTTTTATATTACAAAAGTACAATTTCTGCCAGAATAATTATTTGGACTAAAATGGCTCACTAATTTAAACTTTAGTATTTTTAATGAATCATCGAGCCTTACATCGAAAACCGGGGATGTACTGTATGGTGACTAACATAATATAATAAAAAATCATTATAAAAAAAATTAAACTTTAGTATTTTTTCCCTTTTTTTTTTTTTTAATCGACGATGGAGTAACTGTCCATGTGGCATTTTACAAAAACATACAGAGGATACACTGACGCAGGCCAGATTTGGGTGGAACGTGTGGTGGAAAACGGAGTAACGCCTCATGAAAAGAACTGCTTCCCTAAATTCTGGGGGTCCTGGGACTCCATACCTAGCAGGGCTTTCCCGTTTGTATCAGACCCTGTGAGACCAGATACTGGACAAGTAACCCTTGGTGACTATAATCCTTATGTGTGTGCGGAAGTGGAGTTCCTCCCAGTCAGTCATAGTTCTGCATACTTTTGGCTTTATGAGTAAGAAAAGATACTTGTGAAGACACAGCATGTTCCAATTAAAGTAATTAAGGAAACAGTGCACCCTCGTGATAAAATATAATCTCTACAATGAATGTTTCTTTGAAGACCAATTTGTCTTTTGAAGAAACCTCAAATGTTTTTGATTTGAGGTTAATGGGGGGAAAACATCTCAAAAGACTTAATTTTTTATCTGTTGTAACCTGTAGGTATTTCAGCAACTGGTTTTTACTGTCTCGGTTTCTTAGTAGCTCACATTTAACGTATGTGAGAAGTCAGAAGTGCTATGTAGGATTTGTCTTAAATACGAGATTATTTTAGTTTTATTTAAACCATTCAAAAGATTTATATTAACATAAGCTACACAGGTATTTATGTTTTGTAAATATATATACAGTAGAAACCTTTGAGTTATTCTTTGGAGGTAAACGAAAACAATTTAGAGCTGTTTACTTTTATTTCAGATATTTCTAGAAGCATTTGTGAATTTTTTCTCATTATATCTTGAATCGCATAGACGGAATAATTGGAATTGTGACACTTTTCCTAAGCATCTTGTTCTGGTTCTCTGTTGGTCCATGAGAAACCACCACAAAACATAGTAGCGTGAAGCCACAGTTTGTTATTGTCAATGATATTCTGGACTGAGTTGGGTGCTTTGCACCTGCCGTCTCCCAGGTGGTCTCAGGAACGCAGTCATCTGAAGGCTTGACTAGGCTGGATGTGTAAGGGGATGCACTCACAGTTCTGGGAGTTCATCTGACGCTCCTTCCAGCGTGGTGGTCTCAGATTGGTTGCACATTTTACATGACACCAGCTTCCAAGAGACAGAAAGTTAGCGTTTCCTGACCAGTTAAGGGCCACACCTGGAACTAACACAGTGTCACTTGTTCCACATTCTCTTGGTCAAAGCAATGAAAGGCTTGCCCACATTCAAAGGATTGGCATGGTCCACTCCCAACTCCGGACATGTGTGAAGTAGGAAAGACTTCTACAGCCATTAGTGGCAAACCTGGAATTCAGACTTAGGTCAGTCTAACTCCAACGCATGGGCTTTTCTGCTTTGCCTGCAAAATTACTACACTCATGATTAATAAATGGAAAAGAATGTAAAATAATACTGTGAAAAAAATCCCATCAGATATTCACCCTTGAATATATCTTTCCATTATAAGAAATAAAAATAATTTTTTAAAAACTTAAAACCTTGTTAGTTTAGATTAATTTTAACATAAGATACAGGTTTGAGAATTTTCATCAGGTAACATTAAACATGCTTACTCTGATTTTGCGCTTTTAGCCAAAATGGTGAGGATCGAGTTCTTTTATGAGGAAAAGGATTTTTAAAAAGTATGTGGTTTTGGGGCGCCTGGGTAGTGCAGTCGTTAAGCATCTGCCTTCGGCTCAGGGCGTGATCCCGGCGTTCCGGGATCGAGTCCCACATCGGGCTTCTTCCTCTCCCACTCCCCTGCTGTGTTCCCTCTCTCGCTGGCTGTCTCTCTGTCACATAAATAAATAAAATCTTTAAAAAAAAAAAGAAGTATGTGGTTTTGTAAGGGTTTTCTACGGCAGTCATACTTAAAGTGTGGTCCTTAGACTATCAGCTGGTGTAGGAAATTGTTAGAAATGCACATTTTCAAACTCCACCCAAACATACTGAATCAGAAACTCCGGGAGTGTTTCAACTAGCCTTCTGGGTGATTCTAACATACCCTAAAGTTTGAGAATCACTACCCTACAGAAGTCCTGAAAGAACTGAAAGATTCTTTAAAATCACTTTTTGCAAGATTATATACATAAAGCAGAGAGATAATGTGTCAGAGAAGGAGAGACGCTGTGGAAATGGGTGTTCATTGTGACTAAAGTTCGCGGACTGTGACATCACCTTGGAGGTGTAGATGCAGGTGTAGACTAAGATTAAAATGGTCCATCTCCACCCCCTAGTTCAAAGGTTTGCCAGTGTCCGATTGGCCAGGTGTGAGTCTTCGGAGCCTATCGGGGATCTCTGGAGCGGTGCGCAGGAATTGATGGTCGGTGCACGTGCTCCACAGGCGTCATTGTGCTCCCAGGTCTGGGAATCACAGACTCAGGCATCGTAACTGATGAGCTCCTCTATTCCCCTATCCGGTCAAATGCACCAAGCCAACCTTCCTTAGCATTGTCTGTATTCTTGCATTTCAGTGTTCAGCCCTCGTATCCCTTCCCTTCTCTTCATTCTCGTCCCCAGCACAAGCTTTCTCTTTATCAGACAAAGTCTGATTCAGTGTTCATGCCTGCGTGTGACATCACACATCAACAGCAATTAATATGTATTTATTGCCCATTATGTACAAGACTCTGTGTTAGGTGATAAAGTAATGTAAAATTAAGAAGCCCTTGTCCTCTGAGAGCCTATGAGCTACAATGAGGCAGGCAGGATATACAGATAATAATAGCAAGAGTTCTAGTATTTAGATCTTAGAGCAATAATCCTTAAAATTACTTGGGGAGTTTTTAAAGAATACCAATGTCATCACCCAGCCCAGGCCGATTAAATCAGAATCATTTGAGTAGGGCACAGATACACAGAAGTAAAATACTGTTAAAATATAAATTTTATAAATTATGTTTTTCAGTATATTATATACTTCATTTTCCAATTCTTATGTGTTGTCCTTTTATATCTAACATGTAGATTTTTCACTTTACTCAATCTAAATATTCTAGATTTCTTTATTTACGAATATATTAGATAGAAACAAACCATATAGGGACCATAAACAGGAAATCTATCCTAATATTAAATTTGTTTCATCTTTTGCCCTCTGTAAATAAAAGTAATTTAGAACATACTTAACCAATTGGTTACCTCTCTCATCCTTCAAAAAATATTTTAGTATCTCTTGGCCCAAAATAAAGTATATATATGTATATTTCAGAAAATTCATTCTATCATCTCTTACAGCAAGTGCATTTAAACAATTTAGAGCTAAACATTTTAGCTATCCACTAGCAGACTGTTCTATAACTTGTAAAGGTTGTAAACATCTCAGTCTCTCTTATATTATGTTCTGCATTGGAAACAACAACAGACCTTAATTGGAGTCTGATGGTGGAGGTGTTGGCATCCTGGCATCTCTAATCCCCTTGGCCAAGAGCTTTGAAAACTCCAGCCACAGAATCACACAAAAACTAGTGACACAGTTAACGAGAAAAATGCTTGCTTATTCCGTGATGATAGAAAGAGTGATGTAGCACAATTGTCTGTTAAAATTAAAAAGTAAATTTTTAATATTCAAATTGTACTTTTTTTTTAATGACAAAAGGTCCTTAAATCCTCAGTCACGTGTGATACCTGCAGGCCATTTTATGTGCATATCAGACTATTCCAGCACTTTGCTATTATTTTCATGACTCTATATTAACCAGTTTTTTAATATAAGAGAGGTAAACTTCTGTTCTTTAGTACTAGCTTTTTAAAAAATGTACTTTTAATCCCATCTGGATATAGAAAATACCAGCGTCTAAGGATATAAGAGGGGTGGAAAGGCCAGGAAAATGAGTTACACGAAGTGGCCGTGAAATAGAATTCCTTTGAAGTTAAGTGACAACACAAGCTCCTTTGTGAGTTGACAACGAACAAGACCGCCCCTTTCTTTCTATCATAGGTCTAAACTCCCTGTCTTGTCCAGTCAATGTTAACCTATCAGTATAAGAATATAATTAAACAGGATTATTTTTTTCAATAAGGGTAGGAAAAAAACGAAAGGTACTCTCGATAGGATGACTTTGACAGGGCATGGATAATATAGTTTGTTGTCACAGGTTATATGTTACAATTCATATTGTTACTTTGACTTTAAGTAAACATAAATATTCCTGTGTCTGCCCCCACACTGATTTAAGTAGTCATTCATTGAATGCTCCATGCCAAGCAGAAAGACAGGCTCCCTACCTTTAGGAGTTTATAGGCACTGCAGGGAGATAATTTGATGGACAGTTATAATCCAATGTAGTTGTTCAGCCTAACTCCTTTGGTTTAGTAGCTTGATTTATTTCAATAAAAATATGAGTGTGTGTTATAGACAAGAATACTATAAACTTCAAAATTGCTAACTCAATCTTAATTGTTCTCACCACAAAAAAAAGAAACTTACATGCCATGATAGAGGTATTAGCTAACACTAGGGTAGTAACCATATTGCAATATATAAATATAGCAAAGCAGCATTGTACATCTTAAACTTACACAGTGCTGTGTGTCAGTTGTATCTCAATAAAAATAAATTTTTAAAAAGATGAGTGTGTACTTGTGTAATTATATCCATTTCTTTAATGATTTGAGGTTACAAGAGAATGAAAATATATTCCCCAACAACAGTTGGTGATCGTTTATAATAAGAGCAACCCGTAGTCTGCCATTGGGTATCTGTTTGTACAGGACTTGGCTATTTTAGTTTGTTCATTCTAATCGGGCTTGTGAACAAAATGAAGACACCCATATTATTGCCTCAGGGAGTAATTCTCCTACTAAAGTATTATGTTTGCACTCTTTTGAATTAAGCTTATTAAAGAAAACTAGTAAAACTAATGTAGGCAAGAAATTTCAAAAACAGTACTTAAATGCATGTGCTCTATTTTTGTACTCATTTGGAAATGGAATCGTTTTGTAGCAGTAATTTATATTTTGATCACTAGGTGGCACTAAACACATAGCTATGGAAAACAGTCTTTTTCTCAGCTGTTGGTTGTGAATACAGACACTTAAGTATGTAAGTGTTTTCAGCGTTATATACCACAAATCTTTTATTATCCATCCCATAATATTTCTGTTGCTGCAAAAGCTTTTTCTGGGTGAAAGAATCTCACATATGACTCCCTTAGGTATAATAAATTCTGAGAGAGACACAACCTCTGCCATTTACTTTGATAGCTAAGAATAGAATAGTTTGATAAATGACTATTTGATTTTATTATTTTCTCTTTCTTAAATTAGCCCTTTCTTACTAGTACCTTCTCTTTGAAAAACAGATTTTTTTTAAGGGTCGCTACATAGTTGTATGATATTAAGAGATCCTAGGAATGTATTCAGTGTTTCTGTAGGGCAAAATACAAGAAGAGCATGGACTCTGTTTTGTTCTAGGTCTCCTGATGTATGAATATTATTCTTACATTGTAACATGGTTTTTTTCTTTTGTTATTTTTTGATCTGGTTGTGATTAATACTTGCAGTACACCCTGTTCTGAATACAGATGCTGTAGGCTGCAAATAATAGATATCCTTGATATTTAAGGTGTTAAATTGAGTTATGTGACCAGAAGTCCACAGTTGGGGCGGTGTCTTCAGCAGTGGCTAGTTAATTCACTGTCCTAATTAGAGATCTAATGATATCATCGGGGGACCCAGGTTCCTTTCAGGTTTCCCCCTGGCCATCCTGGGTCTGTCAGGCTTGTGCTTTGTGTTGGGGATAGCGGCTGCGGCTCTAGGGAGGATGTGTAAGCGAAGTCCAGCGTGGAGGAGGGGCTGAATACTCCGCTATGTGGATTTCTTCTCTGCGGCGTGTGCATGACTCCAGAGACCCCCAGCAGAGCTGTCAGGTCCCATTGGCCGGCCTGGGTCTCTAGCACTTCCTAAGCAATCCACTGCAGGGGGCGGGAATTCCCGGGGCAGGTTAGGCTGACGGAGACCCATGCCCTCCCTGAGCACTCGGGCCCTCGGAGGAGGATGAAACCTCAAAGAAAATCAGTATCTCCAGCAGAGAAGAAGGGGGGTGGATCGGGGCAAGCAGACAGTGGGGTTCGCTACCATTCCTGGTTTTGTTGCGTTTTGCCTTTTTGCTTAGAGCCTCTTCTGTCTCCCGCTTTCTTGAGGTGTTACTCTCACATGTGTTATGTGAAGCGCGTGAGATTGTCCAGCATTACAGGCATAGCTCATATCTGTGGCAGAGCTCAGCGCTCATTACAAGCTCTTTCTCCTGTGGTTTTGTTTATGCTTGTGTCCTTTTCTTAGCAGTTAAAGAAAGTAGGAACTTGGGTTCTCTTCATCTGCTTATGAGTGCTAGCCCCCAGAGACAGTATCTCTAAAGTACTTTATGAATCTAGTAGCATTTCAGTCAAATCTGCAATTGTCTGCTAAGTACACACAACTTTCAAGGCACCCTGTCAGGCAGCGTGGGTGCGTCTGACCAGAACTTTGGAGATATTGGCACCATCTGCCTCAGAGCTCAGACTGACTCCTTGGAGTCTCCAAAGACCCAGAAGGGCAGAGCCAGCAGGCCCACCTCAGGGATGAGAAGCCCTTCAGCTTTTTTGCTGTCCACGGCAGTACCTTCTGGCCTTTTCTACCTGGTTTTTCCGTTTGACATCCCAGCACCTCTCAAAGGCCGTAATAGATGGGCCTTCTGGTCTGTGCTCCGTCTGGAACACTTCTGTGACTGAGGAATCCAACTCCCCTCTCTGTTGCTTCATGCCAACACATTTCTGGTGCATTATCTGAATATTTATTCGTCATTTGTATTCAGCAAATACGTGTTGAATGATTGAAAGAATATTTATTCATTGACATTTCAATAATGCAAGGAGGTTTTCTCTGATTTAAAACTGATCATATTGTGTTTATTATGTTATCTGCTTTAACAGTGTATCCGTTCCTATCAGATAACCAGCAGACATTGTCAGCTGACATTTTCAGTCATCATATTCTTAAGAACAGGAAGTATTCTTAAGCAGTTAATAATGGCATCATTGCTATGTCTGATCCAAGTTTTTTTTTTTTTTAAAGATTTTATTTATTTATGTGACAGAGAGACAGCCAGCGAGAGAGGGAACACAAGCAGGGGGAGTGGGAGAGGAAGAAGCAGGCTCCCAGCGGAGGAGCCCGATGTGGGACTCGATTCCCGGAACGCCGGGATCACGCCCTGAGCCGAAGGCAGACGCTTAACGACTGCGCTACCCAGGCGCCCCTGATCCAAGTTTTTATCCATTTAATTTTATCTATAGCTTTGAGAGAGATGAACTTCTTTGAGAAATCACTGAGTCAAAAAAATTCAAAGAAAAAATCTCGACATTTTTATTTTTCAGAAAACTGTGGAATATATTTTCCAGAAATAAAAAGAGATCCAGGCAGATATTTACACACTTGCCCTGAATCTGTGAAAAAGTGGCTTCAACAGCTAAAGAATGCTGGGAAAATTCTTTTGTTAATTACAAGTTCTCACAGTGATTACTGTCGACTTCTCTGTGAATATATTCTCGGGTAAGTGATGAGTCGTTCCATTTTCGTGGTCTTAGAAAATACTGATGACGCACGAGGCCAGTGCTGCTTTAAAAGTGCTCGCCCGGAACCATATCCTTATATTACAGAACGCTGAGTGACCAGTGGTTGTTTCTCAACATCTGCTGACGGCAACACCCCCAAAGCATAGTTTAGCAAAGAAGTATTACTGGGGCCAGTGTGCTCGTAGCCTGCCGATGGTCTGGACTTAGAGGTTCTGCAAGGTTGATGGACAGCATGTCCTTCAATCAGTGCCCCATGAATTCAGTTTCTCAGCTTTGGATGATCACTGAGGGACATTGAGTTGTAGATTACACTCCCTGACACCTGCCTGGAGGACGGCCTCTCTGGCCCTTTCCGTGTGGAGCTGTGTACTTCACCATTCAGCACAGCCAGGGATGAGACTGACACCATGAAATTCGAGGCAGTATAAATGCGCAGACTTCAGACAGACATGGGTTTAAGCCCGACCTTGCAACTTCCTCTGAGCCCTGAGGTATGTTCTTTAACCACTCTCATCCTCGATTTCATTCTCTTAAAAATGGGACAGTCATACCTCATAGTTGTGAGCAGGGAGTTTAAATACGGTAGCACAGGTAAAGTGCTCGAGTAGTTGGTAAGTTTCAGTAAGTGTCTATTTATGTCATTCTTGTGAGCAATACCCGAGAATATCCATGGTCGGAGCCTGATTATAAAATGGGCTGTTAGATCTCCCCCAGTGTTTCCTCAGATTTCAGCAGATACCGAATTGCTGAGTATGAAGCAAATTTCACCCTCGACACTGACCTCTGGCTGACTTCTCTAGCCCCCTCATGTCCGTGTTCCTCAGCACATGTGGGTTTAGATTGGTCTGCGGCATATTTACGATCTACCAGATTCTCTGCTTTCTAATAGTGCATAGGCCTGGGATCCTTGCACTGAATTAAGGCAGGAGTCCTGGATGCCTTGCACGGTGCCTCTTAGACCGTGAGACTCTATTTGCTGTCCTCATAGTGGGACCGTGCTTCAGAATAAGCACTCTGACTTTCTTTTTCACTAGCATAGGTAACCTAACTTTTTCTTCCTACCTTTATTTCTCTTCAGTTTAGATTCGTAAATATCACCTCCCCCCATGCTGTAGGGAGTCCTGTCTTTCCTGTGACATCCTAAATGATCCCTAATGTAGTATTAAATACAGACTAAAAAACAATTATTGTTGTTATCCAAAAATTACCACATTGTAACATCACACTGATTTTCAAAATAAGATATCTTCTTCCTATTTGAACACTCTAAAAGATGTCACCTGACTTGATATAATGGTAGCTTTCTGTAGGATCCATGTAACATATGAAATTATTAATAACTTCATGCTAATAAATCCAAAGTTTAGGCCCCACATTTGAAGACCTAGTTCGTGAATATTTTTGTTGTTAAAAGCTATTGAATTCATTCACTATAACTATTACCATCATGAGAAGGCCAGCTTAGCACCCAGTTAATGAGTTAATGTTCATTTCTCCCCCCTATGTTTATACTTACTTCAAAGTGTTGTCAGGAAGAGTAGTGCTCAATCACCATCTATTTCCACATATAAAATATATAGAAAGCATGTAAAAGTTAATCAAAAGTTAAGAAATGATTCTGTGGTCAGATAGGTAAAGATTAAGTTCTGTTTTATATGGACTTTTCCTAATTCATTAAAATCCAGACAAATATTGTTGCTTTTTAGGAATGATTTTACAGATCTTTTTGACATTGTGATTACAAATGCATTGAAGCCTGGTTTCTTCTCTCATTTACCAAGTCAGAGACCTTTCTGGACACTTGGTAAGTTGCCATTTTGTTTCTTCCTTCTCTTATTTAAGATTTGTTCATTCAATTACTTAATAAATACCTGTTGGCTGACAACCATGTGCAAAGTACTATGTTAAGTACAACAAGGGGTATAAAAGTGGTACCAAGTCTTCTTTCCCCTGGTAGGAATACAGAAACACATAAAGCAAGTCAGTAAATGCATGGGGATGATTACAGGCCACAGGCCACGTTAGCTGTCATGAAAGAAGCGACTTCCTGATGAGGTAAACCAGGAGGACACCTAAGATCGGTTGACCAGGGAAGGCCTATCCAAAAAGGTCAGGAAGGGTGACTTACCAGGCAGGACCTGAGGGACAGGTAATGAGAAGGGCAGTGGAAGAGTGTCACTGTCAGCAGGACAAACATGCACAGGCCCAGTGTGGGAGTAGTTTCAGCAAGTTCCAATGACAGAGAAGAGCCCAGTGATTCATGGGGAGAGGGGAGAGGAAGTTGGGGAGGCAGGCAGCCTCATACACTCTGGAAATGGTTTTGAGTTTTATTCCACAAGCTATGCGAAGCTATTCAGTTGAGGTGTAAGAGTAACACGGAGAGCTCTTTGGCTGTGCGGTGGGGAGTGGATTGAATGTGGGAAGATGGGCACTGAGTGTCCCAAGTGAGAGCCTGTGGTGGTTTGGTCTGAGGAGGTAGCAGTAGAGATGGAGAGCAGTAGACATATTCAAGATGCATCGTGGAGACGGAAAACAGGACTTGGTGATGCTTTCAGAAGCAGAGGATAAAAAGAATAATCAAAAATGACTTGTTGATTTTTCTTTTTTCTGAATGGAGCAAAGGGGTGGATGGTGGTACCATCTAGAGCCACGAGGAAAAATACAGAGGAAAAGTTTTTGTGGGGTGGGGGTTATAGCTATTAAGAAGTCATTTTTTAACATATTAATCTTGAAATGCCTATAAGTTATTCAGCTGGGACTAACAATTAGGAAATTGTATAAAGGAGCATGGAGGCCAAGGGAACAGCTTTAGGCTCAGGGTATAAATTTGGGAGAGTCATCAGCGCATAGGATACAAGCATGGGCTTGTATGAGATCAAATGCAGAGAGAATGGTGGAGATAGAAACCAGATTGTAGGTAGGTACTTCCACATGACAGTTTTTTAACAGTTCATCCTTCTATCTCTTGATACTTTTCAATTAAACAGCTGTAGTGCGAAAAATGCAGTAACTTGTTAGCGTAAGTTCATGCATTTGTGGTCTCCATATGTTAAAAAAATTGGCATATTTTTAAAGTGCATTGTTTTCCATTACTGGTGTGTGTGTGTGTGTGTGTGTGTATGTGTGTTTGTGAAATTTTAATAAAAATCTCAGTGGAACATGGGGCACCTGGCTGGCTCCATCCATAGAGCATGTGACTCTCAATCTCAGGGTTGTGAGTTCAAGCCACACATTGGGTATAGAGATTACTTGAAAATAAAATCTTTTAAAAAAATCTTTGTGGAGGGGCGCCTGGGTGGCACAGCGGTTAAGCGTCTGCCTTCGGCTCGGGGAGTGATCCCGGCATTCTGGGATCGAGCCCCACATCAGGCTTCTCTGCTATGAGCCTGCTTCTTCCTCTCCCACTCCCCCTGCTTGTGTTCCCTCTCTCGCTGGCTGTCTCTATCTCTGTCGAATAAATAAATAAAATCTTTAAAAAAAAAAAAATCTTTGTGAAACAGTTTAAGGACGACTATAGATATAGAACAGGTATAGATTTTCTTGGAAGAAAATATGAAAATCCCGCAGATAAAAATAAAAACAAACATTTGTTGAGTAGTTACGTATTTAAATATAAACTTGTGAGGGGGGAAATAGTTTTTTTGTTTAACACAAAGAGTATTATTTGAATCCCCAATAACGGGTTATTTCCTAACATCAAGGATTTATAGGAGACATTAAAACAATATATAAAAAATATCATCACTGTCTCTCTTTCTGCTAGACCAGGGTTTCCTCACTTTAGCACTTTTGAGATTTGGGGTCAGAGAGTTCTCTGTTAGTGGTAGCTGGGGTGCCGTTCTGCGTGTTGTAGACTGCTAAGCGGCACCCCTAGCCTCTCATCACCAGATGCTAGTAGCATCCCACATCCCAAGTTGTGACATCCAAAAATGTCTCCAGACATTGCCGAATTTGCCCGGAGGAGCAAAACTGCCACAGTTGAAAACTGTCAAGACCGTTCTCATGGATATATATATGCATGTTCTCATATCTTCAGTTTAAAAAAACATAAAGTATGCCCTGATCCTACATTGTCTTCCAGCTAAAACCTCGCTGACTACCTTCACAGCTAAAATTCTAGAAGAGTTTGTCTACACTCACTGGTTCCACTGCCTCCAATGAACTCTTCAATGAAAACACTGCAAACATGCCGGCCACCTTGTATTCTTTATGGTCATTACTTGCCCTCAGCGACAGACCCCCAGTCCCTTCCCCTCTCACATGCCGTGTGGTGTGCGTCACGTCCTGTTGAAACCGCCTCATCTCTGCTCTCTGCTCCGA
The DNA here is from genome assembly GCF_023065955.2 of Ursus arctos. NCBI lineage: Eukaryota > Metazoa > Chordata > Mammalia > Carnivora > Ursidae > Ursus > Ursus arctos. The sequence goes on along the minus strand of NW_026622797.1, from coordinate 44,260,925 downwards.
ATAAGTGGGATTTCTTGCTTTCGTGTAGATACGTTGAAAAGTGTGCCTCCGTTTTTTTCGCATCCAGAAGTGATTAGACTAGAAGATCTCTAAAGTTCTTTCCAGCTCAAATTTTCTGGGTCTCTGATTTAAAATATTTCAGTGGGGGGCGCCTGGGTGGCTCAGTCGTTAAGCGTCTGCCTTCGGCTCAGGGCGTGATCCCGGCGTTATAGGATCGAGCCCCACATCAGGCTCCTCCGCTATGAGCCTGCTTCTTCCTCTCCCACTCCCCCTGCTTGTGTTCCCTCTCTCGCTGGCTGTTTCTATCTCTGTCGAATAAACAAATAAAATCTTTAAGAAAAATAAAAATAAAATAAAATAAAATAAAATATTTCAGTGGAAGATACAATGAATCCTGCAGTTTTTAGAGTTAACACAAAATACTTTATTCCCATTTTGAGGGCGATAAGATTGCCAGAGCTGTTATTAATAAGAGGATCATGCTAACATGAAGGAGCCTCTCATTCGTGGTGTTCTGTTGTAGTGTTCATTTGGGGGCCAATTCTGATTCTTCGCCTACCTCTAATTGCTCTGTTTCCATTGCTGGTTTCCCTTCACCTTTCTCTCTCTCTACTAAAATGTTTTATTGCAGTAAAATATTTATTGTGCTCAAAATCAATACAAAGTAAGTTATCAAAATATTTTCATACAAATGAAACTGCGTAGTTAAATAACAGCTATGAGTAAACAGCATTAACACAAATTTAGCTTCTAAATCAGTATGTAGTTTTCTAAGAATTGTTAACAATAGTGAAGGAATTGTTGATCATCGTTGTTGAATTCACTGATTTCCATAAAAAGAAAAGTCTTCCATTATGTTTAAAACAAACAATTTATTCCTTTGAAGAGTAACCAGAGGAAAGTCTGATTCAGTCCTGTCTGAATACTGCAGGCCAGTGACCTTTATGATTACACAGCATATTTTCCAAACTTCACACATATTTCTCTAACAGATTTTTCCTCAGTATTAGTGTCAAACTGTAACATTTCATATATTAAAAACTATCTCCATTAGTTTTTAGTCAGTTTGGAACTCACATCCATTGTATCGTGTTTCTCTTTAAAGGCTAACGTTCTCCAGCATTCCGTATTAACCCTCCTTTCTTCGGCCCTCGACCACTGTGATGGTTTCAACTATCACCTCTGTACTAATGATTCCCAATTCCTTGTCTCTGGGCGTCACTTCTGCCGGACTTACGGATTCTCCTCACCCCGCAGCAGTGGAGTGCATGGATGCACTCATTAATTTCCCCTCCCGTCGTGGCATGCTCCCCTCCCGCACTCCGTAATTCCATTATAACTTGTCCAGTGGATCTTGCCCAAGCTAGAAAGATCCATCATCTTCTGTTCCTCTCTCCTGCACATCTAACCTGTCCTTCAGTTTTCTCGGGCCGGTCACTTCCACATTCCTGCCCCTGCCCTTACCATCGTGTGTGAACTGGTACACTCCCATCACCACTGGGTGTGACGGCACTTAACTGATCGCCCGGCCTCCGTCAGCCTGTGACCCTCAAACCGTCCTCCGTGTGGCAGTTAATGTTACTGTACCACGCAAGTCATGTCAGTCGGCTCTTACAGCCTCCAGGGCCCTGTCAGTCAGACCAGCGCTCCAAATGGATTAAAGGCAGAAGTAAAAGTAAGGCAAAGGACCTTCTGGGATGGAAGGCTCTGGGCAAACCAGTCCTCAAGGGCAGGGTGTCCTTGCAACTGTCGCACAGGCCTGACGTCAGCCGTTGTCATGGAGACCAGAAGGGGAGAGTTGCACCCGTGCCCGAGTTGGCAGGAGCCGAGTGCCTCCTGCCAGGATGATCCTTACCAAACCTGCTTAAGGATTGTTTGGGGGGCGGGGACCCTCTTCTAGGCAAAATGTGCAGCATCCCTCCCCATCACTGGGTGATTCATCTCCTCGCCAGGGCTAAGGGCGGGGGGGGGGGGGGGGTCCATCTTGCAAGATTGTAGATTCATTGAGGAGAGCGACCATATCTTTTTCACTGCTGTGTCCCCCGTGCGGCCAGCTGCCCCTCCCCCTACCCCCAATTTAGGAATCGTGACCCAAATCGCTGTCATTGGTTTCTTGGCCTGAACTATCACCAACGCACCGACTCCCCCATCTTTCCCTGAGACCTCTTTTCTAGAGCCTAATACCCTATTTCCTCCTGCACACAGCTAGCTCTACTCAGTATTCTGAAATCAAACTGCATATTCTCCTTCCATCTAGAAGCAATACAACCAAACGTGCTGGGCGCTTTACAGCCTTTAATCTTCGTTACTTGACTATCCACTGAATTGGCCCCAGCGACAGACCTCCGGTCCCTTCCCCCTCTCACATGCAGTGTGCATGCATCACCGCCTGTGAAACGCCTCATCTCTGCTCTCTGCTCCCTTCCCATCACTCTCTTCCCTAGGAATCTCTTAACTCCTCCCCTGCACTCACTTGTACCTCTCCTTCCCTGTATCTCTTTCCCGCTGCCCTCAGATACTTGGCAAGATTTCCATTTGTCATTTCCTTTAAACATATTGTATGTAACTCATTACTGTTAGGCATACTGTACAGCCAGTCACATACACACAGAATCTCCCCGTAGCCTCCTGAGGCGAATTCCAAATCCGGTTGCTAAGTTACCTTTTCGTCTTCACTCTGTCTGCTCCCTACGGATACCCAGTAGTCTCTCCTTGCCGGGATGAATGCCTTCTATTCTTCCACCAGGTTTTTGTTCCTGCTGTCCTCTCCACATCAGTGTTTCTCAGACTTGAGTGCGCACTCACACCGCCTAGCGATCTTGTTAGAATGGAGATTCTGATTCAGTAGGTCTGGGTATAACCTTAGATTCTGCATTCTAAACAGATTTTCTGGTGAGGCAGATGTTCCTGGTCAGATCACCAATGACAGATTTTAGTAACCCGAAGAGAGAATGTCTTAGTGCAGTTAATTGAAGATTGTTATTCTGAAAAGAAATAAACGTCCCAGCATATTAGGTATGGAACCGAGCCAGGTAGTTAAGCATATTGCTGGGCGGGGAGCCTGCTTCTCCCTCTGCCTGCCACTCCCCCTGCTTGTGCTCTCTCCTGTGCGTGCTCTCTCTCTGACAAATACATGAAATCTTTGAAAACAAACAAACAAAAAAAAGGGGGGGTATTTAAACTAAAGGAAAAGACTTTGAAAGAATTAACTGCTATTAGTTATTAAAGAATTATGAATATCAAATGAATAGTAAACCCTCAAAACCAAAGTGGATAAGGGTGTTCCTTTCTATTCTATTAAATTTGCTCCAACTCACTGGTATTTATTTCTCTTAATATGTAATTTTCTTTTTATGGCTCCCAACACAGACGAGCATTTTAGCAGACATTTTACATAAAAAATGTCTTATTGGGGGCATCTGGCTGGTTCAGGGGGTAGAGCAGGTGAGTCTTGATCTCAGGGCCATGAGTTCAAGTCCCAATTTGGCCTGGAGCTTACTTAAAAAGATAAACATTTAAAAAATGTCTCACGGGGTGCCTGGGTAGCGCAGTCGTTGAGCGTCTGCCTTTGGCTCAGGGCATGATCCTGGCGTTCTGGGATCGAGCCCCACATCAGGCTCCTCCGCTGGGAGCCTGCTTCTTCCTCTCCCACTCCCCCTGCTTGTGTTCCCTCTCTCGCTGGCTGTCTCTCTGTCAAATAAATAAATAAATCTTTAAAAAAAAAAATGTCTCATTGCCCATGCCCCCCAAAAAAAAGAAAATGGAGAAAGTGTGTATAAAAATGCACAATTGAAGGAAAAAATTCTAACTCAAAAGTGAAGAAGGAGTATGTAAAAGTAAATATGCACTGTCCAGTCAGGTCCACGTAATACAGGAAGGAGTTCAAGGAATCAAAAGAATTGTAAATATATTTTTAATTATAAGTCATTGTTTAGTAAACCTCTGTCAAGTCAGAGATTGCTAACAGAATATAAGCATCCTCAAGACAGGAGCTTGGGCCATCTAGTGTTCTGTAAAATATAGTTGAAAGAAAGAGTTGAAAGAAAAAAAGAAAATGAGTTTTTCCAGGTACAGTCTGTGTGATCCCACCAGGCTGTGAGGATTCTCTAATGTTTGTAACATTTTCCTTATAACAACAAGAATGGCAGCATGTCACATATCTATCTACCAATAGAGGACTATTAATTATTGAACGTGCACCTATTTTAAAAACTAAGCAGATTGCAATGTATTATCTAGAGAAGTTTTTTTTAAGAAATCACATTGCAGAACAGTGTGCCAATATTTGCATTTAAACGGGAGGGTTCATGGGTATAATATGAATTGCCAAGACTGCTGTTGTAACAGTGAACCACAGACTGAGGGCTTAAACACCAGAAATATTTTTGCTTTCTTCTGGAGGCTAGAAGTCTGAGGTCTCTCTCCTTCGCTTGTAGATAAGCATCTTCTCCCTACTTTCATCACGTGGTCTTTCTTCCATGTCCTAATCACATAATTATCTGTGTCTTAATCAGTTCTTATGAGGACACAGTCCTATTGGATTAGGCCCACCCTAATGGCCACATTTTAACTTGATCACCTCTTCAAAGGCCCTGTCTTCAAATACAGCCACAATCTGAGATACGGGGGGTCAGGGCTTCAAAACTGGAATTTGAGGGGAAGACAGTTGAGCTCATAACAGGTATATGCATGTGCCAAAACTCATCGGTTGTATGTTGGCAATATGTGCAGTTTATCGTATATCAGTTATACCTCAGTAAATGTGTTTTTAGAAGGGAGAGGAGAAGAGTATGTATTTGCTTCGTCCGCATAGACGCGGGTACCTTTTGTAGAGCAGGTACGTGCATAGCAGAGAGTTCAAACATGGGACTTCTGATATATGTAAGTATGTTACTGATTCAGAAAAATCACATAAACGCGTACTACTTAAACAGTAAGATAGTAACACCAAGCATACTGGGAGGTGGGGGAACCAGATGTGAGCTGCCACGTGAGCCACATACGGGCAGTGGTCAGGCACAGGTGCACAAAACTGTTCTTAACAAAACTCTTGCTCTCTAGGGGAAGATTCTGTTATCTGAGGTAAGTTAAGGAACTTGCCTCTGTTTAAGATTGTTAGCCATAGCCTTGACCGTATCATTTCCCCATAGTTATTTTGGAACCCTTTTGCTGACTAAAATTTTACTATTTTGTGTTTTTACTTTTCTTGTCCATATCCTCTTGCAATAAGAAAATCAAAAGTTTTGGGGCGCCTGGGTGGCTCAGTCGTTAACCGTCTGCCTTTGGCTCAGGGCGTGATCCTGGCGTTCTGGGATCGAGCCCCGCATCGGGCTCCTCTGCTGGGAGCCTGCTTCTTCCTCTCCCACTCCCCCTGCTTGTGTTCCCTCTCTCACTGGCTTCTCTCTCTCTCTCTCAAATGAATAAATAAAACATCTTTTTAAAAAAGTTTGATTTACTAATTGCTTTAATTGATTGCTGTTCCATCTCTCTGTCCAACCCTTACCTGCTTCCTAATTTTACTCAGTCAGTTTTGGGGGAATGGGTATGTTACAGGAACAAGTTTGAGCTTTGGTGTGTGAGTTTTTCTCTGTCATGGTTATAACCCAAACATCCATGAATCATTAAGTTAAAAGATTTGAGGAATAATTTGGACATCTTACAGAACTTAGGTACAAAAAATTTTTCTGTGAGGCGCCTGGGTGGCACAGTCGTTGGGCGTCTGCCTTTGGCTCAGGGCGTGATCCCGGCGTTCTGGGATCGAGCCCCACATCAGGCTCCTCCGCTGGGAGCCTGCTTCTTCCTCTCCCACTCCCCCTGCTTGTGTTCCCTCTCTCGCTGGCTGTCTCTCTGTCAAATAAATAAATAAAATCTTTAAAAAAAAAAATTTCTGAATATGTATTTTCATTAGATTTCTTAAATGAATGCATTCCACCCAGTCCTTAAGAATGTGTTAAAAGCCGTGACATAATTGACTTGTATGAAAATAATACTGGTTTGCATCTTTCATAATATAGTGCTGTTTCATCAATCTGAGGGAGATCGTAAAAACAATAAACTTTATAAAATGAAGTTCAAAATGCATTCTAAAGTCCACCTTTTTTTTTTTATCCGTTGCTGACCTAGTCTTAATTATAATGGAGGAGCGTAAACAGCACTGCATTTGGCCATTGTCGAGGACGCCAGATAAAAATTTCTCTTTTCCTGTAGTTGTATCTTGTTTATAGTTGTATCCACGAGCCATATCCAGGTCGAGGAATCCAGATTTAGAGATGGTTTATGGGTCTGTCTGACCCGCTTGTCTTCTGGCCCCATTTTGAAGTCCTAATGTAAACTACAGAGTTTGGTTAATAATAAATCACTTACCAGCTTTGAGATCTTGGGCAAAATAACTTCCCTGAGCTTTCTTTTCCTCAATTAAGGAAATTGTTGTGAGGATGAACTAATATATACCTCCCCCATTATCAGCATCCTCCCCACAGAGTAGAACATTCGTTTCAGTTGACGAACCTACATTGACACATCACTGTCACCGGTAACGGGGGAGGTTAGCACTTGCAGAGCCAGGGAGGGGGTGTAGTGGAAATCTCTGTACCCCTCAGTTTTGCTGCGAACCTAAAACTGCTCTAAAAAAATCATTTGAAAAATCCTATATATATGAAAAATGATAGATCTATAGATGGAGATCTCCATGCAGGACTTGGGATGACATGGGTGCTCACTGCATGCGAGCTCCCGTCCCCACGTGGTTCCTTCTTGTGCATGTCGTGCAGCCGTGCGTGGTATGGTCTGCCCAGTGGGCGCTGTCCCTTGGTTACACAGTATATGACTGTCCAGCTCTGTTTTCAGAAAAGGACGAGGAGCAGGAGGCACTGCCATCTCTCGATAAGCCTGGCTGGTACTCTCAAGGGAACGCCGTCCACCTGTATGAACTTCTGAAGAAGATGACTGGCAGGAATGAACCCAAGGTATTTTCTGGTTGAGGTGGGGTTCTTGATGCCCACTTGCAGACATGAACCATTACAAAGTAAAGCCATAATTCTAAATGCATTCAGCTTAGTTCTCTATGGGGAAATCATCTGCCTCTGCCTGTCTGCCGGTCTTTGACCTCTTCTGCTTAAATAAGCCTTTTCTCTGCGATCGAGACTGGACCTTTATCTGTAACAGAGAAGAGCAAAGATTCCAAGCAGGGAGCCACAGTTCTAGGGGATACACTAGATTAGTGTGTGGGGTACCTGAGGAATAATATCCTGATAACAGTTCATCACACAAATTTTATATGTAAAACAAACCTTAACTGAAAGTACACCACAGACTAGCCTAAAGACATACTCGCTTTTGATATCCTGGCCACATTGTTGATGTTGGACATTGGTGCATTTTTTACAGCAGGACACTTTCTTCTCAAAAATGGGTAACTGACACCTGCTCGTTGGCTCCCACATTGCCACAGCCCCCTGGGAACTCTTGCAGGGTTTAATAGAGCATTCTGACTTGGACGTTCTAGTTCATACTCCCTCAACATCGTTTCCTCGTGTAAATTGAGGGGTATGGATTAGATCTGTGGGGCTTTGCCTCAGAATACCTGGGGAGCCTCCCGGAGTCTGCTTGCCCAACCCTGTCAGAGATTCTGTCTCAGCCGGTCTGGGTAGGTCCCAGAAACTCTTGGAAAAGCGGTTGTGATGTGTACTCCTGCGAAATCTAACCCATTGTGAAAGTCATCTCTCTAACTCTCCACCAGTTACTCAATTCTAAGGGCAGGCTTAACTGTAAACATATAGACTCGGACTTCTTCAGAAAACTCAATAAAATCAGTTAGCCTCTGCCTTTCTTCTGCCTGCAAATGCATTGTGTCACTTCTTACAACAAATCTGGTGCCCCACGAACCAAAGGGGGCAAGTTGACAGTCATCTGTGATGCTATTCAAGGAAGTTTACGATGTTTACGTAACTTTTGTCCTACTCTGATAGGTGTTGAGGAATTTTTTTCTGCTTCAGCGAATGAACACCCCTTTCTTTCACACAGTTCTCATGCCTCAAACAGAATTTGCTGTCTGACTTACAGGTTGTTTACTTTGGTGACAGCATGCATTCAGACATTTTCCCAGCCCGTCATTATAGTAATTGGGAGACAGTCCTCATCCTGGAAGAGCTCAGAGGGGACAGAGACGGGAAGCCTGAAGAATCAGAGCCTCTTGAGAAAAAAGGAAAATATGAGGTAAGGGTTTCCTTCAGCTCTTTCCTGGAAAGAAAAACCTTTATGTTTGACATATCTTAAAAAGTGCTTGTTTGTGCCAAGAGTAATGACATCTGTTGGCACTTATGGGGATCTTCTTGCCATCTCAGCTCTGTTGTTAATCTTGTTGATAATTTTTAAATAATGCCAAGATGACACTGACCATCTGTCTTCCAGCCCTCTTGCTTTCATCCAGTGCTATGACACCATGGGTGTTTTTTGGCTAATGCTGAGGCAACCAGATCCTGACTCACTATAGCCATACCTTATGTCTCTTTTGCTTGGCCATGAAAGTGCTTCTGCTCTTTCTTCATGTGTATAAGTTAATAAATTGGTAGCTCCTTTAGACTTGCTCCTGAGCTGCAAGAATAAAACTTAGTTGAAGACTTGAGGTAAAGAAAGTAAAACATGTCATAAATCTGAAAAGGGAGAAAGTATATAAAAGCAAAAAGAAGCAGAAATGGATTTCTAAATTCGTTCCAGTGGAACAACTATAAAGAAGGAAAAACTCAAATCAAGAAACAAAAAATAATAAAAAGAAATGAGCTATTAAACCACACAGAGACATGGAGGAACCTAAAGGGCTTACTACGAAGTGAAAGAAGCCAATTTAAAGAGGCTAGAGATTATATGATTCCAGCTATATGACATTCTAGAAAAGGCAATACTACAGAAAGTAAAAAGACCAGTGGTGCCAGGGGTTCAGGAGGAAGGGAGGTGAATAAATGGGGCACAAGGGATTTTTATGGTCGTAAAACTCTTCTGTGTGATACTGTAATGGTCGAAACATGGTATTATGCATTTGTGAGAACCCATAGAACTATACAACATAAAGTGTTAATCCTAATGTAAACTTCAAACTTTCATTAATAATAATGTATTGATACTGGTTAATTGGTGATAACAAATGTACCACATCAATTAATACAAAATGTTGTTAGTAGGAGAGACAGTCGGGGGGAGGGGAGGCGGGGGCGGGGACAGATGTATGCGAACTTTCTGTACTATCTGCTCTATTTATCTGTAAACCTAAAGTCTATTTACTTAAAAAATAATAATAACTATAAGTAGACCCAACAAAGTGTTAGAATAAAGGGTTCAGGTTTTTATGAAGTTTCCATTGAGTAGCATTTAGTCTTGAACATGACATTGGAAGTTCTTTGGACTGAATTAAGAAGAGCTTTTAAAGCAGTCTTACAGGAGGTAGGCCTTCTATCCTGAGTGACTTTGGAGAAGGTTTTCACTAAAGAGAAATTAGGAGATTTGGTTTCTTCAGTATGATTTGAGAATACAGGTACTGTATTGAGAAAATGAAGAATCCGTGGGAAAGTTTCCTCCAACATTTACAATGAACAGTAGCCCTATCCTTTTCCCACGATTCTCATGTGTTATAAACACATGAACAAGTTCATAATTGGCTTTTGGACAGGAAATGATGAGTCAACAGCTTGAAAGTTTTATTTCCTAAGACAAAATCGAAATAATGTTCTTTCCTATCAAACTCTGCCTCCCCAACCCACTCTGCTCCACTGAACGTGGACAAGGAAGCAAGGAATAGGAGGGTTTGGCCAAGTGACAAGGTTAGAATAAAGCCCTCAGAAGGTTCCAGTTTTACCCCTGAACTCTCCTTCCATCTCCTACTGTTGAGATTCCAGGAAAAGTAGAGTTGTGAAAGATGGGTCCCCCTGTTCTGCTGGGGTCTGAGGCAGGTGTTTTGCTGCAGGATTCCTAGCTGTGGCCCAAAGCGTTATGTTGAGAAAGCAAAGTGTTCTCGTACTACTTGACTCCAGAGTTATCCTGGTCAGACCGAATGCCGCCATGTTTTTATAGTTTGTTTTGAGGCAGTATTTGTATTGATGGGCTTATCCTCAGCAAATATTTCAGGACAACTTTCAGGACAGTTTTCTCTACTTTAAAGAGAATCCTCTGTCATACATCTTTCTGCTTATATTTAAAAGCAGATTTAAAATTTAAAAACAATTGGGTGGGTTTTTTTTTTTTTTTTAATTATCTCGTTACATAAACCTAGGACCACAACTTCTAAAAGCCAGACGGCTTTCATATTCACCTCTATTCCTATACACAGAACCCTTTTTCCACCAGCACATCAAAGCCTGGTGTTAAGTACAGCATGTCATGAGAATTCAGATTCTTTCCTGCTTCCCTGTGGAGGAAACAAGAATACAGACATCCTCAGTTGCTACAGAAGGAGGGAAACAGTCCATAAAGGGAGCTAAACAGAAAGCGTCGTGTGAGGGTTCTTCTGTTGATTTTGTGATTATTAAGAAAAATGTATTTTCATTTTTCTAACCAAATGTCATACACAGACTATATATCACATGCAGTGTTTTAGTGAGTACAAAACCTGAATGCAAAGGGATTTAATTCCTTATTTCTAGTTAACTTTATGCAGCTTAAGTGAACTTTTAACAGTGTAATTTAAAAACAGATCATTTCAGGATAGATGCACTCACTGACCAAAAACATTTACTACATTCTGTAGAGATTAGCATTTTGTTTCACTTAGGCTTGAATTCAATTTCTCAGATATTTAGAGTAATTTCACCCTCCATAAAACTATCTGGAATGTGAAGATCACTTTTACTTCCCTTCATTTGTGACAGGAAGTTCAAGATAATGGCAGAGAACATCTCACATGGTACTTTAGAGGCTTATATAAGAAATGTTTTCTAAAAACTTACTGCATCTGTTTGATTATCCACTCCACTATGTTGGAGCATGACAGATAAGCAAAAATGGCCCATTTTAATGATTAAACCTAGTTAAGGAGACTAAGGAAGAATAATTTGTTTTCATTTATCTCTGTGTTGTGCAACAAATCAAAAGTCACTTCGTTAATCTTGTAATTACTTGGACAGTCCTAAATTTCATAAGATTAGCCTCTAAAAGGATCTCTCCTCTTTAGCTTTCTTCATTGCTGTTCTCATCTGTTTCTTCATTTTAACTCAAAACAAATAAAAATGTATTCTTCAGCTTTTTAGAATGACATTATGAAATTTAGGTGCCAAAATAATTCATTTTAATGATGAAAATTCTCAGCAAACAAGGGGCCAGCCTTTTACTAGAGAAAAGCTATCCAACAAAACCCAGTGAGAATATAATCTGTAATGGAAAAATTGACTGGGGAGAAAGCCATACCTAATGGAGACACGTGCTCTTCAAGGTTCTGAGCTAGATAAAGGATATCTGTTATTAATTATATTGTGCAGGAGAGGGGTGGCCAACACCCCAAGAAAAAGAAATACAAAATTAGGATTAGAAGACACCAAATTGTGATTATATCAGACTTGTATGGTCATTAGCATAGACCACCCTAGGGAGTCAACAAACTGTTATAACTAAGAAGAGAGTTGTGACAGTGCTGGATCCAAATCAGCACTCAGAAATCAGTAGCTCGGGGCACCCGGGTGGCTCAGTCGGTTAAGCGTCCGACTCTTGATTTCGGCTTAGGTCATGATCTCAAGGTTGTGAGATCAAGCCCAGCATCAGGCCCTGCATTGGGTGTGGAGCTGTTTAATTTCTCTCTCTCTCTCTGCCCCTCCCCACTTGCATTCTCTCTCTCTCTCTTAAAAAAAAGAATCAGTAGCTTTTCTCTGTACCACCAGTAAGCCCTTATAAAATGTAACAAGAAATCATTTATAAAAGCAAAGAAAATATTACTGTCTAGGAATACATCTCATAAGACCTTGATAGAGAAATTTTTAAGTCTCTATTAGGGTTTCTGAATGGGTGAAAGGAATCAAAAGTACAAATCTCCAGGAATAAAATAAGTAAGTCTTGGGGACTTAATGTACAGCATGGTAACTCTAGTTAATAATACTATATTTCATATTTGAAAGTTGCTAGGAGAGTAGATTTTTAAAGTTCTGATCATAAGAAAAAAAATTGTAATTTTTTGTATGATGGCAGATGTTAACGAGACTTATTATAATCATTTTGTAGTATACAGAAATATAAAATTATTATGTTCTGTACCTAAAACTAATATGTCAGTTACACCTCAATTTTAAAAAAGTTTCTAAATACAAATGAAAAAATGGAGAGATATATACCATATTTTAAGATTATACTGATACCTATTTGACTCAGATTTATTTATAAAGTCAATATAATGTTATACAAAATCCCAGGAGGATTTTGGTTGGACCATCACAAACTGATCCTGCATTTAGGCAGAAAACTGAAGGCCCACAAAAGCTAAGATAATTTTGTAAAAAAGGATAATAAAGGGGAGGAATCTCTCCCTGTTCGATACTAACCATGTTAGGAAGCTACAGTAATTTTTTAATATAGTACTACTAATAAAATATATAAAAAGGTCAGTGAACGGAGGAAAAAGAACCCAGGCACGTTCCAAGGTACCGTGTAAACGTGATGCACGATAGAGGATTATCAATCAGCAGGAAAGATAGTTCAGTAAGTAGTAAGTAGTCCCAGTATACGGAGAAAAATGAGTCCCTTTTCCCCTTATATAAATTCTAAATGGATTATAGACCTGAAAATAAGAAATATATCTATAAAATTAATTGAAAAAATTATGAAAATATTTTTGTGGTCTTAGAGTGGTTCCTTCTCAAGTTAGAATCCAAGTGGGCAACAATAAGTAGAAAAAATGATGACTTTGTATCAGTATTAAATATTTTTGTTCAAGATACCTGGAATACTATTAACCAGTGGGTAAAAGACAGGGAAAAGGGTCTTACAACATCCATTTAGATGGAACATTATGAAATTGCCCTTTTTTGTATGTCTAAAATAGATGAACATCAGCACTTTCATATGGTTGAACCTAATGAAAACCAACAGTGAATTTATATCTATTCAGGTAGGAAATGGGATAAAAGGGACCCAGCAGTGACTGACGGGGAAAGCTTACATCGGGGGAGATGCCTGTTCTCACTGGCAATCCATGAAGCACAAATTAAAACAATGGTGATATTGATACCACCTACAAGCAATCAGATTGATACTGAGTCTGGACTTTTAAATTGATTTACTAATAAAATAGTCTGAGATACATTTCTATGAGTTAGATTAGAAAAACATAAACTGGGACTAATATTGTTCACTAAAGCTTCACTCCATTAGACAACTCTACTATAATGAAAATAAATTTTAATCTTTATTTTAGTAAACAGTTATTTGGCATTTCAATCAGAAACAAACACTTTTATTAAGAATTATGCCTGCGGGGCACCTGGCTGGCTTATTCGGAAGAGCATGAGACTCTTGGTCTTGGTGTGGCGAGTTTGAGCCCCACATTGGTGTAGAGATTCGTTAAATAAATAAAACTTAAAAAAAAAATTATGCCTGGAACATAACCACTACCCTTTAAAAGGAATTCCCAGAATGAAGAGTGTATCTGTGGCAGGGACTGTGGTTAGACCTACTAGACATACTTATCTCAGTACTTCCAGTGGGTAACTAAAAAAGAAAGCACATTTTTTAAAGAACCAGTAATTTGAAATTTTCTATCAGTTTGTTGGCTTTATGTTCCAGATACATGAAAAGCAATAAAAATAGCTGTATCCTCATTCCCTTCAAAAAAATTCTTCCAAAAAAAATACCAAATAAGAAAATTAGACCAAGTTGTTTTTTAACTACCCATTAGACAAAATAATAATAATAAATTAGGGAGTTAACTGTGAGGGAAAAAATTTACCTTTCTAGATTGCTGTGTTTGGGGTAGTTTTTATTTTTTTTTAATATTTTATTTATTTATTTGACACAGAGAGAGAGAAAGCACAAACAGGGGAGCAGCAGGTAGAAGGAGAGCAGGGAGCCTGATGCGGGACTCGATCCCAGAACCCTGGGGTCATGACCTGAGCCAAAGGCAGACGCTTAACCAACTGAGCCCCCCAGGTGTCCTTGCACGCACAGTTCCTTCCTACAGAATGCATTACAGTCCAAGGATAAAGGAGAAGGGGAGCTTGAGTATGTAAATAAAACATTACAGCCTGGAGAGAGTACAAGTTAAAAAAGAATTTCAGACAAAGCAGGATGCATACTGCATTGAGGACGATTACAGAATACTTCATAATGGGGCGCCGGGGTGGCGCAGTCGTTAAGCGTCTGCCTTCGGCTCAGGGCGTGATCCCAGCGTTATGAGATCGAGCCCCACATCAGGCTCCTCCTCTATGAGCCTGCTTCTTCCTCTCCCACTCCCCCTGCTTGTGTTCCCTCTCTCGCCGGCTGTCTCTCTCTCTGTCAAATAAATAAATAAAATCTTAAAAATAAATAAATAAATAAATAAATAAATAAATAAATAAATAAATAAAAATTAAAAATGTAGAATTTGAGGTAAACATTAAAGCACCAGTACATTTTCAACTGATGGAAACAGCAACATATTCTTGGTTCAGGAAATAATATGAGTGAATGTATGGAGATTATAATGTACAGACAAATGTATAGGTTTGTCAGCCAAAGGAAGTTTTGAAGGTGGGAATGAACAGGGTTGAATGTAGCTATGTAAGGGCAGACTTGAGTGGTGGGAAGGGATACTGTAGGAAGCTGTTTCAGCATCCCATACCAGAGATAATACAAACATGAACAAATGGATAGTCGTGAGAAAGAAATGGAAGGAGTATGTGGGCAGGTGATAAGCCTGTTGCTGGTGGACGGGGTTGGACGTGGAAACAGCTAGTTTTCAAATATAGGCAACTGGAAATAATGGATTTTATCCATATAAATACAGAAGTCAAGAAAAGAGCTGGCTTTGTGAGAAGAAAGATATGATTGATTTAATGTTATATCTTATTTTCCTTGAAATATTTGGAGGATGAGATCAAACTGGCTTGAAAGATAGGATGGGCCTAGTGAGGAAAATTGAGACACAGCTAAATGTCTAAGGGACACCAGAGAGAGGAAGGAGAAGTGAGGAAAGAAACTTGGTTTCTTACCATTAAAAGATGATACCTACAAGATATAAAGCCCTAACAAAAAAAGGAGTACTCCTTGTTGATGTGTTCAAGAAATGGCATGATTCTTTTGATTAGTGATATATATATTAAAATATTTGAGAAAAAGGGTTATTAAAAACTCCGATATCAGAGTGAACAGAGACTGGCATCTGTCTTCGTCCTTTTGGGCTGCTGTAACAAAATGCTGTAGACTAGCTATCTCATAAACAACAAACACTCATTTCTCACAGTTCTGGAGGCTGGTACGCCCAGGGTGATGGTGCCAGCTAATTCGGCATCTGGTGAAGATCCAGTTCCTCATAGACCTTCATCTTCTCACTGTACCCTCACATACCAGGAGAGGGAAGCTAGCTTTTTTATAAGAACACTAATCCATTCCTGAGGGCTCCACCCTCATGACCTAAGCAATCTCCCAAAGGCCTCACCTCCTAATACCATCACTTTGGGGGTTAGGATTTCAACATACGAATTTTGGGGAGGCACAGACAGTTAAACCATAGCAGCATCCATATTATATTTAACCAGAAAGGGTAAATAAGTCTATGTTTCTATGTTCATAGAGGTAGAAGCAGCCTAGATTTTACCACTCAGTGTTTGCAGAACCATTGTTTACACACAGTATATGTGATGTGAATCATCTCTTCTCAGACTCATTATTTTGGAAACGATAATGAACTAAATAATGAAAAGTTATCCTATAAACTGTGTGTTAAACATTGAGAAATTATATTCAAATGCACCTTAAATGTATACACAGGATCACAGATACTCATATTCTATACTGCTCTTAAATATCTTTGGTGAAATCCAGAGAGGTTCTCGCTGGGTGGTTTCTAAACGCCGTCATCTGAAAACATCCTCATCTTGCTTCACAAAATGAGTTGCAGCACAAAGAATTATGAATCTGGAGGCATTTTTGAGACTCGGTGCTGCTCCAAAATGAAATTTTCATCAGAAAAAGAGGACAGATTTTATAATCCAGATTATATAGATATGATGGGAGCTTTACAGTTCTTAATTTTATACCATATCCAGAAAACACTGAGAAGTATTTTTTAATGAATCTTTTATTTAGTCTATAATTTTTGTATCTCTGCTCTGACCTAGACATGAACCTTTGAAGTTACACTAAGATATAAGGAAGTTCCTAACCTTCTGTAGTTCATTGTCTGCCAAAAGTGAAAAGTAAATAGTATGATAATTTAAAGACAGCATGAGTAGTATATTAGGGATAAACTCAGGGTGGGAAAATGGAGAAGACCTAACCTGAGGGTGGGAGGTTAAGGAAAATGTCCTAGATGGCATCCAGGCCAAATCCCAAAGGATGAGAAAGGGTTCCCAAACAAAACCAGGGGAGGATACTTTTTTTTTTTTTCTTTTTTTAGGGGGTGAGCATGGTGGGTGGCAGAGGGAGAAGGAGAGAGAGAATCTTCAGCAGGCTCTGTGCTCAGCGCAGAGCCTGACACAGGGCTCGACCTCACTACCCTGAGCCGAAATCAAGAGTTAGATGCTTAACCAACTGAGCCACCTAGGTACTCCCAGGGGAGGAAAGAACTTCTAAGCTTTGTTTTCCTTTTTATATAGCATACAGTTTGGTTAAAAGTAAACTACTGAAATTCCTAGAGCTTTTCTATTTTGATTTACTTAATGGGAAAAATTATGACATTGAAAATTAATCATAGTTTTCATTGTTCTCTTGTTTCAGGGACCAAAAGCAAAGCCTCTCAATACATTATCTAAAAAGTGGGGCTCTTTTTTTATTGATTCAGTTTCGGGACTGGAAAATACAGAAGACTCACTGGTTTATACATGGTCTTGTAAGAGAATCAGTACTTACAGCACTATTGCAATTCCAAGTCTTGAAGCAATAGCAGGTAAGTGTAAAAATACTTATAAAACTTAGTCGTTACTAGCCAGTAATGACTGTAAGCACTAGAATTCTTGCCTTTGAAAAAAGAAAATCTTCCCATGGCATTTGTTTTTCTTGGGATACACCTAGGTTATGGCAACCTAGGTAATTAGGACCTGCCTGTCTCCTGGAGCCAACTACAAAAACTAGCTGCTTTTTTTTTTTTTTTTTTTAAGTCTGCTTGGAGTCATACAATGAAAGGAAAAATTACCAGGACAGGAACGTAAAGAAGCCAAGTAAGGTGAACCTGACTTTTGGAGCTGCTTTTTCCTTAGTGTTGGCTAATTCTAGAGAGGGCACCAGAGAAAGAGAGTGGAATTTTCATTAGCTTCCTGAGCCTACAGGCATAGGAAGTGGAAGGTACGGTCTGCCAGAGAGGAGGGTAGACCTGATGGACTCTCTTAATTTGTGTTGAGACCCTGAATTTACCTTAGAGTAAAGATAACTGAAGCTCAGTGTTAGATCAGCTAAATCCCTAAAACTGGATTGAGAATATTTTCTTTAGAGGAAGGTAACATCTTCTTGGACTCAAATTATTTCTAAAAACAATCAGTCTAAGGTTCAGCACATAATGAAAAATAGCCAGGCCCACAAGGGTATGAGACTACACTAACAGAAATAATGAAGTTTACTCTTGCCAAGTAGTACAGAAAAGAAAGGACTGAGAAATTTAGTAGAGACATAAAAACAATAAGGAGAATGGATGTTCTAAAATTGAAATATTAGAAAATCAAAATTAAAAATGTAATGGATTTTATAAAGCAGATTAGACAGTTAAAACATAAATCAGTGCACTGGAAGACAAGCTGAAAGAAAATATCCAAAATGAAGCATGGAGGGAAAAAAAAAAAAGCAAGATACAGAAAAAAGGAAGATACAGAAGATGGACTAAGCAACATAGGAGATACACCAAGAAGGAATAAGATTTCTATAATTGGAATCCCCGGAGATGAGAGAATAAGCCAAAATAATAGCTACAACTTTCCAAAAATGATGAAAAGAAATAAGCTAAAGGTGTAAGAAGCCCAAAGAACTGAGACAAAATAAATAAAAACAAATCCAAAGTTAACTGCTAAAAACCACAGGTAATTAAGAAATATTAAAAGTAGCCAGAGAATTAAAAACAGATTGATTTCAAAGGAGTAAGAGTTAGACTGACATCTGACTTCTCCCAAAAACAAAAGAAGCCAATACAGTAGAACAGTATCTAAATTGCTGAAAGACAATGACTATCAATCTTGATGGTAGTCTACACCCAGTAAGGATAATGTTAAACAATAAAAGACAGACAACAATGGAGGAAATTTATCTCCAAAAGACCTACACTACAGAAAATGCTAGGGTACTGTTCTTCAGGCAAAAGTATGAATGATTCCTGTTGGAAGACTGAAGATGCAAGAAGGAATATATAGCAACAAAGGGATAGATATGTGAATAAATTAAATGAACATTTTCTGTTGGAACAATAAAAAAAAAAAGCCCTAAGATGTTTAAAGAAAGAATTTTTTAAATTTATTTTTATTTATTTTTTTAGAGAGAGTGAGTGCATGTGGGAGTGGGAATGGGGTGATGGGGATGGAAGAAGAGAGAATCTTAAGCAGGCTCCACACCCAGCTTGGAGCCCAACAGCAGACTGTATCTCACAACCCTGATCAGGATCATGACCTGAGCCAAAATCAAGAGTCAGACACTTAACCAACTGAGCCACCCAGGTGCCCCTAAAGAAAGAAATTTTAAAACATGAAAGACTCCATCAAAAAATTGCTAGAACTGATACAGAAATTCAGCAAAGTCACAGGATATAAAATCAATACACAAAAATCAGCTGCATTTCTATACACTAACAATGAAGAAGAAAGAGAAATCAAGGAATGGATCCCGTGTACAACTGGACCAAAAACCATAAGATACCTAGAAATAAATCTAACCAAAGAGGTAAAGAATCTGTACTTTGAAAACTACAGAACACTTAAGAAAGACACAAAGAAATGGAAAAACATTCCATGTTCATGAATTGGAAGAAAAATATTAAACTGTCTATGCTACTCAAAGCAATCTATACATTTAGTGTAATCCCTATCAAAATACCATCAGCATTTTTCACAGAGCTGGAATAAACAATCCTAAAATTTGTATAGAACCAGAAAAGACCCCAAATAGCCAAAGTAATGTTGTGAGGGTGGGGGGACCAAAGCCGGAGGCCTTACAGTTCCGGACTATAAGCTGGTATTACAAAGCTGTAATCATCAAGACAGTGTGGTACTGGCACAAAAACAGACCACATAGATTGATGGAACAAAATAGAGAACCCAGAAATGGACCCTCAACTCTATAGTCAAATAATCTTCGACAGAGCAGGAAAGAATATCCAATGGAAAAAAGACAGTCTCTTCGACAAATGGTGTTGGGAGAATTGGACAGCCACTTGGAGAAGAATGAAACTGGACTACTTTCTTACACCGTCCACAAAAATAAACTCAAAATGGATGAAAAGTGTGAGACAGGAATCCATCAAAATCCTAGAGGAGAACACGGGCAGCAACCTCTTTGACCTTGGCCGCAGCAACTTCTTGCTAGACACGTCTCCAAAGCAAGGGAAACAAAAGCAAAAATGAACTATTGGGCCTTCATCAAGATAGAAAGCTTTTGCACACCAACAGAAACAGTCTAAAAAACTAAAAGGCAGCCAGCCTACAAAAAGGAAGATATTTGCAAATCTCTTATCATATAAGGGGCTACTATCCAAAATCTATAAAGAACTTATCAAACCCAACACCCAAAAAACAAAAAATCCAGTCACGAAATGGGCAGAAGACACGAACAGACATTTCAACAAAGAAGACATACAAATGGCTGACACATGAAAAAATATTCAACATCACTTGGCATCAGGGAAATACAAATCAAAACCATAATGAGATAACACTTATACTGGTCAGAATGGCTAAAATGAACAGCTCAGGAAACAATATATGTTGGCGAGGATGCAGAGAAAGGGGAACCTTCTTACACTGTTGGTGGGAAAGCAAATTGGTGTGACCACTCTGGAAAAAAGTGTGGAGATTGCTCAGAAAGTTAAAAATAAAGCTACCCTATGACCCAGCAATTGCACTCCTACGTATTTATTCAAAGGATACAAAAATAGTGATTCGATGGGCATATGCACCCCAATGTTTATAGCAGCGTTGTCCACAATAGCCAAAATATGGAAAGAGCCCAGATGTCCATCAACAGATGCAGGGATAAAGATGGTCTACACAATGGAACGTTACTCAGCCATTAAAAAGAAAGAAGTCTTGTCATTTGCAAAGTCGTGGATGGAACTAGAGGGTATTATGCTAAGCAAAATAAGTCAGTCAAAGACAAATACCATATGATTTCACTCATATGTGGAATTTAAGAAAACAAAACAGATGAACATAAGGGAAGGAAAGGAAAAATAAGATGAAAACAGAGGGAAGAAAACCATAGGAAACAAACTGAGGGTTGCTGGAGGGGAGGTGGATGTGGGGATGGGGTAATTGGGTGATGGGCATTATGGAGCACACTGGAAGTAATGAGCACTGGGTGTGAAATACAGCTGGTGAATCACTAAATTCTACCTCTGAAACAATAATAGAGTATATGTTAATTAAATTGAATTTAAATAAAATTTTTAAATGATGCCAGTGGCAGTAGGACAGCTGTAGTTAAAATGTTCTAGCATCTTTGTATTATATGGTAAGGAATAAGAGTATGTTAGGTATTGATAAGACAAAAATGCATGTTGTAATCTCTAGGATACTACCAAAGAACCTGTAAGAGATACATACTGGGCTAATTATGTAAAATAATTTTAAAATCTAAAAGGAAACAAAAATGGAAAGAAAAGAGAGTATGAAAAATAAACAAGACAAATGGAGAATATTCAGTAAGATGACAGATTTAAAGCTGAGTAATTATATTAAGTATAGATGGCAAAAATCTCTGATTAAAGGCCTGAATGAAATAACGAAACCCAACTATGGGCTGTTTAGAAAAGACATCTCTGAAATATAAGGACACAGAAAGTTTGAATATCAAAAGATGGCAAGAAATATGTTAACCATGTTAACAGTAACTTAAAAGAGTTAGTTATATTAGTGTGAAACAAAGGAGACATTAAGGAAAAAATCCATTATTAACATGAAAGAGAATTACTTCATAATAGTAAATTCAATTCTCAGAATTTGAAAGCCTGAGGTATTCACAGGGCCCCTGATTAAGATCAGAATTTAATCCCTCTGTTTTCTTAAAACCAAGAAACTGCTGAAAAATCCACTCTGCTTTGCAGAGGTATATGCTTTGGCTTGCTTAGTTTCCTGAATGAAGTTCCCCTCAGAATTTGGCAACAATTTTCTCCTGAGGAGAAAACCAGCAGAGTCCAGTTCTCCACCCATTCCTTTACAGCAGATTCCTAGCCCCTCAATTTTTGACTGCACCCCTTCAAGACTGCCAAAAGCTCTGTTAGTTTTCCTGCTGCTAGTAACCGCCCCTGCCTCCAGGACAAATTCAGGTGCCCACGGGAAAAAGCTGTGGCAGAATGTCAGCTCACTCTCTGCTTGTTACGCTGTCCCAGGATCTGGGTCCTCAGGTATTAGTTGCCTCTCAAGTGACTTTACTCTGATGTTTGTATTTTATTCAGCTTTCTAGTTGTCCTAGCTCCAGTTTATAATAAGCAAAAGTCTACTTAAGTTTTTTGAACCTTAGATTCTTCTTTCATTTAATTGGGGCTAATACCAAACTGCATTTCCTCCCTCACAGGATGGATGTGAGAGAAAGTAAAGCAAAATATTTATCTGAATTATTGATAGGGTGATGGCAATGATGATGATATGACAACAGTTGCAACCCTAAAATACATATAACCTTCCAAAAAGTCCATTCTCTATGCCAGCATACAAATCCAATATGTCAGTGTATCCTCATTAAAATAATATCTCATTCGCATTAGTTCCAAAAGAATAGTTTAATTTTCATTTTGTTCCATGCTTATACACATAAAATTAAAGAAAGATAACCTCCTTTTACAAACAATTTTCCTGTAAAAGAAATGGAACTTGTAACTTGAAGTAAGGGACTGACCCAGAATTAAACTATTATTTTCAATTTTTCTATTTCACTCCTCCTTTATTTCAAAGTGACTCAAATTTATAGTGAGAGAATAAAGTAATGTGATAATGGAAGCCAATGAATTATTATAATAGTATGTGGATAAAACTGGTTCAGTGGGATAGGGTTATGAAATAGTAAGAAAGTCAAAGTAAAGTGAATCTTCATTATTCTAGGATTTAAATATTTCTCCGAAGAATGAGAAAATAACCCCCTCTCCATCTTCTGGGTCTCCTCAAAGAACGCAGTAATAACATTAGTGCAGTTCCAATTTTCATTTCCCAAAAGCTTTCTTCCACAGCCCCCTGGAAAAGAACTTGGCACTGGGCTTTTGTCTTCTAACTTTTCTCAGGAGAAAATATTAAGAAGGACTTAACAGTAGTCAAATAAAGCTAAACATGTACCGATTTTTTGTGGGGAAAGGAGGAGAATGTTGATAAGTCATACTCAATTGCTGATTTTGATGTCCAGGATACTTCCTCCAAAAGCAAAGTGTTAGTCTCTAAGTTAGCACTCTGCTGTGTTCACATTCTCATAAAGAAGTTCTATCTCACAGAAAACTTGAAATTATTTCAGTAACATATTCAGTAAAGTCGGATACTACTGTATAATTTACCTTATTTCTCAAGTAAGAAAAATGGCTGAAAGAAAAATACTGTTGGCCATAGCTTCAGACACGTTGAAGACAGAATCTGTATATACATGTTACCTGCTAATACTTCTAAAAAAAAAAAAGATCCAAGAGTTGTTCTGTTTCTGTTATATTTTATGTTGAACTTACTGTTCAAGAATATTTGTTCATTTTGGCTCACTTCATTTAACTGCTAGATAATATGGTTGACATGATAGTGTATTTAATACACAGAGTTTAATAGGATATTGTTGTGGTAAATAAGAATTAAGTTTTGTCTGCATTTCTCTTTTCTTCCAAAGAGCACCAGAAATGACTTTCCTGTAACAACGATGCCATTCTTTCCCTTTTGTTGAATCCCCAGTCTAGAGATCCTTGTTTTAACACAAAAGTCTTCAGATCTCACCTGGTTATAAAATGCCCAAATTTCTTAACAGTAGATCTTTTCTGCTACCTGAAAGAGAAAATGTTTGCTTTAAATAAGATAGGAGGTGAAAAACAAATACTCCCCCTTTGCCTCTTAAAACCTTTTTGTATTCATGAAATGTTTGTTTCTTAATGGGTATCTTGTTGGAGTTGGTTATCTCATTGGCATTTAAATACAAAGACTCATTTTTATAAATTTTATAAGTTTGCACTTGTTAGCTGTATACATTACAGTGATGACTGGTTTATAAGCATTGTAATAATGTAACCATTTTTAATTTTATAATAATAGCTACGCAGAGACCTAAACATTTACTTCAGCAAATGTATAGGAAAGACAGAAAAAGATGACTGGTTGAACTCAGCCTGTATCATTTTCACGGCTTATCAGAAATCCAAGTCCTCAGATATATGATTTTAGAAACTCAGTGTTAGCAGATTACTTTCCAAAGCCTTTTTTTTTTTTTAAGATTTTATTTATTTATGTGAAAGAGAAAGCACAAGCAGGGGGAAGGGGAGAGGGAGAGGGAGAAGCAGACTCCTCGCTGAGTGGGGAGCAGACATGGGGCTCGATCTCAGGCACCCCTCCAATGCCTTTTTAATGTGTGGCTCAAAATATACCACAGCTAACTGAGCAGTCAAGACCAATGAAATTCACTAATATTGAAAGTTTTTCTGTTTACAGTATCTTAGGTTTCTCAGGCATCAGAAAGGCAGTGTTCCTGCTTTCCAATCTCTAACACTAGTTTTTTTCCTCATAAGGATTAATTACTTGGGCTTGATGATTCTCACTGGCATTTAATATAAAGTATAATGTTTATGCTAGTGTCATTTTCAAAGTACTCAGTACTTCTAAATGATGTTATACTTGTGAAGTTTTTGAAATAAGGATGATTGCCCGTTATCTGCATGTGGCGTTAGTATCGTAACATGGCATATATTATAACATTTCACTTGTAATATTTCTGGTAATGTTTCCTTGGAAGAAATTTGGGAAGAAGATATCTGAAGGCTAGCTTTTGAGAAACTTATAAAGATGTTACAATGTCTCACCATCAATAAAGTATGCATTATATAAAATGTTCTCTCTCCCAATTTCCCTTGTGGCTGTGCGTGCACGCGTGAGTGCGTGTGTGAGAGAGAGAGAGCGAGAGAGAGATGATTATCACATGGAGAAAGTTGCCACATTGTGTATATTAAAATCCTTATTTAAGCATTCAAAAATTATTCTTAGTAACACTCTTCTTACTAAGAGCCAAGAAGATTATTAGTTCTCATTTACCAGTTACATAATGCTCTGAGTAGAGCCTGAGAGACTTTTAAATAAAAAAAAAAAAAATTAGATGAGCATGCCTATTTTATGTGTTAGCTTTTGTACAGTTTAAAATTAAACTCACTAGTTAGATCTCTGAAGATGATTTACAAAACTCTTAGATGTATCTTGACTTAAATATTATTGTAAATTTTAGAGAAAAACATCTATACTCCTCATGTTAGGTGCAAACTATCCAGGTGATAAAAGAAATATTAAAATCACAAAACTCTAAAAAATACGTTTTATTAACAATGACTCAAATTTTGATTTGTTTATATTTATGAACGGCCTTTCGAGATCTGCAGAATAATTAAATTGTTTTTTTTCCCCAGAATTACCCCTGGACTACAAATTTTCGAGGTTCTCTTCAAGCAATTCAAAAACAGCTGGCTACTATCCGAACCCTCCGTTGATCTTATCAAATAATGAGACACTGACAACCAAATAAACTGTCTTTACTGAAAAACGAAGTGAAGAACCACATATGCAGCAAACGTACTGTAAAAATGTTATTTTCAAAAAATACTGTAAAATGCTTTATAGGAACAAATTCTTGATGATAACTGACCAAGAAATCGATGTTTTTTCCATAGGTCTCCTTTCTGTATAGACCATCTTGATGCCCAGCAACTCTCATTATATTAAATCCCAGTATCTTAGAACTTAAAAGAACCTTAGTATTTTCTACACCAATAGTTCTGAGAATAGGATTCACCTGGGGATTAGGATTCACCTGTGTAATAATATACACATATTCATACACACACACACACACACACACACACAATTTACACATGCCTAGACCAGTGGTTCTCAACGTGTAGTCCCCCAAACCACTAGCAGAGCATCACCTGAGAATCTGATAGAAATACAAATTTGCAGGCCCCACTCAAGGCCTGCAGAATCAGAAACTCTGGGGATGCAACCCAGCAACCTGTGTTTTAATATTAGTGGATTCATCTACTAAAGTTCAGGAATCACTAGCTAGACCATAACCTCCAGAGACTGGTTTAATTGGTCTGGAAATATAGATGAGCATTGACATCTTTTACCTGCCCTAGGAAAATGCAGCCAGAATTGAGAATAACTCATCTATACCTGTCCCTTCCAATTACAACCAAAAACACTGAGTTGAGAATAGACTATCCAAGCTATCAGATTTCATGCTATTCTTATGTTTTCCAAAACAAGGAGCTAAAGAGGATTTCTTGTGAGACCATACAGCCAGTATGGGACAGAAATGAGATAAGAAGCCAACTATTTCAACCTCTAATATTACTCATAAGGGTTTTTTTTCCTCCCATTTAATGTTAAAGGGTATATAATTAATTTTCATTCACTTTAAGACATACATTCTCAATGGGACAAAAATTGGTTCTTGGGGTGAAAAAAATATTAGATAATGCAATGGATTGTGCCCCTCCAAAGCTCAACTCTACCCAGTAAATGTTATTCTTTAGTATTAATTTCTCTCATTAGGGAGAAATAGAATTTAAAGTTAAATTTATTAATTAAATTTAATTTGGTTGAATTTAATTTTTCTCGGGGGGCGGATAGTAATGGAAAAAAGGTTGAGAAAATGCTTATAAGAGGTTTATAGCTATATTACAATCTGGGATTATTGTGCTCCATGTGCTTTGTATGGTCCTCTAGTAGTAGCTACTTGTGGCAACATGTCTGGAGCCAGATGTTTACAGTAAATTCCTGGCTACTCTTTGTTATAATTTCGCTCTGTCAGAAAACGCAATGGTCATTATCATTATTTTACCTGGACTGTAGCAGAGAACTTAACATACTGATGCATGCAATGAAAAGATAAATATTTCATTAATTTTTTAAATGCTCAAATAATCCCAAATGTCCTGTGGGAATGAATATCTCAGGGTGGGTAAACAGTTACTGAAATTTTTTCCTCAATGTCAGTAGCTTTGTTTGATATCTACTAATAAGTATATGGTAATGTATTTGAAATTGATTTCCAAAATCTTATTGGAATATGATAACGAACACACAATCAGCTTAGGGCTAAATGAAAGATGCTGTCTCATGTATACAAATAGATATTTAATTTCTTTAAAAATAAAGCTATTTTTCCTTATGTGGATTTATTTTATCAATGGGTAAGAATAATGTATCTTTAAATGGTTATAAACTGCTATTGTTATTAACAATAACCAACCCCAAAACATGTTAATTGTACTTTTTTGGTCACTAAGGAGTGAAAAAAAAAATGGACTCAAGTCAGAAGTTCCCATCCTACTTTAACCTGTACTTACCTAAGGGATCTGAACAAGTTACCACCTACCTAATCTGACCTCAGTTTTTTCCATCTTGTCAAGAGACAAGGTTAGAATTTATTTCCAAGTTTCCTAATACCCTTCTAGCAGAGTCAGTTCTTCTAATGAATGTTGTTTTTCTGTCGGACTACAATTAGACTTTTAAATTTTTTTATTTCATTGTTTCTAAAAAGTGCCAGTGTTTCTAACTGGATAAGAAAAGTAAAAATAATTTTTAAATGGCACTATAAAAATTAAAAATAAGACATTAGAGAAGAAAAGCTATATATTCTTTAATAAAGTTAAATGAAGCAAGAAGGCCGGAAAATTGTGTAAATGGACCGAGGACTTAAGTTTAATATTAGCATACAGGCAAATGTTCATCATCTGAAAGATAACTGCAAATAAATGCAAGGGATTTTAGATTTCCTTTGCTGGCCATTGTTGATCTCATCAGCAGAGGAAAGATCTGAATGTCACAGTGGTAACAGTTTGTCAGAATTTGGTTTTTGGAATATTAAGGTAGTAGAAATTTCAGTTAAACCGTGTATTGCAATCTAAAATCAACTAAAGTTGACTCTTGAAATTCATGGGTCTGAGCTGCACAGGTCCACTTATATGCAAATGTTTCGTGATACAGTACTGTAAATGTATTTTCCTTATGATTTTAACATTTTCTTTTTTCTAGCTTACTTTATTATAAAAATATAGCATATAGGGTTGCCTGGGTGGCACAGTCGTTAAGCATCTGCCTTCGGCTCAGGGCATGATCCCGGCGTTCTGGGATCGAGCCCCACATCAGGCTCCTCTGCTGGGAGCCTGCTTCTTCCTCTCCCACTCCCCCTGCTTGCGTTCTCTCTCTCACTGGCTGTCTCTGTCAAATAAATAAATAAAATCTTAAAAAATATATATATAGCATATAATATACAGAATATGTGTTAATGTTATCAGTAAGGCTTCCAGTTAACAGTAGGGTATTATTAATCAAGTTTGGCAGGGGAGTCAAATGTTACACATGGATTTTTGACTATGCATGGGGGAGGGGGCCCTAATCCCCACATTGTTCAAGGGTCAACCGTACTTCTGAGCTTTTTAAACTTGAAATCGGGTATTATTTCCCCACCAATTTTTCATATCCAACAACTTTAAATATATGTATTTAAAGCAAATAAATATAGATATACACACACATATGTATATATACACACTTATATATGTATACCCACACTTATTGAACTGGTTTGAATGAAAATCAAATCTATTGTATATAGCCAGCATAAAATAGAATGTCAGACTACCTCTTTGGATATAATAACCTTGACTATATTAGAATCACGTGGATAGCTTTTTCTTAAATGTGATGTTACAGTAGCGTTCCCTTACCTCTTCTCAGGGTCTTGAGAAGAAGGTTATCATAAGAGTTGACTTCCAGATTAGTGCAGGACTGGGATATATTCAAGAGTTAACTCACCCAGTGTGCTGCCCATGAAAATCCTTGGGCATGGTCCAGTCCACATAGGGTGAATTCAGAAAGGTGTCTCGTTTGTCTCTAGAATCATCCTCAGAAATAATGGCAAAAAAATAATGGCAGTGAGTGCTAACTCTTCACCAGGCTACTTCAGGTTCCTTATTTATCCCCTACCGCATCCCTATGAGGTGTGTATATTATTAAAATTTTACAGATAAGGACACTGAAATTCATGGAGGTTAAATAACATACTTGCTCAAAATTGTACTGTTACTAAGGAACAGTCTATACATGAGCCCAAGTTTTACCCCAAAACTCATGTCCTTAGTTGACCTGACACATAAAAGTCTTCCAACACTGGAAAAGATTGGGGTAAATTCTCAGTCTAAAACCACACTTCAATTTAACACTCACACCACGCTAGGACATGTGAGGGATTAGAAATAAAGGCACAGGCTTTGTCCTAAAGTAACAATTTAGTAAAAAATATTAAAGCAAAGATCTATAACACAGAACTTACCTGGAAGAGTAAAATAGAGAACCAAGAACCATGGGAGTCCTAAAATGTATAATGAAGTCTATTCTTGTTGGAAGCCACATACACTAAAGTCATCAGTAAGCAGGTCTACTCTTTCTTCATATTCAGGTTCAAATGTTCACCTTGCATAGTTAGCAAATTTCCCCTTTGGTGCTGAGGAAACCAAAATGAAAAGGAATAATGAAAACCGATCCAAGTAAACTTAATGGGAGATGGGCTCTCTGGGCCTACTGAAAGAAGTTGGGTCATTAATTAGAATGACAACTACAATACCACATAGACTGCTTGACAGTCAGGTTTTTATACCATGCAAGTGTTCTTAGGAGTCCTAAAAAAACAACAAAAAAAACCCACTCTATTTTACTTTATTGGTGCTTTGGCCTTGGCACTTTCTTGGTAAAGATTCAAGCTTAATAAAGTTTAACAAAATTTAATAAAGAGAAGAATGGGGCACCTGGTTGGCTCACAGTCGGTAGAACATGAGACTTTTGATCTTGGGTATGAGTTTAGCCTCACATTGCGGGGTAGACTGTACTTAAAAAAAAAAAAAAAAAAAACTTTAAAAAACTAAAGTAGAGAAGAAATAAATTACTAAGTGCCTATTAAAAGCAATCACCATGTTGAATCAATTAAAAAATACTCAAATTCTCTAAATTTAATACAAATGTCAACATTTCTTTACAGTTCTTAGCAACTAAATTTCATAAATATAATATTTAAAGTCCTTTTGGTACATTTACGCCCTTTGATGAACGCAACAAACTGCTAATTTCATTCATTTTTGAAGCAATTACCAAGATTGCATTTGTAAATTCCAATAGTGTTTTAATCTGTGACTGTATGGAACCGTGCAGTAAGTGATAAAAAGTACCCCTTTCAAAGACTAATCATGAATGAAGGAAGAATAACCTTCAACTGAGTCCTGATTATTCACATAAATACAGTTTTCGTTTTGTTTTATGCCAAATTTAGTACAGATGTTTATAACAGTGGAAGATACCCTAGGCTTGAAATTAAAAAATACATGTCTCTGTGACTTGCTTCTTAGGCATATTTACTTCAGCTTTCTGAGCCTGTTTTCTTAACTATTAAATGGAGGAGATAGTAAGACCTGTGTCAGGATTACAAAAGTAACATGAGAACACAAATGGAAGTGCCGGACATACCTCAGATTTCTTGAGATTGTCAAACCAGAGACGGTATCTCTGATGCAAATCAGATATCCAAAGCTCAAACTGTGACTCTGTGGAGCAGGGGATTCAATAAGAATACAGGTAATTTTGTTTGTTTTTATGATAAACACTGATTACAGAAACTTAAGTCAACTAGAGATAAAGGAGAAGCAGTAGCAGCAACAGGAATAGTGGGAAGAAGGGACCCGAGTAAGGAAGGTTAGAGAAGGCTTTGTCATTGTCTGGTCTAAACTGAATACCCAGAAATGGAAAAGAAAGCCCAAGGAGATTCTGTTATGTGGGGACCAGGGAAATTATGAAGAATGACCCTACTAACAAGGCAATACGGCCTGAGCAGAATAATGATACTTCTTTGGTGAACAGAGGATGCAGAGAACCTCGTAACTGATTTGGCGCTCTGCACAAGGAATAATTTGGGTCTAGAATTGAGGGGAAAAAAAGGCAATGAAAAGAAATGGAGCAGGGATATAGGAATAAACTAATTGGTAAGTGAAACATATAATGTCTAATTGAGTCTAATTTTATTAAACAGAACAGAAACCATGATAATCTAACAAATGAGTGGCCCCAACCTACTAGAAAAATACTATTGGTTGAAACGGATAATAAACCAAGGGCAACAAAAATGACATTTTTCTGACCATGTCCAGAAAAGGATAAGAGAGAGAATGCTTGAAACAGGTGTTTGACAAGGCAGAAAAAAATCACTGAATTGTAAAGGTAAAATGAACACTAAATGGAAAATTTAGGATTAAGTTGGGTATAGAGTTTGCAAAGAAAACCTAGCTCTCTAAAACTTAAAGTTCTTCAGGCCTAGAAAAAATTATACTTAAGCAAGTAAAACTTGCAAGTATGAACTGCATCAAGAGTCAGCAGGTCTGTTTAATAATTATTTGGAGCCATTTATGTAAAATTTTTGTTTAGATGGCTAAAAATACCATTCATTTTCACAGGTCTTGCCATATCCATAGCCCTGGCAACTCCAGAGAATGCAGAAGTATTTAGCTCCCAAACCTTCACGTGACAGCTGCCGAAGAGCAAAACGTTACTGATGACTGGACTGAGATGTCTGAGATCATTTGTTTCTAGACACTGTATGTCAGTCACAATTTTTTTTGTAATTTTTTTTAAAGCACCATACTGTTGTAGGAAAAGAAATTAAGCACGTACAGATTACACAATGATTTCTTCCAAAAGTGTATCTTAAGCTCACTGAGAAAAGAATAAGATCAGTTATCCTGAATGTAGTAAACAAGAATGGTGCATTAAGAATAGTTTCCCACTAAGCGAAGTAAGTCAGAGAAAGACAAGTACCATTATGATTTCATTCATATGTGGAATTTAAGAAACAAAACAAACAAGGAAAGGGGGGGGATCAAGAAACAGACTCTTAATTATGGAGAAGAAACTGATGGCTGCCAGAGGGGAGGGGGTAAGGGGATGGGTTAAACGGGTGAAAGGGATTAAGGAGTGCGCTTGCTAAGATGAGCACCGGGTGATGTATGAAACTGTTGAATCACTATATTGTAGACCTGAAACTAATATAACACTGTATGGTAATTAACTGGAATTAAAATAAAAACTTAAAAAGCCAAAAATGTTTTCCACTGAAAGCAGTATTTTAAGCAAATGACTAAAATCAAGAAATGGTGCTTCAGTTACCTTCAAGAACTGCACTGGTTGAATAGGAAAAATTATGTTCAGAAGCATGGACTTGGTTAGGCTTCTTAGTTACCATTCTCCAAGAAAAAAAGGTCTTAGAAATTTAGTGGCTTTTTTTGTTTGTTTGTTTGTTTTGGAGCTTCAGGACAATGCTTACTGTGACAATTTGATAACTTTAATGATTTCCCAACCTTCTATTAGCCTACACAACACAGAACTTTATTTTTATATTTTGGTGAAAACAAGAAATACAGCAGAGTGACAGACTTTATTTTTCCTTTGAGCACACAGAAGAAGACTAAAGTACTTAACGATCCTTGTTTAGTTTGACAGAGCAATTCTGTAAGCACTTACGCTGGTTAGGAACATAAAATGTCAAGTACAACATTACTATTAGGGCAAGAAAAATCAAGACAATAGAGTTATGTTTTTCTTTTTGAGATTACTTTCACAAGACACAGCAACAATTTGCAAAATTTCAAGAATCACACTCAAATTATATTTCTAAGAATAGAACTATATATGAAGACAGACCAGAACAAGCTGATATATTAATGAATATTCACAAGTTTCATACTGCACAGAAACAAGTTTGATATTTTTGCACACATTCTCAATTACAAGCAAAAAGCAGGCCTGTAAATGTCAATTTTGCCAGCAAGCAAAAATAGAGAAAGGAATTAATAGGATTTTACTCAAATACAGTGAAATAAGGAGCATATACCATTAATCTTCCACAAAGAAAAAATCACTCCTACAATAATAGAAAACATACAGACTTGCATTTTTGTGTACAAAAATCTGGTGAATTCAAGAGAATTAGGTAAAACTACTCCAAGCATCCTCTTTAAACATCAACCACTCTGATTCTCCCACCTCTCCTGGGAAAAGCTTCGGGGACCCCTCCCCACCATCCCCAACCCTACGGGGTTCCAGTCTTTCCTGTGCCTTTCTAAGACTTCTCCACAGCAGGTTCATTTCTCTTTCTCGGCTTTCAGGTTCCTCGGCCTAGAGCACCCTCCCCACTTGCTGTGCCCAGACCTCCCAACACACTCAGAGCATAGGGCAAGGCCTTCAAGAAAAAGGAGAAAGGCAGATAGTCATTACTATCACTATTTCCACCCAAGTAAGACAGCCCTGACAGCACGGCTCTCCCACCTACTGGAACCTGTCCTGGAAATGCAGACAGATAGCACATATCCCCATACCCCCCTAGGAGGGAAGCCTGGCATCTCCCACAATGTAGACTGCAGCCTGCTCCCTCATTTTTTGGCATAGAAGCCAGGAAGGCCAGGCAATAGGACGGAGGCCCCTGGGACATCAGAGCAGTAACAAAAGAGAGGACAGAGGTGACCCTCAAAATGCTGCCCTGGGGTTATTTCTAAGTGATCCAAGGCCACACACACACCCCCAAATTTCCATGTTTAAAAAAGTTGAGTGAGACTAAGTTTTGGTTGCTTTAGACCACAACCTGCTGTGGGTCTGCCTTAAATCCATCACTGTGCGGCCCCCTATCTTTCCCCTCTGCTTCTCAAACTAAACAAGACACACACAGGTTTTGGTAAATGGACAGGGGAAAAGGGTGGGGCTGTCAAAGCTGGCCCAAAAGAGCACTGCTCATAACTAAACCTACAGGTCTCCCTTGGAAACTTTCAGACCCTAAGGTCTGGAAAGGAAATAGGTGGGGAGGCATGAGGGCAGAAGAGCACAGTAAGAGATCTGCAGTCTATTGTACAGTACCTTTCTCTCTCTGGACACAATGAAGGTGAGAGCAAATTAAACAAAAAGCCTGCTTTTGTCAGTTTGGTTTTCTGTTTCTGAGCTCTAACTGTTTCAGAAGGAGAGGGAGGGAGAGGGAAGTGGAGGAGAGAACAAGGTGGTAGGGGGAGGGGAGACAGAGAGAAAGATAAGAGATACAGAACAGGCCCCACAGACCAGAAGCACCTCTCCCTCGGTACCCCCACCCTGGCAACCTTTTCCTATCATTCTGAGAATGGGTGCAAGAGTTAGGAGGGGGATGCCTAACAACGTGGCCCAGATCAAGGGTGGTTTGTTGGCTATGGCTCAGAAAGCCTAACTGCTGGAAATGAACCATTACCAGCCTTGCTCTGGGCACTATCACATATGACTGCCCAACCTGCCCAACAGCCAATTGGGTTTACAGATAACCATTTGATAGGGTAGGGAGGTTGAGAGGGAGTTCCCCATGTGCTGCCTGGGATCTTAGGTCCACAGATAGCTGCTGAGGAAGCAGGCAGTGGTGCCTATGCAAAGCACATCCAGAAGGCTGAGAGCAGGTTTGGGTGGGCCACAGCACAGGCCATCATACTCACCAGTACCTGTTCACAAAGCAGAGTGCCCAAAGGCAAAAGAAGACTAATGCAGTAACACTGAACACCTCTCATCTGTTACCTCATTCATGTCTAGTAGCCACCCACCAGCCAACTTATTCTGCCAGATAACCAGCTAGGTGGATGGCACAGGCCAGGGAGGCCGCTGGGAAGCAGTCAGTGGTAGCCAGAGTGTCCGGTTTGGGTTGATGGCTGGCATCATCTAGAGCAGCTTCATCTTGCAGTGGTGAAATTCAAAGAACTTGACATACAATACATGAGTATCAGGAGGACAGTCAGCATAAAGTATGAAGCCCAGCTAGTTATTTGCAAAGGTATTTCAAGCTTCTTTGTGGTAAACACTTAAAAAACTGGGAGAAGGCCATGGTCACAGACAGGGCCCAAGGCATGCAAAGGAAGGCAGTGCCTATCTATCTACAATCATGTGCTTGGCATAGAAGCAGTGCAAGGCCATGCACTTGGAACATGTAACAGGATACAGAAGAGCATGAAAGTCCAGAGGAAGAACACAAGCATGTAAGAGTCAACCTTGCAACTGATTGTTGAAGATTTAGAAGAACCAAAGGATAAAATACTCCAGTGTGAAGAGAAAGCAGATAGAAGATTGCATGCTGTTGGCTAAGCACAGGTTTAAGGGGAGGTGGTGAGGAGACTTGTGCATGAGCTTCTCACAAGGTCATCAGTTAGCCAGACTGGAACCTGAAGGACCTGGGGCTCTCCACTGGCTGCCTTGCTGGGTCTCGAATTCCCCTGCGAGGCCCTTCACCCATCAGGTAGTATTGTAGGGGATTGGGCCACAGTTCTGCTTTGATAATCTCAGCAATCCTGTCGAATTCTAGGAGGCTGTGGTCTGAGAACCAGTTAAAGAAACTGGGGATGGTGTTTCCTTCCCGGTTCCTGTGGATATGGGACTGGGGGTCTTGGCCCCTGTGCCAGCGGATTGGAGTGGAAAGAGACACCACCCTGCCAGAGGATCTGCGCTCATATTCTTTGACGAGCCCCTCATTTCGGAAGTAGGGGTTGCTCTGAAAGATGAACTTGAATTTGCAGCCTGCTCTGGGGTGTTTGAGCTCCTCCACCTCCAAATTGATCATGTACCTCATCATGTCTTCATCTTGGCCACTGATCATAGGTGACAGCTGGGGGTGGTTCCGAAAGGCAGTGACCCAGAAACCTGGGATATTTTGGATAATGAAACTTCTGCGCTGCATATGAAGCCTTCGCATGCGGCCAAACTTGCGCTCCAGCTGAAGGAAAGCCCTGTCAGCCTGGGCATTTACATTTGACAGCTCCTGATCGATGGCCTCCAGCGAATCCATGCAGTTATTGATCTTCGGGGCCTTGCCCCGTGTCTCCTCTTTCACTCCTCCTACCACCTTTTTATCCTTCTGCATCACCTTCTTTTCTTCCACCACCTCCTCTGCTCCTCCCTCCTTTTCCGCAGCCGCTGAAACGGCGCACTTTTTTGTCGTCATTTCCTTGGCCTTCGCCCCAGGCATCATCTGAGACCCCAACCCCCCTGCGCCACAGGCTTCTAGAGCTTTCTCCCCAGCAGGGCCCTGCGGCTCTCTACGCTGACAGCCATTTTCCTGGCTATTGTCCGTCGCCACCGCGGCGGAGGCTGAGGCAGGGGCTGCTGCCAAGCCTTCCACGGGAAGCAGAGCCTCTTTCTGGCCCGATCTGGTGGGTACACGGCCGCGACTCCCAAAAACTCGAACACGGAGCACCGGGGCACAACTAGCGGGGTTCTGGGGTGCGCCTCCCTCCGCGGCGGCCTCCAAGCTGCCCTCACCTGTGTCCGCCATCACCGGCGTCGCCTCGGTTTCCTCGCCCTGGCACTGGCTTAGGTCCGGATGTCCCGGGGCATGGTCGGCAGTAGCTAAGCCGCAGTCTTTAGCTACAGGAAGATTGCTGCCCTCATCCAGGCTGCTCATTTTGGTAGAAGGCAGACCTGCAGGAGGAGAGCGTCCCTTGTCCTCCGCAGAAGCGGCGCTCCGCCCCAATCCGCCCCTCTTTTCCTCTCTTGGGGGGGATGCTGCTATGGCAACCGGTGACATCACGGCAGCGGTACGTCACATCGCGCGAGAATTCGCTGAGCCTTGAGATTACGACAGTCAAGGGTATGCCTTTGTCTTTGTGTGGTAAGATGTGAGTTTTGTCGGTCTGGAAAAGATTTCGTTTCCGTGACTGAGTGCAGACCAAATTCAAACATGTGAGAATTATGTTAATGTGCATTTCTAAGGCTCTGAATGAATTTCTAAGCCACTTACGCTGTTAATTTTCTCTTAAAATATTTACTTAAAAGGTAAGAAAGGTTAAGTAATTGTTCAAGTCCATCAGCTCATAGGGCCTTTCGTTGATGGTTAGGTGGATTCAGCAATTCACATGCCTGCTTTTTTAAATGTACAGATTCATGACTATTACCAAAGAATTGAGATGAGCAGAGTTTCATCTTTAAGAGAAGTGTCGATTTAAAAACTTAGGAGCAGTGGAAAGGGAAGTTTCTCTCATCCTAACAAGACATAATGAAGAATTATTTCATGTGTTTATGTATGTTGGCTAACACCTATGAAGCGACTGGACAATAGTTCCTCTTCGCTTTTAACTAATATAAGTAGCAAATGTATTTTCCTTACTTAGAGTTGACCCACACATGCGTGAGCACACAAATTTAGCCTTTAAGCATTGCTGGAAAAGACATGAGCTCAGATTTTATTTTCCAAAATTGCAGATATATGTTGTTTATCCTCAGGTTATAATCCTAATCTAAGAGGAGTTCTTGCTTTATAATGCCTGTGGGCATGAAGCCAGCAAATATTTGCCAAAATCTGCCCCTGTAATAATTTACTGCAGGGCGGAAGCAGTAACTGTTTGCAGGCACCGAAACTATTAATTGTCCAAATTAAAATATTTTAAGTAACATTTAAAATGTTAATGTTAAAATATTTACTTAAAATTTGTCTTTTCAAGTGAGCTCATACAATTCATCTAACAGTGATGTTAGTACTGTTCTATGTGTTGTTTGCTGGAGTATGGAAATACTGGTGTTGATCCTTAGATAAATGCAAGAATGAAGGAAAACTTAAATTTTGCATGTTTATTTTACATCTTAAATTCATATTAGAAAAATGTTTATGATTATAACTCTTTGTAATAGAAACAGAGCACCCCAGATTATGATCACTTTTAAATTAGGACTCAGAAGAGGATCCAGTGAAAAGTAAGGATGTGGGTGAAACAGATTTACAAAAAAAGTAGCAAGTATATTGAGGGAAGTAGTGCAGACCCTGTGCAATTAAGAATGAGTTGCTGATAGAAAAACACTGACAGACATTACAGAGAAACAGCCTCTCATGCAGCTTCATAGTTTAGCTCACAAAGGTTTACTAGAGAATTTATAAACAATTAAGGTATTTTTGTACCCCTAGTCAGCCTACTCAAGGACGCTGGCTAATCAGATAACCCTTAGAAACTGTGCAAACAAGATTCACTCTTCTCAGACTACAATTACTTTTCTCTCCTTTTTTCCCCTCTTTTAATAAATCCTATTTTGCCTCCGTGGCATGAAATCAATCTACTGATTTATCCTCTTTGTAAGTAAGTAAACAATGTGCTATAATTAAGTGACTTTATGACTTTGGGTTATTCTTTGACACTACTCTGCCTTGTTTCATTTCTTAAGGAATCTTTGCAGTGTGGAAGGATTAATTCTCTAGGATTTTAACATGAGCCAAGAAGCAGAGAAGCAGCAAATGTTTAATGAAAGTTCCTTTGCTGTACAAGAAAGAAAGAATTTGCTATTTGCAACAGAAAATTAGAAAATTACATAAGACTGCTATTACCTGTGAACCTTTTTTCTTGTTGCGTATACAAAACTTTTTAAAAGATTTTTATCTTTACCACTTGACACATCCCCATCCCTAGCTTTGATTATTCCTGTCAATGGAATTATTTTCCACTAATAATAACCTGCCTATTCTTGCATCTCCATTCAGGCCTACCTCATGTAGATTGCATTAGGCATTTAATGCATTTGATATCATAAACAAGGACCCAGGATTCACAGAGAAGTTAACTCACTCATGGTGAGATATTAATTGCAAAACTGCTTCCTCCCATCTCCTATGCATAACCTTCCCTTATCACCTTGCCGTTCTGATAGTCCTCTGAATTTCTGTAGCTCTTATGACCTTCGCCATGCAAATTAGAACTTATCTTTTATCTTTAACTTTCTTGGTTGTTTCATGCAGATCAGTCTCCTCATCAGCTAGACAGAGATGGCCACATAGTGGCTTTTTCCTTGGCATCGACTACAGTATAGCCCAGTGACTATCTCACTGAAGATTGTAATGAATTTTATTATTTGACTTAAATGAAAACTTTTAAATGTTTTACCAAAATGAATAATATGACTATGCTAGTATTTCATTTTGAGTTGAGTGGATATATATTATAGGTATGAATCATTTTATTTGCATATTAAAATAAAGGATTTTGGGTACACAACAAACCTGTTCTGTTGGCAATTGGCAGTATGCCTCACTACAAAGAAGAAGATATATCAGTAAAATGATCATATGGAAAAATATTCGCAGGAAATGCCATGAAAATCCAGGAGGTAATTTTCATTTGCTAAGGACTAGGACTTTAACAAAAGTTCAAACATAAATTAATACAGTCAAACAGGAATGACTTTACTAAAGTATATAGTAAATACTGGAAAACTTAGGAAATATCCACTTATTAATCTTGAACAACAAGTTTGTTTTTTCAGAATGATAGGGTTTCTGGTTATATATTCATTATAGTCTATATTTTATTAAGTGTCTTCTAAATGTGTTTTTTAATCCTCAGAGCAACCCTGTGAGGTAACAATATTATGACCTCCATTTTACATTACCTCAGAAGGAACTCAAGCACAGAGGAACTGAGTGGTTTATCCACGGTCAAATAGCAACAATAGACCCATAATCTGAACGCAGGTAATCTGACTCAAGAACTACACACTCTTTCATTATATTGTCTGCAATTCTACACAACATATAAAATGCAAAAGCGCTTTCTTAGAAATAAGACCACATGACCATCCCAATATAATGTTAAATCTTATCATCCTATTCCCCTCTGCCCATCGAGAAAGATACTAACAGAGGCACCTGGGTGGCTCAGTCATTAA
The DNA here is from genome assembly GCF_023065955.2 of Ursus arctos. Taxonomy (NCBI): domain Eukaryota; kingdom Metazoa; phylum Chordata; class Mammalia; order Carnivora; family Ursidae; genus Ursus; species Ursus arctos. The sequence continues at coordinate 44,221,674 of NW_026622797.1, read as the reverse complement.
GCATCTGCCTTCGGCTCAGGTCATGATCCCAGGGTCCTGGGATCGAGCCCTGCGTCAGGCTCCATGCTCAGCGGGAAGCCTGCTTCTCCCTCTCTCACTCCCCCTGCTGGTGTTCCCTCTCTCGCTGTGTCTCTCTCTGTCCAATAAATAAATAAAATCTTAAAAAAAAAAAGAAATCAAGAAAGATACTAACAGTTGTTGGGGAAGTACCCAATTACGAAAAGGAGAAACAGGAATTCATGTTCCTGGATTCAGTGCCATAAGTCAACAGTTCTCAATCCATCAGATGTCATATTCCCTTTGTTCATTTGTTATTTCTTTATTGATATTGCATAGACCCACTCTTATTAGAGGAGGGCAAAAGACATGGGCCACTTTTCCGTCTCTGCCTTCATGAGCAATGGAAATTTGGGCAAGTGGTTTAACTTTTTTAATCTCAATTTCCACATTCTATAAAATAAGAATCATAAGGGGCACCTGGCTGGCTCAGTCAGTGGAGCATGCAATTTTGATCTCGGGGTTGTAAGTTCGAGCCCTATATTGGGCACAGCCTACTTTAAAAAAAAAAGAAAAAGGGAATAGTAAGATCACCCAACCTGTCTTTATCACTTCTCAGAGTAATGGGTCAATATTGTAACATAGGTGAACCTTCTTTGTAAGTTGCTTTCCTGATGTTGCTTTTCTCCTCCCTCACTCCCATCTCCATCTTTTTTTCCTTCTTTTCTTTAGCAGTTATTTCATGGACCATTACAGCCAAAAGATACCGAATTTTCAAACGATTTCCCTTAAATGACCCTTAACATATGGAAGGAGTTATGTCACTGTGACTGAGTCACTTCTCCAGGGCTCCAAAGCCCTAAATTAAGTTGAGCAGCAACAGAAGCATTCTATGGAAACGTTTCTCTTCCTCAGACAACACAAAGGCATCTTTAGCAGACAGACCCTGTGTGTCCAGGGCCAGGCAAAATTGCCATTTCTAACAGAAAGCTGTCCTGCTTTTTGGGACAACAATGGCTGAAGAACAGCTTCCTTCACATTCGAAGAAAATGCTGGTCTAATTGAATTTTTTGCAGGCAAGAGTCAAGGGTGGATCTGGCTTTGGTACCAATTCAGTGTGAAGTTTGACATGGTGGCCATGAAAATGCACCTCCCAGTCTTCCAAATACAAGGAGAGTAATTGTTCAAGAGCCTGAATGCTGTACCCTGAAATCTATAGCCTCCTTTGCACTCTGGCTATACCTCCTATGAGCTGCTCCAGCCAGTGACTGTGTGTGGCTAGGATACAAGGCAAGACCATTCCTAGAAGATGTGGGACTTAGCTGACAGCTGACTCTGGCTGGCTTAAGGACTCCCTATTGGCCTTCCTGAATCTTCCTTGGATGGCGCAGGAGACTAAGACACTTCCACCCAACTTTCTCTGCTCTCCTTTTCACTCAGAATCAGATTTGCTTTCTGGTCAAATGGCTCTTCCATCTTTTTTCTGGCTCCCTCCCCATTTCATTCACTCACACAGTCATTTTCCCTAATAAAATCTGCACATTTAATCCCACCTTGACTTCTGCTTTTCAGAGGATCCAGAATAACATAATTAACAGATCATTTTAACCTCTTAGTTTCCATTTTTATGTCTTGCAAATTGAGAGTCAGGGGACAGAGAGAAGAGCTAGAAGCAGGGAAAGACTCAGAGCAGTAAGGTCATGCCTGCACTAAATGACATAATGAAGTAGTTAGATGGCTATACTTTAGAGTCACTAGTTCCTTATATATTTTGGAGATTAACCTCTTCAGATATATGGTTTACAAATATTTTCTCCCATTCTGTAGTTTCCTTTTCATTTGATTGTTGATAAAATAAAAATTATAAGTATTAGAAAGTCTTGTGTCAGAGTTTGATTGGCAATTGTTTTCATTCTTAGTGTTAGATGATGATGTATCTTACAAGCAGTGTGGTGGCCATAGAGTTTAGAGGAGATGAAATAAGTTGCTTTCAAAAACTACGGTGTTTAAAACAGTGGCGCACGAAGGAGGGCCTGGCTGGCTCAGTTGGTAGAGCATATCACTCTTTTTAGTTTGTTTCAAGTTTTTATTTAAATTCTAGTTAGTTGAAACACTGGGTAGCTCAATTGGTTAAGCATTTGACTTCGGCTCAGGTCATGAACCCAGGGTCCTGGGATCGAGTCCTGTTTTGGGCTCCTTGCTCAGCAGGGTCCCTGCTTCTCCCTCTGCCTGCTGCTCCCCTGGCTTGTGTTCTCTCTCTCTATTTGATAAATAAATAAAATCCTTTTTAAAAAATTCTGGTTAGTTAAGATATAGTATAATATTGGTTTCAGGAGTAGAATTTAGTGATTCATCACTTACATATAGCACCCAGGAGCATGTGACTCTTGATCTCAGGGTCTTGAGTTTAAGCCCCACGTTGGGAGTGGAGTTTACTTAAAAAATAATAATAATAAAATAGCAGTGCAAAATGTTTTCATATGTAAAATGGTGCTAGGTTCTAGGCTTAAAGAATAAATAGATTTTTCATCTATTTATGTTTAGCACTGGATAATTACTTTATATGGGGCACTATCCCTCACATTGCAGGATATCTAGCTTCCCTAATATCCCTAATGAATACCAGTAACACCTACATTCATTGCAATAAACAAAATAACTGTCAAATTTCCCAAACACGGCAGGGGGAAGTCCACATACACATTGATAATCGTTTGTAAATACTTGTGACTACGATACAGTATTCTCATTCCTAGCCACTAGAGGGAGGTAGTAGTCTGACTACAACAGCACCTAGACTAGCATATACTAGACCCATCTCAACAGAAACTCTGTACTGTGCTAGACAAGTTAAAGCTTGGTGAAGAGGATGACAAGTATTAAGTGCTGTTATAAGTAATCACCCAATTGACTCAAATCCCAAAAATTCACATTCTCTACATTTCACAGTGATATTTTCAGTTCTGTAACATTTCAGCAGCCAAATTCCGGAAGGATATTAGAACATTCCAGGGTGCCTGAGTGGCTCAGTCAGTTAAGTGTCTGCCTTCAGCTCAGGTCATGATCTCAGGGTCCTGGAATCGAGTTCCACGTCAGGTTCCCTGCTCAGTGGGGAGCCCGCTTCTCCCTCTCCCGCTCCCCCCGCTTGTGATCACTATCTCTCTGTCAAATAAATAAAATCCTAAAAAAAAAAAATTTTAACTATTTTAGCTAATTCTGTTCTTTTTTTTTAAAGACTTTACCTGAGAGAGGGCACATGCACATTTGCGCTCGCGCACACACGAGGAGGGGGTAGAGGGAGAGGGACAAGCAGACTCCCCGTGGAGCAGAGAGCCCCACACAAGGCTCCATCTCACGACTCGGGAATCATTACCTGAGCTGAAGGCAGACGTTTAACCTACTGAGCCACCCAGGCACCCTGCTAATTCTGTTCTTCTGAAGAAAAGTAAAACCAAGCAGTTTAATTTAGACAACAAATATCAAGAACTGCATTTTTAAATACAGGAAATAGTTATAATCTGACAGAGCAAGATATATACATCCCTTTTTAAAGCCATTCTTGGATAGATTGGGAATAATGGTCAGGCTAATAAATATATACTTAATTAGGATTTTACATGTTTTTGTGCCAAAATTATAGGTTGCTGCAATATGGTGGGATGTGCTCTAGCTTAAAATAAGAAACCCTACTTGAATACAGCCTGTGTTACTTACATCTAAGTTAATGTACTTCAATTTGCTAAACCTCTATTTCCCTATCACATGGGGATAGTGATACAAAGACTGTAGGAATACGACCATAAAATGAAAGCATATATGGAGATTTCTGATATTTTTAACAATCCTCTGAGAAGATTTTGAAGACAGAGATGTGTACTTGGAGCAGAATTAGATACCCAACGCTTAAATTGTGACTCCATGGGACAGAGAACTCAAATGTGATTAAGAATATAGGTAAATATCTTGTTTTGTTTTTATAATGAAAACCCAATTCAGGAAACTAAGAGATGAAGCAGGAGTAGCAATAGGGTTTAGGGCAATGATCCCCAAACATTAGCATGCATTCACCAGGAGTGCTGGTTAAAATACAGTTGCTAGACTCCACCTCAGAGTTTGATTCTACAGGGCAGGAGTGGGGTTCTCGAATTTGCATTTCTAACTAGATTCAGGTGAACCTCATGCTGCTGGCCTGGGGACCACCCTTTGCAATCTACTGCATTAGGATAATGGAGAGTAGTAGGTTGAAGATAAAGAGTCCGATAGAAGGGTCCAAGTAAAGGAGGTTGAAGAATCATCTTATAGGCATCTGAACGTGCAGAAATGAAAAGGGAAACACAGGAAGATTGTTGGGTAAGTATGTCAGTACTACTTATAGGTCAGTATATCCTGAGCAGACTCAGCATCTTCAGTGATGAGAGAATAACGGAACCACTTAGTTTGTAAATTAAAAAATCTCTAGAGAGATCAAATTTTCCCTGGAATTGAAGGAGAAAAGTAACAAAAGAAAAAAAGTAATTCCAGAATTGGGATTATAAATGAAATCATACAGCAATAACAAGAACTGGCAAATAAAATCATGCAAGTAGAGTCAGCAACTTTTTTTTTTTTTTTAAGATTTTATTCGTTCACTTGAGAGAGAGAACAGAGAGCAGGAGCAGAGAGGAGAGACAGAAGGAGAAGCAGACTCCCCGCTGAGGAGGGAGCCCGACCCGACCCGGGGCTCAGTCCCAGGACCTGGAGATCACGATCTGAGCCCAAGGCAGATGCTTAACCATCTGAGCCACCCAGGTGCCCCAGAGTCAGCAACTTTTATTTAAGCACAGAAAAAAAACCAAAATAGTAGAAATGGGCAAATGCAATTCCAATTTTTGAATTCATGACAATATTTTAAAATCTGTTTATTGTTATAATTTACATACACTAAAATGCATGAATCTTAATTGTACAACTTGATAAGTTTCAACAAATGGATACATCCATGTTATCATCACCCAAATCAAGATACGGTGTGTTACTATCACCCCTGAAGTTTGTTCATGCTTCTTCCCAGTTACTCTACCAACCCTAAGGCAACCATTCTTCGGATTTCTATCACCATAGGTAAGTTTCCCATGCTACTGAACTTCACATATATGGAATTATATAGTATGTACTCTCTTTATTATTTATTTAGACAGAGAGCATGCACCGTGAGGTGGGGGGGCAGAGGGAATTTTAAGCAGACTCCACACTGACCCCCAAGCCCAATGCAGGGCTCGATCTCACTACCCTGAGACCATGACCTGAGCCAAAATCAAGAATCAAATGCTTAACCGACTGAGCCACGCAGGAGCCCCTAGTATGTACCCTCCTATCTGGCATCCTTCACTCAAAAATGTTTTTGAGATGCATCCATGTTGTTGCTTGATCAGTAGTTTGTTCCCTCTTGTTGCTGAGTCATGTTCCATTGTATGAATACACCATAATTTATTCATTCACTTTTGGTGGACATTGGTTTGAGTCTAGCTTTGAACAGTCATGAATTTTTTAAAAATCTCAACAGCAAAAAACTGTTATGAATATTCTTGTGCCCTATGTAAATTATACTTTAATAAAGAAAACAATGACAAATTCCAAAAACAAAAGAAAATCTATTTTTAGGTAGACCTTTGGTCACTTAAATGAGCAAAGAGAGAGGGCTACTGCACAACCAACAGTGAGGTGGTAGGGATTAAATATTTATCACTCAATGTTAGCCACTATCAATGTGATCAAGAAAATGCAAATGGATTCAAACTGGATATGTATATGGACTAGAAAGCAAGTGGAGAACACATTTCCCAATACTAAGCTGCCATAAATTCTGGAATCAGTTTGAAGCTTAAAGAAATGAAGACTTGGAAGTGAAGTTACTATCTCAGAAGACCCTCAAAGGCTTATAAGTATGCATCAGTGGCTGTGGCTGATTCTGCAATGCAAACCTCTGCTCGATTAGTGGACCTCAGCCTTAAGAAATGTGGCTGAAATCAAGCCCTTAATAAGACCCGTATTTCTAGAATTTTGTAGAGGAGTACATAAATCTTAAAATAAGTTTCTATGTATGTGGTCAATTTGGGGCAATGTCCCAACTGGGTCTACATCTAGAGCTGTAGGAAATAATCCAACATCACTGATAACTCTTCAAAATAATATGTGCGTCCTACTTACCTCCTAAAGTCTCCAATTATAGAATCATCTTTTAAGTATTAGTATTATTACCTTGATGGAAGTTGATCTATATTTTCTATTTTTGGTGACTGATAAAAATAAGCTATATTAACAGTTTAAATATTTCTCCTTTTTGTTTTGAAAAATTTCAAACCACAGTGGAAATAATATTAAAATATTAATACCGCCATTAAAATATTAGTACCGCCATTAAAAAAAAAAAACAGTGATCAACAAGGTAAAAAGATCACTAAGAAGTCATTTCCTTTTTTTGACAAGGGAATTTGAAAGACAAAGTACGTCAGGTATTATGGACTGCATCTGGGAGGAATTGGCACACTTTCTAATTCCTCAGCCTGGAGGGGGCATCATTCCCTAATTTCTAAAGAGGTACCAAGTTTGTTTGCGGATGCCCTAGGACAAAGTTAAACTGGGGATTGGGGTGAGGAGAATAGGTGGATCCATAGTTTATAGAAAGATCCTAAAGATGCTGTGTCACTCTGAAAGGAAGCTTCCAGGGAGAACTTCAAAAATGACCTGGCTATAGATTAGATTTGCAAATGACATGGAATTAGGAGGTAAAATTACTCATTAGGAATAATTAATGATCCTCCAAACACAAACAGGTTAAAAAATTAGACTAATTTAATAAAAATTAATATAGATACACATAAAGTGTTGGACACAAATTTCAGTGAAGTATAACATGAAGACGCCTAACTCAGCAGCACATGAATATTTTAAAAGTATTTACTTTGGTAAATTTTAATCTTATTAGGAGTGAAAAGGGTAATATTGCTGCTCCAAAAGCTAATGTTCTCCCAAGATCCATTTAAAGAAATATACTATGTAAAATATAGACGGTAAGAATCTCATTCTATTTTGTTATCTGGATGTTACTTTGTTCAGTTCAGGGGAACTGACTTTAGGGAAAACACTGGCATAATAAATCTTCTTTATTAGCATACACAATGGATAAGGAACATTGGAGGAATTTATATATAGCCAGGTTGATAGTGGTGGTGGTGGAGGGTGTGGAGAGCTACTGAAGAGAAGGACGGGATGATGATCTTCAAGTACTTATCTCTTTTGTGGACTCAGGCTAATTACATTCTGCAAGACTACAGGGGTCAAAACATGGAGATGTGCTGAGAGCCTACTATATGCCAGTTCCTTTGCAATAGCTGGATGTTACAAGGCTGTGTGTTTCTGAGTAAATTTGACAAAAGTGGGAAGGGAATGAATATTCCCTCACTTGAGGAGTCCAAGGAAAGGTTATCCATGATCCTCAAATCTGTCTGCACCTTTGTATCTAATTTAACTAGTTTGAGGGTAGAGCCTAGGTATCAGAATTTTTTCAAAGCTCCCCAGCTATTTTTTTTTTAAGATTGTATTTATTTATGAGAGAGAAAGAGAGACATAGGGGGCAGGGGGAAGAGAAAAGGGAGAGGGACAAGTAGACTCTGCTGAGCGTGGAGCCCGAGGCAGGGCCTGATCTCAGGACCCTGAGATGATCTGAGCTGAAACAAAGAGTCAGATGCTTAACCAACTAAGTCACCCAGGTGTCCCACTCCCCAACCATTTATAATGGGCAGTTGGGTTTGAGAAATATTAGGCTACGTAGCTGTCTGGATGCAAATTAAATGTGAAATTAAAATGAAGAGGAAGGTAAATGGAAATTAATATTACATATATGCCAGGCATTGTGCTTGGCATTTTCACATTCTAACCTGTATTAACTATGTTAATCTTTTAACACAGTGCCTGGCACATAGTAAGCTCCCAAATGTATGCTTTCTACAATCTTATAATGGCATTCTCTTAATACATCCTGGGAGAATATTAGCTTACAATACAGGTATTATCATCCCTGCATTATGGACGAGGAAACCGAGGCTCAGGAAAGGCATTTATTTTGGCTAATGCGATAGGTAGTAGATTGTAAAACTGTGATTTATTCCCAGTTTAAAGCTAGTGTGTCCAGGTACCTGGCTGGCTCAGTCAATACAGTATGTGACTTTTGATCTCAGAGTTTTAAGTTCGAGCCCCATGTTGGGTGCAGAAATTACTTAATAAAATATTTGAATAAACAAGTAAATAAAATAAAGCTAGTATGTCTTCTGTCTCTTCAGGCCACTTATTAGACATCTGGGTATTTATAAAAATTAGCAGCTTACTTAAGCGGCCCTTTTTATTTTTAATAGAACCATTTCTTCCTGACCTATTCTCAAAAAAAATTATATTAAATACAAATCCTGAAAAAGTGAAGCCAAAGAGTAGACATTTTCCTAATGTGGCCTGACAGAAACTCTTCTGTAGTCTTGAGAACCCCAGAGGCCAAAGGAAATGTATTAAAGTGGCCCTTCAGAGCTGAAACAAAGCACTTCAAGCAAACATGGAGAAAGTACTGCTCACAAATGAAATACCTCCCCTATATATAGTGAATGGATAAATATTATATCTGTCACATTCATAGTCTAGGACTTCAATTATATATTGAGGGAGGGAAAGTTAGCCCTGAAAGGACAGTCCTGATCATCTCTGACACCTTCTTTTTGCCACGTTTCCTGAGTTTTATTATGCACGTGACTGGTTTGAGTAGGTGAATTTGCTGGAGAAGAGGAAACATTCAAAGAAAGACACCCCCTCAATGAGACAGTGAGTTCCTCAAGAGAAAGGACAACCTTCACTTTACTATCCCATATTATAATCCTTAATAACCAATACAAAATAATAATTGCTGCAAGACTGCACTGCAAGGCTACACTATTTTTCAAAAATAAAATATGCTTCAAGTGGTGAGCACTGAATTGACTTGATGCAATGCTAGATTCAGATTCTTTTTTTCTGTTGCCTGGCCAATTGTTAAAATTTAGAGCCTATGTTAACATACACAAAATGGTATATTTGATAACTGAAATTTTCTTTTCTGAGCTTCACGTACTTCTGTAAACCAAAAATACAGAAAATTTTATTCTAGAAAAATGTCAAGTTACAGATCCTAAATATTGTTAAGGGACTCCTTTAGATAACCAATAGAATAACTACCAATGCCAATCTGACACCCAGATGTACCCTACTTATATCCAGAAACATAATTTTACACATTGTTTTGCAAAGTACAGAATATATCCTTTTTTTAAAAGATATTATTTATTTGTCACAGAGAGAGCACAAGCAGGGGGAGCAGCAGGCAGAGGGAGACGCAGGGTCCCCACTGAGCAAGGAGCCCTTTACGGATCCGACAACCCTGGGATCATGACTTGAGCCAAAGGCAGACACTTAACCAACTGAGCCACCGAGGCATCAAAGTACTGTGTATGTCTTAGGTACTCAAGGAAAAGTTGATAGAAGACATTTGCTTTAAGAAAGTCTTTGTAAATTTTTTTATCTCAATTTTACAAATGCCTTAAAAACCATCTTCTTCCTGTTACTTCATCAAGTCTTTTTGGGTACTAGGATGTTTTGTTTTTTCCATTCTGGAGTTATTTACTTTGTCATTCAATATTTACCTAATAACTATGTGCAAGCAGTGAGAGATATAAAAGATACCCCATCATCTCTGCTTTCACAAAGCTTCCCAACTAGGGAGAAAGGGAAAGAGTAAAAAACCCGTGAAAATGTATTTGAATTTTACTGTATCACTGTGTCCTTCGTTTGCTTATCAGTTTTCTCCAATTCTTTAACAATAAAGGAAATAACTTTATCTTTTTATTGTTATCTTCCCAAGGCCTGACAAAATGCCTTAATAAATATTTGTGGAATTCGCTGTTAACGAACTCTATGTTATTTTCTGTAACAGAAGTCCCTGGTAAGTACACCAAGTACTTGAGAAGACATTTCATCATCCCTAAGGAGAACAGAAAACTGTAAGGCAGAAGAGTTACCTCTCAGGCCTTGAAAAATTTGACACAAATAGAAGGTGGGGAGGTTTGAAGAATGAATAAGTCTTTACAGCTGAGAAAGTATGAAGATAGAAGAATTTACCACTTTTGATAGAAACTCTGTTTGCTTATTAAATGCAAAGTGAATAAAAAGAACATGAATGACCTGAGAATATCATTTACAGAGACAGAAATGGAAGCTTTAAGGAAGTGAAGGAAGTGGTGGTGCTGTACAAGCTACATGGGAAAAAGTGACATCATGAGTAAGCACTTGCAATTGTTAACATTTTAAAGCCAAACCCATAACAACAACCCTCCCAACCTTGCAAGGTACAGCAGTGTGCCCTAGTTTCCTACTTTTGGGATAACGCCTGTTGTATCCATTTTTAGAACTGTAATAATTCTACAATCTGTTGTTATTTTTAACGATTTCTTCAGGCATGTTTATGGGCAGAGTGAAAAATAAGAAATCTAGCAGAGTAACATGCTTTTATTTTACTACAACACATATAAGGAAAACAAATATGCCAGTGGTACATTTCCAATTTGACAGAGCAATCTCACAAGTATTTATATTTAGGAAAAAAGACACATCAATTACTAAGTTGTTACCAGGATAAATTATCAAGTAAGACAATCCAGCCAAACATCTTTTGTAGGTTATTCTTCCATGAAGACAACAATTTCCAGTTTTCAGAATCTGATAAAACCAAGTTACTCAAATTATATTTCTAAGGATACAGTTATAACAGAAACAAAAAAGTTGAAAACTCTCATATTCATTTAAGTCTCTATATCTTACAGGAAAGTAAAATTGTTATTTTTTCAAATATTGCCAATTGAAAGCAAAAAGAACACCTATACAGCTCAATTTTCCCAGTAAGCAGAAACAGAAAATGTTATTTTACTAAACCCTAGAGAAAAAACACAGCATTACTCTTCCGCATAAATTAAATCAAACAAAAACAAGAGAAAGCACCCAAAGATGCTTTGTTTCTTTAAAAAACTCTTCTCTAGGCAATATATTTAACACTTCAATATCCCTTTCAATTCTCCCATGGAAATCCTGAGAAAAAGTATTTCTCCTCCCATTACCACTGACAGAGAAAACCTCTTCCTTAAAGGCTCTGTGGGCCAGTCTTAATCTTAGCCCAATTTTTATCTTGCTCATTTTTGCCTGTGGTCTTCTGTTCAGTTTCCCTGCTTAGGGCACCCATCATAATCTCTAGTTCTTCATCCACCATGAACTAGATATCATTTTTCATTTTATCTAGATCTGTCTCCCTTTAAACCTTCTAGGTGTCACTAAAGGTGGTGGAAGGTGGAGAAGAGAGCAGAGGGAAGTAAGAGCTCCAGCAGTCTATTTTACAGGACAACCTGTCCCTGGAAATAATGAAGAGCTAAAGCCATATTAAACTAAAAGGCCTGCTTTTGAGCTATCACTTTTTTTTTTTTAAGAGACAGGAGACAGACAGGTGGAAAGAAAGTGTACTGCCACCCTGGCATTTAATCATGTTCAGGGTAAGGAGAGGAGGCACAAGAGGTATACCTAGGTTTCATGTGAATTTACTAGTTGAGGCTGAGAAAGCCTGGTAGTTAGAATGGACACCATCCTTACTCTGGCTATAAGAATAACATCTAACTTGTCACTTTAACCACTAGCATGACAGTTTAGTAGTGTTCTGGATCATGGAGTTGGAGGGAAGGGCGGAGTGAGGAATCAAGGAAGTCTTTTGGGGAGAGGAATGGGTCTTTTGTGTGCTGGCAGGAAACCTGGGTCCACCAGCAGTTCTAGGGATTCTTGTTTACCAAAAACCAGACAGTGGGGTTGACAATTATCTGCAAGGTAGGCAGGAGCCCAAGGTGGAAAGGCATAGCCAGTAGTAGGCAGTAGGAGGTGACCAGAGGTGCAAGAAGCGCAATGGAGTCACATAAATCACATAGACCAAGTAGCACACTGCTGCTCTCTCTACCCCACAATTGTCCACAGACTACGTGCCTGTACTAAAGAGCAAAGTGAGTAGAATGAGCTCCTAGGCAAAGCTAGAATTCCAAGTGGTAAGAGCCAGCACAAAGACCCTGGGAACAAACAGGGTCCATGCAGTGCAGATAAAGATAATGCAATTTACAGCATCATTTGCTTGGCCTAGGAATAATGTGAATCATGGCCATGCAGCATGTGATAGTAATGCAGAATGGCATGAAAGCCATGTGGAAATGGAGGGGCATGGCCTTGAAAGTCTCAGTCTTGAGGTTGAGAAAACAATGTCCAGAGGAAAAAGGTGATAGAAATGTCAGGAAAGAAAAAAAAAAAAAAGGTAGAAGGCATACCCATTTCTGTTGTCCAAGCACAGGTCCAGCAAGTAGTGGTAGGGGACCTTGTGCAGTACTTCCAAAGGCAGAGATTAACCAGACTGAAATCCAAAGGGCCTGGGGATCTCTACTGGCTCTCTTATTGGGCGACGTCTGGCTCTACGGACTCCTTCACGCAACAGGTAATATTGCAGTGGATTTGGCCACAAATCCTCTTTGATAATTTCGGCAATCTTGTCAGACTCTGGAAGACTATGGTCTGAAAACCAGGTGAAGAAATTGCAGACGACATCTTGGCTCCTGCGAATGAAGGATTGGGGTTCATAACCCCGGCGCCATATGATTGGGGTGGAAAGAGAAACCACTCGGCCAGAGGCTCTGACCTCATATTCTTTGACAATAAGCTTGTTTCTGAAGTAGGGGTTTCTTCGAAAGAAGAACTTGAATTTGCAGCCAGTTCTAGGGTGTCTGAGCTCCTTTACCTCCAAATTGGTTATGTATCTTAACATCTCTGCATCTTGGCCCCTAATCATGGGGGACAACTGGGGGTGGTTCCGAAAGGCAGTGACCCAGAAGCCCGGGATATTCTGAATGATGTAGTTTCTTCTCTCCAGGTAGTGACGACGCATCCGCCCAAATTTATGCTCCAGTTGCTGAAAGGCCCTGTCAGCCTGAGCATTCACAGTGTCCAGTTCCAACTGGATGGCTTCCAGGGGGTTCATGCGGAGATCTATATTCAAGGGTCGGGGCCCGTCTTCTTCCTTCGCCTCCTCGACCTCTCTATTTTCCTCCATCATTTCTATTTCTTCACCTACTTGCTTCTCTATCTCCATCTTCTGCTCCACCACCTCTTCCTCCTCCTCCTTCACTCCTTCCTTCTCTACCACCTCCTCATCCACTGCTACCGAGAAAATGGTGGACTTCTCAGTCTCCACTTCCTTGGCCTTCACCTCTGCCAACACCTCAGACCCCGACCTCTCTGGCTTCTCTCCCCCAGGGCCGCGCGGCTCTCCACTCTGACAGCCATTTTTCAGGCGGTAGTCCGTTGCCACGGACACCGACACAGCTTCCAGGCCTTCCGTAAGAGGCGGAGCCTCCGCCTGCCCCACTTCGGTCGCTACGAAACCGCGATCCCCACCGCCTCCAATCTGGGCTGGGTGGCCACAGCCCGCGGGGGCGCACAAGGCTCCCCGCTCCTCTGAAAGCTGAGGCGGTGGCAGCGCGACCGTGTTCAAGCTTCCCGCACCCGGCTCCGCCATCACCTGTGACGCCTCGGTTTCCTCACGGAGCTTCAAGCACTTGTGTGGATCCGGGTCTCCTGGGGCATGGCCGGGAGTCGTGAGACTGCGGGTTTGGGGGAAAGGGGACCTCTCAGCCCCAGCCAGGTCGCTCATGTCAGTAGCAGCCTGACCAACGGTAGATTAACGTCCGTTTTCCTCACAGAAGCCACCCCAAAGCCAACCGCGGGTTCGCAACGCCCACCCCCTTGTCTCGCGAGCGTTTCCGCGAGGTTGACGTCAGGGACGTAGATCTCACCAGAACGCGAGAACTCCCTGCTTGCTCCGCCCTTGCCTGATGTCCCGGGTTATCGTAGTTTTGCTTGTGTGAATCTATTTCGGACACAGAGACTGAAGGCAGTGAGCACCCTCCCCGCGGTGCCTCTGGAAACTGCTTCCAGCATGTAAGCTGGGGTAATCGTAGCGGTCACAGCACTACACTGCCTGTTGTCGTTGTCTGAAAACATGTTTTACTGGTTTTGCGTAAGTATTTTTCAGGCAGGAAGGTAAATTACCCCATAATGGCCAGGAGCAAAAATATCTTTATTTTTAAACTGGCATGAAAAGCAAATTGTTTCTTTTTTCTCAAGTAGAAATGACTGGCCTCTAACATTACTGGGAGAAAAAACTGCTCCGCGGCTTTTTACCTCTAAAGTGACGCATAGTATTCCTTGCTAGTTCTGAGTTGATAATCTACTTCAAAGAAGAGTTTGTGCTACGTAATTTCTGCAGAAATTAAGCCAGGGCCAATTAGCTGAATCTTGTTTCGTGGCCCCTCACTGCAGGAAATTAGAAAAGCTATTTTCAGTCCCATAAACTATTAATCTGTTCACGAATTTAGTTCTGCAGAGAGGTAGGAGAGGTTGGCCCAAATGAAGTACGTATTCATTGCAGTCAGCTCATAGAGCTTAAGAGGGGTGTCTGTCTTTGGTTGTTTTAGTTTGTTGACTTGTGAAGAAAACTGGTGTTACAAAGTAAACAAGGCCTCAGAGAAATACTAGTGGGGGATCTCCTGCCACCATTTTTTATAAAGAAAAGCTAATTAAAATAGGTAATCAAGATAGTCCTGAAGTAGAAGACAAACTTGCAGAATGCGGGTGTGCAGTTGGTTGACTCAAGGTGCAAAACAGGCAAACATTTTTTTTCCTATTTGCTTTGCCTTGGATTGTAGTCTATTTTATTAATGCCCCCCAAAGATGTCCTCCTCCTAATCATCAGAATCTGTGAATATGTTCTCTTCTGTGGCAAAAGGGACTTTGCAAATGTGCTTAGGTTAAAGATCTGGAGATGGGAAGATTACGCTGGATTATCCAGGTGGGACCCATGTATTTACAATGGTCCTTATAAGAAGGAAGTTGGAGTGTCAGTCTTTGAATATATGACAATCAAAGCAGAGGTGAGAAAAAGAAAGAGATTTGAAGGTGCTGTGCTGTGGAATTTGAAGATGGAACCAGGATCCAAGGAATAAAGGCAGCCTCTAGAATCTGGAAAGGTAAGGAAATAGATTCTCCCGTAGAGCCTCCAAAGGAATGCAGCACTGCCAACATCTTTATGATGTCTAACCTCCAGAATATACATAAAAAAGTTAATTTGTGTGGTTTTAAACTACTAAGTTTGTAGTAATTTGTTACTCAAGCAATATGAAACGAATACTCCTTGGGTTGACGTTTGTTTGCATCTCTGTGTGTGTCATGTTTTTCCTAGCAGCAGCTCCTTGGTGCTTGCCCATTGCTTCCTCTGAGGTCCTGCCTCCTCCTGACAGCTGTGATGTGTCATATCCTGAGCCTCTTTGGTTATCAAGACCAGAATTAGGCAATATCCAGAAAGAGAACATTAAAGCCAAAACCTACCACAAAAGATATTTGAGAAGACTATGAACTCCAGGAGGACAGGGTCATAGTTTTGTTTACCACCATTTACGTAGTACCTAACACACTGCCTTGCACAGTGTTACATTATTAGAATGTTAAATACGGGAACAAATGAACAGAATACAGTTTCTCCTTGTGGTGCTTGGTGCTTGGCTGACAATTACTCTTGTAGATAAGAATGAATAATGGAATTTTCCACAAGGCCCACTTATTGCCATGAAATCATCCTCTGTCTTGGAACTGGAATAATCTAATTTGACCTAAACTGGAAACTTTTATTACTCTAATATGCCTTCTGTTTTTAAGCAGAAGACTCTATTGCCAGGCTTTCATCAGGACTAGATGTGGCTTTATTTGTCAAAGGCACTATTATGATGTCTGCAAGTGTATTTAATTAGTGCTCTGACTGATAATGTTAGGAAAGACTCCAGTGATAGATGGTGCATATAAATGTAATCAGGATTCTAGGGAGTGTAAGTGTTGAGACACTGTGAAGGAAACTTCCCCTCTCTTACTATCAGTACATTTGGAAAAGCCATGATATGGGATACTTGGTTGAATATATTCAGAAAATAAGGAAAAACTTAAATTTTCCTAATTTTGTCTGAAAGTCACAGTAGAGAAGTGATTGTGGTGATAACTCTTCATTATAGAAGATGGAGAGTCTAAGTTCTAATCACTTTTGAAAAGAGAAGGTCCAGCGAGAAACGAGGATTTAGAGGGAAAAGCAGATTTGCGTATTCTGTGCAACTTTTTTTTTAAGAAAGAATCTTTTCATGGAAGAAAGAACTCTTTAGGATTTCAGTCTGCACCAAGTTTCATGTGCTCAAGGAGTTATTTTGCTATGCAGGGGGAAAAAAAAGAATATGATTGCTATTTGCCACAGAAAATTGTACTTAATATATTAATAATATTATTTGCAGCTATTACTTGCAGAAGTTTTTCCTTATCTTTTGAACCTAAAGTCTTAAAAGGAATATGTGTCTTTTTTACATGACACAGTTATCTTGCTATCTAAAACATTCTCTTTTTAGGTCGATACTGTTCATTCTCTAAGACCCTATCACAAACCTATCTTGCTTTAGAATGTGCTAGGCATTTTATATGCCTTAAATTGTCAAATTTTATAAAAGAGGAAACAGTAACTGAGAGGTTAACTAACTTAACCAAAATCGTACGTAAAAATTCTTAAATTCCTCCTCCTTTCTCCTAGGGGAAACTTCCCTGAACCACTCTATGACTCATTAATCATCCTGCTCTGAATTCTTACAACTTTTTTTATGAGCTGTGCCATGCAATTGAGCACTTAATTATATTCGTCCTCTTAGTGACTCTGGTTGTTTCATGCATGTCAGTCTCAGCATTCCAGTATCCTAGCATCATCCCATGAGAGAGGACACAGTTGCTTCTTCTTTTGCATTTACTCAGCATAGCATGGAGCTGAGATTTTGGTAGGTCCTTAATGATATTTGTTGATTTGAATAAAACAAAACTTTAAATCATCTTATAAAAACTACCAGTACGTCTGTACTGGCATTACATTTTATTTTATGGGGGAGTATATTTTGGCTCTGCTTCATATACTACCTTTTTGCACTCCCCTAATGTTGAATTAATACACATTTATCTGCCTACTACCATTCCCCTATCCACAAGCATATTAATATTTGTTAGGAAAGTATGCCAGGATTTGCTTTCTGTTTAAAGGAAAAGTGGTTATTCATAATACCTAAATTCAGTATTTTGTAAACCCTATGTGACCCCCATCACTTTTTTTTAGCAAGTTAGTCTTTACTTTCTTGACATGAAATTCATGGAAAATATAATCCACCTACACACATTAATAGAAAAACATATATATAATGACGACTCTGATATAAAAGAGAGAAGTAATTTATAATAGTGTCTGTTTTAATATGCAAAGGCATTAACATGCCCACATTATAAGAAATCACAAAATAGAAAGTTACACCTGTTAGTATAATCAGCATAGATGGAGACCGATACAGGTAGGTTTTACTTGTGACTCAAATACCCTGAGTAGCATTCCTCTCAGTGACCAAATCTCGGTTAAGTTCTGGAAAAGAAAAAGGAAGAGTTCCCCTAGATTGCCATGGCTCCATATTTCTTCCATTGTAAAAAATACATTTTCACCAAAAAAAGAAAGGAAAGAAATACATTTTCACATTTCTGTAATCAAAGTGTGTCTTATAAGCACTATCATCCAGGTGTCAGTCATGACGTTGTTGTCATTGCCTGAGCATGTGAGAACTTAGTTGTTGTTACTGATTTCATTCTGGACAAACTTTAAAGACCATCTGAGGAAGAGCTACAACCTATAGTTTGAAAACTTTCCATCAATTTCTTAGGAAGGCTCAAAAAAGGGACAACATCAAAACTTAATTGGTATCTGTGTCTTTGAAGAAAATCATAGATACAAGAATTGGACACCATTTTAAGAAATATAGCATCACCAAAGTAGTTGAGAGTAGAGAGGATAATATTGTTTGGAAAAACATGGATACTGACAACTCTGAGTCAAAAACTGTTGCAGAAAATTTTCTGAATATGAAGAAGTTTTAAAAATACCTTAATTTATTTTGCTTTTGTTTTTCCTTTTATATATGCCCAAGCAAGTGTGATATCTGATTTACATCTAAATAAAGTCTAAAAGAGCTTTTGAAAGATGTAGTAAAAATTATGTATAAAAATGCATTGTGTCATAGTTTAATCAGCAATATTTTCTTTTTTTCTATCTTTTCTTGGTGATATTTAAATAATACTATCTTTTACAATTGATAATGTCTTAAATAAGATGAAATGTCATAGTTTCCTTCCTCGAATATTGACTGCACAGTAAAACAGTGCAAACATACTTCATTTTTACATGTAAAATGATGTTAAATTCCAGGCTCACATAAATAAATATAGGTGGTTTCCCCTCTCTGAAGTGGGACAATTTTATTGTTCTTGAGGACTTACCGTTGGTATATAGCATTCTTTACACTACCTAATGAAAGCCAATAACATTCTTTTTAATAATCAAAATACACCTCCACAAATTTCTAAGACACGCCAAAGGAAGGTACATCTACTGAGAATCTTATTACTTAGTGGGCATGGTATTCACATTGATTTTCACTAGAGGGAGCAAGTGGTCTTTAAGAAAATGACAGGAACTTTGAAGCAGTCTTTCACTAGAAATGAAATACTCTTGTAATTTAAATTGAATCATAATCTTTTACTCCTATTATGCTGTAATTGTTATAAAGTAGTCTTCTCAAATGGGGCTTGTATTTGTTATGATGACTTCCAGTAATCAAATCAGGCCAAAATATCTCATAAGACCCTACCTATTCCGACAAGGTCCCTACCTGTGTAGACTAGTCATGGACCTGGTTTCAAGTTCTAGTTCTGCCACTCACTGTCTGTTTAACCCAGGCGAGTCACTTCATCTCTCTGAGCCAGTGAATCTCTATGTTAAATAGAGATTTTTTTAAAAAAGATTTTATTTTTTTATTTGAGAGAGTGAGAGAGAGAGCACAAGCAGTGGGGAGGGGCAGAGGGAGAGGGAGAAGCA
Organism: Ursus arctos; assembly: GCF_023065955.2. Taxonomy (NCBI): domain Eukaryota; kingdom Metazoa; phylum Chordata; class Mammalia; order Carnivora; family Ursidae; genus Ursus; species Ursus arctos. The sequence goes on along the minus strand of NW_026622797.1, from coordinate 44,202,566 downwards.
GACTCCCTACTGAGCAGGGAGCCCAAGGTGGGGCTTGATCCCAGAACCCTGAGATCATGGCCTGGGCTGAAGGCAGACGCTTAACCAACTGAGCCACCCAGGTGCCTCTAAATAGAGATTATAGTACATACTTGACCAGCCTGTTAGGAGGATGAAATAAGATATGTGTAAAGTTGAGCACTGTAAGCTTTCAATGAATAAAAGCTAACAGTATTATTTGTATTGTTTTATGCTAATAAAACTTATATATTAAACTATTGTGCAAGGTACAGTCAGGCACTAAATTCCATTATAAAAATTGTCTTTAGGATTCAGACAAGAAAGACATCCATGTGTGTTACAATGGTCAGTGAAAACTTCATCCGGAAAATGAGACTTGAATTGGACTCTGCTATAGGTAAGAACTGAACAACATTAAAAAGAGGTGGGGATGAGGGCATAGTAATCACATTTGTTTACTGCTCCAGCTATTTCAACATGCATTCTGGACCTGCACTGTACATTACAGTAGTCACTAGCCACGTGTGCCTATTTAAGTTTAAATTAATTAAAATTAAAAATTTGGTTCATCAGTTACACTGACCACATTGTAAGAACTCCAGAGCAACATCTGGCTAGTGGCCACTCTTGGAAAGCATACATGGCAGAAAGTTCTATTAAACAACCCCATTTTTGACATATAGTATCTTCAGGTTGTGGGAAGAAGGAGGCTTGCTGGTACTAAAATGCCATTTCACAGTTATAGCAGGCCTATACTTATAAAAGTCTTAAAGAAGAAAAAATCACGTATTAAAATTCATCCTTTCAGTTGGCATTTTTGATGCAAAAATTCCGTGTTTATAGTGGGAGTAAGTACTTTCACTAGAAGTATTTACTGACTCACATAATATGAAAAAGATATCTAAATATTATGCTCCTTCACTATAAAACTTACAATTTAAAGTAATTTACAAAAGTGAGCTATTACTTCAGAGGGAATAGTGAAGCTAAACAAATCAAATTCAGGAAGCATTAGTTGAAAAACTTGTGTAATTAGGTTAATCATTTAAATAACCAATAAAGGTGCCTGGTTGGCTCGGTTGGGTGTCTGCATTCGGCTCAGGTCATGGTCTTGGGGTCCTGGGGTGCTGGGATCGAGCCCTGAGTCGGACTCCCTGTTCAGCGGGGCAGTCTGCTTCTCCCTCTCCCTCTGCGCCTCCCCTCCCCCCCATGCTCTCTCTCAAATAAATAAATCTTTAATAAATAAATAAATAACCAATCAAACGTATGCTTAGTGGGACAAGCCCTTACTGTACTTTTAGTAAAGTGAAATAATTTAAAGTAAAATGAAAAGAAAATAAAATAATGTGAAACAACTAATGAAAATAATTACATGGAATTTTATATCAGTGTGAGTCATGGTGATTTGCTTGGTACAATACCAAAAGTGGACAGTCAAGCCATTTAATAAATGTGACTTTTATTTTTGAAAGCACCTCAAAATCCTAAAGTTAAGAAATTGTATCCAAGGGAAAGTATTTCTATGTGTTTTCTAGATAGTATGAAGTTTAGACAAGTGGACAGTCAAGCCATTTAATAAATGTGACTTTTATTTTTGAAAGCACCTCAAAATCCTAAAGTTAAGAAATTGTATCCAAGGGAAGGTATTTCTATGTGTTTTCTAGATAGTATGAAGTTTAGACAAGTTCTTTAAATATTGTTCCCATGAATTTGTGTTGCCCTGTTCATTAAAGCTCCAGAGCCTCATATATAATCTTACAAAAATAGTGTAATTTTGTTTTTGTGGAGTCCCAAGATCCAAAACCTTTTTTACAACAGTCAGACTTCCATGATAAAAAACAAAACAAAACAGTCCTCTTGTTTTAAAACAAGTTTCATCTAAGTCATTTACTAGTTTCCACATAAAAATTAATTCAATATGAAAAGTTCATAATATGGTATCTAACTTGATACTTTCGTTGTTATAACACTTCATCTGTTAGCTGAGAACTCTGATTTGTGAATTCTTTGGCTCTAATTCTATATTGCAACTTCCTTTGGTTTGTAAGCAAGCCATACTATGCACATCTGTTTTTAAAATGTGAAAAGTTGATTTGGAAGGAGACCATCATTCATTCATTTGGCCACTAATAGAAATGTTCTCATCCCCTCTATGACATAGGTAGAATTCACCTTACTATACAGATTAGGTAATCTCAGAGAGGTCAAGTGACTTGCCGAAAGTTACATAGCTTGTAAGTAATGGAGTATGGATATAAACCCAGTTTTCCTAACTTCAAAGCTCTTTCTACTTTGCCATGTTGCTTTTCTGATTTCTCGAAATCTTTAACAGTAACCAGGGAACTCAAGGACTGCTGCCTGTTTCCCGATAACTTTTTTCTAGGGTTTGTGTCTTCTGTAGCACCCAGAGGATTCTTCTGCAGTGTTGGCTACATTGAATGATTCCACATTGAAGGCTAACTTATACAGCCATGGGAACTTCAGTATCTTAATCTAAACAGAATTTATGGCTTTTAGGAGACAAGTACCCTCAGTGGAAGCATTTATTAAATGTGGTACAGATTTAAGAAACAATACCTCCTGCTACCACTGATATTTCTAATTTAACAGCATTTCCAGATTCTTACACGTGGGGCTCAGAGATTTGAATTGCTGATGAATGAAATCGAGGATAAAAGAGCTCTAACTAATAAATACTTCACTAGTTTTTACTATTCTGTACTCAGGAGGAAGTTTTAAAAATAAAAGTTTGTTATCGGGAAATACATAAGTCCAATTTGGAAATGATTCTTTATAATTCATCCTAAGAAGAGAGAGGAAATCTGCATCCTTCCTACTTAACATATCATCTACCCATGTTGGAAACCTTTCCCTGATTTAAAAACAGAGGGATCATCTTAACTGCTTACTTCTCTCCCAAAGAGAACATTTTCACAGTTCAACCACAGTGAAATTGTTGATTCAATGCTGATGAGACACCCTCAGCAAGAATCCAGATGCAAGTAGGAGCCCAGACAGCTTGAGGAATGGCTGAAAGGTAGGGCCATTAGTGGGCGGGGATGGTTAGGTAAAATGGAATCTGATGGCTAACCACCTCATTTGTGTGTGAAAGAGTGTTACTATGTTATGCATAATATATAATTACAATAGATATGCATTTTATTTTTTATCTTATTTAAATTCAATTAACATATGGTGTATCATTAGTTTCAGATGTAGTGTTCAGTTATTCATCAGTTGCATATAACACGCAGTGCTTATTACATCACGTGTGCTCCTTAATGCCCATCACCCAGTTACCCCATCCCTTCACCCACCTCCCCTCCAGCAACCCTCAGTTTGTTTCCTATGATTAAGAGTCTCTTATGGTTTGTCTCCGTCTCTGATTTCATCTTATTTTTCCCTCTTTTCCCCTATGATTATCAGTTTTATTTCTTAAATTCCACATATAAGTGAAACCATATGATAATTGTCTTTCTCTAATTTACTTATTTCACTTAGCATAATACCCTCCAGTTCCTCCACGTTGTTGCAAATGGTAAGGTTTCATCCTTTTTGATGGCTGGGTAATATTCCATATATGTAGCGCATCCTCTTTATCCATTCATCTGTTGAAGGACATCTGGGCTCTTTCCATAGTTTGGCTATTGTGAACATTGCTGCTATAACCATTGGGGTGCAGGTGCCTCTTCAGATCACAACATTTGTAGCCTTTGGGTAAATACCTAGTAGTGCTTACAGGGTTGTAGGGTAGCTCTATTTTTAACTTCTTGGGGGAACCTCCATACTCTTTTCCGGAGTGGCTGCACCAGCTTGCATTCCTACGAACAGTGTAAGAGGGTTCCCCTTTTTCTGCATTGTCACCAACATTTGTTGTTTCCTGACTTGTTAATTTTTAGATATGTGTTTTAAAATCCCTTGAACATTAGAGGATATTGGAGGTTTTTAAACAGGGAACTGACATGAATGTGTCAGAAAATAACTTCGGTGAGTTTTTTTTTGGTTTTTTGGGTTTTTTTGCTCAGCAATCTTTATTCAGTTCTGGGGGGAATCCCTCCCTTCCTTCCCATGCTCCCGTCCCTCTTGCCTCTCTCCCCCCAGGGCTCTGTGGGGTTCAGTGTCCTTCTTTGTTGAGAGTAGGTCCTGGGGTCCAGAGGGCTGGTCTAAAGAATATTCAGAACAGCTGGTCCCTTAGTGGGGATGCTGGTCTTCTCTGTTGTGGGGAAGAAGGAAGGTGGACAGAAATACTGCCCACCAGCACTCAGAGCTCCACTATCTTTCCAGCTTGGGTTGCAGAGTAGTGGGGTGGTGGGGATGTCTAGCCTCAGCAGCCAGAGGGACAGGGATCAGGTTCCCAGGGTAGCACCAGAGAAGCAGCTCAGATCAAGGGCTCCTGAGTGGGAGCAGAGTTGGGGGAAAGCCATTGGGGGGGGGGCTGCAGTAAGGGTGGTCATTGTGCAGGCTGAGTCAAGAGAAGTGGGTGGCCGTGTTCTCTTGAGAAAGGAATTGTTTGCGCAAGGGCTCCTGTTCCTCCTCCAGGTGCCGCTTGGTGCTCATGGGCACAGCTTCTCAGAGAGGGGAGCTCACATCCTGGCTCGGGGTGTCCCCGACGGCAGCCCGTGGGTAGCATTGGGCTCAACCCAGGGAGCCTTGTTCTAGGGACTGCTGCAGGATCATACAAAATAACATTAACCACTACATGGAAAACGGCTTGAAGGTTGTAATGATTAAAGGATGGGAAATTAGTTTTTAAGTGTTACAATAACTCAGGCAAAGATTGTTAAAGTATATTTAGAAGTGTGGTAATGACAAAACAGAATAAGAGAAATAATTCAAGAATTGACTGAAACTAGGTATGAAGATGCGCGAGGAGTTTGTTTCAGTTTGGACAACAGGAATGAGTGGAAATGTGAGTGAGCTATGGAATATAGGAATAATATATTATCAGGTTATAATGGGAGGGAAGACATCACAAGTTCAATTACAGACAAGCGGAGTTTCATTGTGAATCTGGGGAAACCTATTAGAGATATTGGAAATAGATTTGAGCATTTATAGGTCAGGAGAAGAGTAGAATGGTTCTGTGAAAGGGGGGTATATGCAAATGACCTCCAAAGGCCAGGGGAGCCAGTAGACCAGAGAAAAAGGCTTGCAAGTCCAGGTTGACAGGAAATGGTTTTTATTAAGGGAACTTATGGATAGAAGCATGTCTTGGGCTGCCACAGGACAAGCAGATTTCCACAACCCAGCCTCCTTTAAGACCTGCTTTTATAGCCCTAGAGACTAGTAGTACATGTTGAGGGACCACCCGGGAGGAGAATGTTTAAGAATAGTCATATCTCCAGGGCAGATCAAAGATATTCTGCCCTCAAGGTGTGCTTAGGTATGTGGCCAAACAAAAGAATGGGGGGGAGGGGGCCTGCTCAAGAAGGTTTCAGGTCACAAACTGGTCATCATGGCAGATTTGTCTAAGATGGCATTAGTCTGATTCACACCAGGGTCTACAGATAGATTTGGAAGTCATTAATATATAGGTAATGAAGGATAGTTGGAAGAAAGGTAGGCAGGGACAAGGCCCCCACCCCTGTCCTAAGAGGAAAACTACCCTTAAAAGGAAAAAGGCCCCATCCTGTTATTCTAGGCTTTACTTAGTCCCCTAGCTCTAAGTCTTCCTACTGGGAGGCCTTACAACTTGTATGTGACAGAAAAGAAGGGAATGGCCTTGGACGTCCTAACCCAGGCCTAGGGGCCAGCTCAACAGCCAGTGGGATATTTAAACAAAGTGCTTGATCTTGTGGCCTATGCTGACCGGCGTGCCTTAGGGCAGTGGTGGCCACTGCCCTCTTGGTCCCCAAGGCTACAGAACACCACCCTGGAAGGAGCCTACCACCCTGGAAGGAGCCTTCCACCCTTTCCCAGATGAACAACTACCTGATAGGTAGATGATCGTGTGGACAGAAACCTGATTGGATGACAGGCACGTGGAGGGGGATAATCAGATTAAAACAGCCCACACCAAAGAACCCATAAAAACCCCTAGATTTAAACACCAAATTGGCAACCCAATCCTCTCGGGTCCCCTTGCTCTTTGGGAGCTTTGTACTGTCGCTCAGAAAACTTTGCTTTAACATAGCTCAATGAGCTTTGCTTTGCTGCCCACCACTCTTTGGTCTTCCTCTTCATTCTTCGAAGCGGTGTGACCAAGAACTACGTGCACCAAAGAAAAAGAAATCCTTTAACATAGGTGATAGTTGAAACTATCAGAGTGGACGAAAACACAGACATGCAGAAGAGAAGAAAGGAGACCCAAAAGTGGAAGTCTGTGGAACACTGACATGAGAAAGACAGGTGAGGTGGGACAAACAGAGGAATTGAAAAGTAGGCATTAGTGATAGGGGAAGAACCAGAAGAGTGCTGTCGCAGAAGGCAAGGGGGGAATGGACTTCAGGATGCTAGCGTTCAGCAGGTGCAGCGATGCCAAGTGAGACAAAGCCTGGGAAGAAAAGTTCCTGAATTGTGTGGGCATGGTATCTTGAGTGAGAACAGTTTCAGAAGAGTTGAGGGACAGAGAGTTACAGAGTTAAAGAATGAATGAGAAATGAAGAAAGTGTAAGTAGCTTGTGAGGCCAGTTCTTTAATAATTGGCAGTTCAGAAAAGGAGAGTGAAGAGGGGATATATTTAGGGAGATGTTGAGTTTGTTTGTAAGAAGTGGGGTTGAAGAAAGTCCTAATCATTAGGAAAAATGTGTACCCAGTTGCCAGCAGAAATGGCCTCCAGGGAAATGGGGATGGGAAAGGAGAAGAGGGTTTTAACTTCTTGCTTCCTACAATTTTAAGGAGAGTTAGTGACATTCAAATGGCTTTTAGACTTTGAATTAAAAAAATTTTTAAACATTAAAGAAAATCCTCTCATACAATGATGAAAAAACTGAACTTTACTTGGTCAAATACAGAGTTTAGTATTCACTCAGAAGAAAACAACACAAACTAACAAATTTGCTTTGAAAACATTTTGGGTTGGTATTTAAAGGCTGAAGCAAAAACACTAGCTCAAAATGTGATATTGAATTCAAGGTGAATTAAGGCTTTTTTCTTTGTCTTAAATCTGTGGGATAAGGCCAGTATTAGGTTAAAGACTTATTTAAAGCAGCTGAAGCTCAGTTAGAAACTTAATTTATTGAGGTGTATTTCTTGTGGAGTATTGGATGCTTTAAAAAATGAGCTAGCAGAAGGCTAGCTGAAGACAAAGCATAAGCTGACACCCTGCAACCTCCCCTCCACTCCTGGATGGGACATATGTGACTATCTTCCAGGAGTCTCCCAACTATCTTAATGTTAGTACCTTGCTAGAGGGGAAAACAACCTGAACTTGACGATGGTGAGGCCTCCGATATCTGGTAGGTCTGGGGTCCTCTTTAGCATTATCTTGTAGTTCCTCTTTAGCAGTATCCTGAAGGTCTTCTTTAATATGAAAATCCTCAACTCCCAAGTATATAATCAGCCACTCCTCAAGACGCCCGTGCAGTAGCTCTTTCTGCCCACGGATCCTGTCCCAGTGCTTTAATAAAACCACCATTTTGCACCAAAGATGTCTCAAGAATTCTTTCTTGATCATGGGCTCCAGACCTCACCCCACCAAACCTCACCTATATTCCACAACCACATCACTTGGGGATTTATTTGTATTGCTTTTATATAAAGTATATATTTTAAATCTATTAGTAGTGTTCTTCAGAGAAATAGAACTAATAGGAGGTAGATATAGATGCAGATATAGATATACATATGGAGATTTATTATGAGGAATTGGTTCATGTGATTATGGAGGCCGAGAAGTCCTGTATTTACCAACTACAAGCTGGAGACCTAGAAAAGCCAATGGTGCAAGTCAGTCCAAGTCTGAAGGCCTGAGAACCAGGGAGCAGATGGTGTAAATCCCAGTCCCCGGACTGGAGAAGATATGAGACATCCCAGTTCATTCAGTGAGGCAGGGAAAAGAGGGTGAATTCCTCCTTTTTCTGCCAATAGTTCTGTTCAGGCCCCCAATGGATTAGATGAGGCCCACCTACACAGGGGAGGCAGTCTGTTGAGTCCAGTGATTCAAATGGTAATCTCTTCTGGAAACACACTTCCCAGACACACCCAGAACATTTAATGTGGACACCATAGTCAAGTTGACACTTAAAGGTCACAATATGCAAATTAGTAATTAGCGAATAATTAATACATATGTCTATTTTTTATAAAAGGTTATTTTATATGGAAGGCTTAGATGCAGGGTGCTAGAATTAGTAAAACACAGCTAGCTTCCAAGTTAAAAATAGTTTACTTATTAGAATTTCATTGGAGGTATTGTCTGGCTTTTAAAATAGAAGGGCTTCTTGGGCCCCTGGGTGGCTCAGTCAGTTAAGCATCCACCTTTGGCTCAGGTCATGATCTCAGGGTCCTGGGATCCAGCCCCAAGTAGGCCTTCCTGCTCAGCAGGGAGTCTGCCTTTCCCTCCCCCTCGACCTCTCCCCCATCCCCACTCATTTTCTCCCTCTCTCTCTCTCTCTCTGTCTCTCTCTGTCTCATATAAATGAATAAAATCTTTAAAGTAGAAAGGCTCCTGTATTCATATATAAGTAATTTTGGGGTCTAGATGTATTGATAGAAGTATCAAGGAAGATGGGAAGGCCCTAGATATGGAACTTGAAAAGCCTGAGGGTACAAGGACTCTTGGGAAGGGAGAGAAGATGGGAGACGTATTCGTAAAAAGAGGTAAGAAAAGAAAAGCCTTGTAAGCTGATGCTTGAGTCCTGGTGTCAGAGATAGCATAAGGTGTTAGAACCTCAGTCCTGGGGTGCCTGGGTGGCTTGGTTGTTTGGGTGTTTGCCTTCGGCTTTGGTCCTGGGGTGGGGCCCCACGTCGGGCTCTCTGCTAAGCGGAGAGCCTGCTTCTCCCTCTCCCTCTGCCTGCTGCTCCTTCTGCTTGTGCTCTCTCTATGTCAAATAAATAAATAAAATCTTAAAACAAAACAAAATAAAAACCCCAGTCCAGTCTCTTCATCTAGTCGCTGTCCCATCTTGAAGCCAGAAGAGAGAATATAGGGAAAAAGAGGAGACATGAACATAGCAGGTCCCTCCTCCCACCCGTCTTCATTACCAATGCAGAACAAAATGACTTGGGCAGAGCATACCCTCTTAGAACTCCAAGGTATGTTGCAGTGAGTAGAATATTCACCAACTACATAGGGGGCACTTCCTGTAGTGAGTTATGGTTAAGTGTTGAGGATTCCAGGATAGACGCTGTGCTTGCCCTGAGAGATTGTCCAGCAGGATGGATGTTGATTTGAACATGAATCATTACACTGCCATTTGAAAAGGGGAGTGTTAGACATATTTTACCAAGTATAATCTGAACACTGAGCACAGGAATACTCAGCAAGTGCCTGGGGGTTTGGTGAGAGCTTCCTAGAAGGGAAACTTGAGCTGGAACTTGAAAGAAAAAGAATGGTGTGAGAGTAGAGGGTGCTGACAGGATGGGAGATAGGCTGGGGAACAGCCCAGGCAAAGGCAGACAGGAGGGAGGAAGCCTGCTTGTGCAACAAGCATAGACAAAATGGGGTGGCTGATGGGGAGTGGGGAGGGGAGGGAAAGGGGGGCAGAAGGCTGTATCATGGGTTGGGCTGTATTTGAAGGGCTTTGAGACTCATTATCTGCTGTCTGTGTCCTACTGAACTCTGACACTGTACTTTTTTTTTTTCTGTTTAAAATTTGCCGGGGCGCCTGGGTGGCTCAGTCATTAAGGGTCTGCCTTCTGCTCAGGGCCTGATCCCAGAGTCCTGGGATTGAGCCCCACATCAGGCTTCTCTGCTGGGAGCCTGCTTCTTCCTCTCCCACTCCCCCTGCTTGTGTTCCCTCTCTTGCTGGCTGTCTCTCTCTCTGTCAAATAAATAAATAAAATATTTTAAAAAAAATTTGCCAACTTCATTCCAAATTTTTAATTGGGTCTTTATTATAAGATGAGATGAGATGCAACATCCTAATTAGTCAACAGTAGAACAGGAAGGCAGGAACCACAATACAGAAAATAAAAAATAACAGCCTTAAAGATTGAGACAAAGTAGAGCTGTCTAGGTTTTTAGAAAGCAATAATTTACCTCCTGGAAGTTGATATGTTTTTCAGTACTGTTAGTTTCAGTTATTTTTTTAACACATCGACTAAACCCTGGAAGAGAATAATTTTAATTCAAAGCTGTAAGTCGATTTACTTAAAGGGAGAAAGAAAAATGCAAGTTGTCATTTTCTTTCCATTCTGAAAAGAGCTAGAATATTATCATTAGAAGCCTCTTTGAAAACAGAACTTCATTAAATGGGACTCCACGGATGAAAAATTTTTCATAATCTCATCAGTTTTGCTTTTGCTTAGCAAATCAGCTCTTCATGATTAGTGTAAACCAGTAATAAACATGGTACGCTGAAGTTACATTTACAATATTCAAGACAGATAAGACTTTCCATTCAACCTCATCCATCTTGGAAACATTTTTTCAGTAAAAAATATTTCTGAAATCCCTAGTATGTGTGAGGAACCATTCTAGGTACTGGGAATATAGCTTTGAACAAGACATTCCAAATCACTGCCCATTAGGAGTTTACATTTTAGCGTGCGGAGAGAGATAATAAATATGAAAACATATAAAAAGGTATTTGGGGGGACCAATAATTGCTGTAAAAAATGTCAGTGAAAAGAATGACTGGGGATGGCTTATTCGGTTAAGTGTCTGCCTTCAGCTTAGGTCATGATCCCAAGGGCCTAGGATGGAGTCCCACATCGGGCTCCCAGGGAGCCCGCTTCTCCCTCTGCCTATTGCTCCCCCTGTTTGTGCTCTCTCTCTCAATCTGACAAATAAATAAATAAAATCTTAAAAAAAAAAAAAGAAAGAAAGGATGACTGGGGCTAAGGTAATAAATAAGAAAAGGCCTTTGTGTGGAGGTGATATTAGAGTTAAACCTGAATGGTGAGAAGGTGATCCACTGGGAAAAGCATTGTAAACAGAGGAACCAAAGAGCAAAGACTAAGACAAGTCTAATCAACAAAAAGAAGAGAAATATTGGATATTGTAAACATAACTCCAATATACCATGTTTATTACTGGTTTACAAACTTTATTTAGGAGGTAAGATCAGAGGGATGGGGTAGTCAGACCATGTAACGCTTGAAGGCTATGAGGAAGTTAGATTCTAGCTGGTAACAATCTGAGTTTTTGCTAGGGTGGTGGTGACATAATTGGATTCATGCTTTGGAAAAGGCGTTTGGCTATTTTGTGGGGATTGAGTGGGGATTAAGAGTGGAGGCAAGAAAACCAATGAGGAAGCTGCTGCAGTGGCTTGACTAGGGTTGTCACTGTAGAAATTATGAGAAGTGGTAAGACTCAGGAAATGATTTGGATAGGCAAATTAGAACTGTTGGTGCTCTGCCCATATCCCCTTGGCATTCACTATTTCAGTGCATGCTGAAGGCTTCCTACTGCCTGGACAGAATCCCAACTTCCTCACCTCTGCAGTGGAGAACAACTCTGATGAATGTTCCACACCATCTTCTCAAAGGTCCCGATGGGATCTGTCCATTATCAGTGACCTTGTCCATTATCAGTAATCCAGATGTCCTTATCGGTAACCTGCTCATCATCATCATCCACTATAGTGGCTTCCTTCCTTTCTTCTCTTTCCCAGTCCCCACAAATGCCTCTTGGAATCCCGTCCTAAAAAAACAAAGTGTAATCCAATCCCTGTCCCAGGGTAGGTTTCTGGGGGAACTCAGTTTATGACACCAATTTTAATAAATTCTAAACTTTCTACTTCAGATATATTTTCCCATCTATGTTCAAAGTCCTGCTTATGAATCTTCTTAAATTATCTGGACCATCTTCAGCAAATGCATTTTTTATCAGACTAGTTGGGTCGCAGGGGTATAAGAGCACCTGGCGTCAGGGGTCCCAGTAGACCAGGTTTGCCCACTCACTGCTGACAAAATCCAAAGGCAGAGAAATGAGTGGTGGTGAAACAATAAAGGAATTTATTTCACTGAGGCCAATGGACTAGCCTCTCAAAGACTAGCCAAAAATATAAGTTTATATAAGGAAAATGGGACAAAGGTTGGTGAGTACATGCAGGTGGGAAGTAAAAATCAGATAATCGTTTTCATGGGTGGGGTTTTTGATGGCTCAGGGAAGTCCCTATTGTTTGAGGGGCTAGTTTCGGTTCCCATCAGGCGACGCTTTGCCTCCAGGGTCTTTTGCCTGAGTGAAAATTAAGTTCTTAATCAATTAGAAAGTACAGACTGAAGTCAAAATGGGAGTAGTTGAAGTCTTCTTTCAAAACCAAGGAAAAGTTCACTTGAGGAAGAGGTAGAGTTTCTCTGCCATTTCTGTGCCTCTAGAATTTAGTTGTGATCTCTGACCACTAGGCTCTTAAATTCTCACTAAACTATTGTAATAGGTACTTGGGTTAAGTGTTCAGCAGATATGGTGATTAACCATTATGGTTTGCCTGGGACTGAGGGGTTTTCCTGGCCTGGGAAACTCAGTGTTAAAACCAGTCAGTTACCTGCGTTAAACACTGAATTATTGGTAACTTTATTAAAGTTTAGGCCCTGGAGTAAGAAATATTTGAGTTCCCAATCCTGATAGGCCACTTATTGGCTTGGTAATCATGGGCAAATCCCCTAATCTTTCTATTCCTTCGTTTCTTATCTATAGAGTTAACACTACTACCAAAATCATAGATCTGTTATAAAGATTAAATGAGATTATATGTGATAGGCAGAATAATGGCCCCCCAAAGATATCTACATCCTAATCCCGGGACTCTGTGAATATAATATTACATGACAAGAAGGAATTAAGGTTGCTGATCAGCTGACCTTGAGATAGGGAGATTTTTCTGGACTATCTGGGTGGGCCCAATGTAAACACGAGTCTCCTTAAAGTGGAAGAGGAAGACAGAACAGGAAGTCAGAGTGATGCGATGTGAGCCGAAGTGTATCAGCATTGCTAGCTCTGAAGATGGAGGAAGAAGCCACTAGCCAAGTATGTGGGCAAACTCTAGAAGCTGGAAAGGGCGAGGAAATGGATCCTCCTCAGAGGCTGCAGAAAGGGATGCTGCCCTGCCCACGCCTTGAGTTTGGCCCCGTGAAACTCGTTTTGGACTTAATGATCTCCAGAGCGCTAAGATATTTTAAGTTGTGTTGTTTTAAACTACTAAGTTTGTGGTCATTTGTTACGGCAGCTATAGAAAGCCAAACATGTAAAGCATGTAACACATGTCTGACCCACAGTGTTGGTACGATAGTGTAAGCTAACTCGGGGCCAGTGTCAAGATTCACAGGAAGCATTTCGCTTTTCTGCATTTTTCAGAATGCAGGGGAGGGGAGCCATTCTCTCCCACTTTATTCATTACCACCCTTCTCAATCGTTAACTCCTGAATAAATTATTTTTTGGATGCCTCAGGTCAGATATTATCTTTTTCCTTTGAAACCTTAGCATGGTTTGTACATCTATTGTGATTACTTGTTTTGTTTTACTTTTAGTTATTTGTGAATTTATTTTACTAATCCCTCTTAGTTTGGAAACAAGTTGAATATGAGGACAATTTTGACTAGCTTTTCTATTCCCCTGGCAGTATCAATTTTCATAAAATAGGTAATGATAATTAAGTATTATTAAGTGATAAATATGGGGAAAGAGGAAATGAAGGCAAGCAGTTTTCTAATGTGACCTGAAAAGTCCAGTCACATACACTCACATGCCAATGCAAACCTTGGTTTGCAAGGGAGACAGAAATTAGTCTCTAACTAATGTGGTTTGTGCTCACCTAAAATTCAAGAGGAAGAAAAGACTGAATACTGAGGAACAATTACCAGTTTCTCCCGCTACTCGATTTAAGAATAATTTGAGCCAATTAAAAGTTATCTGTAATTATGGGTTTAGAAAGCTGTTAGAGAACAAAATGTTCCAGAAGCATGGTAAACTAAAAATATAGGTAAATTTTCTCATCCTGAGAATCTGCTTGAATTAAAAAAATTATTCCTTAGAAAAGGAAAGAAAAAAAATTATTCCTTGATTTTGAGTTTCATGGAATTTGAACTCATAAATCTTAAAACTGTTATAACTAGAATATATTTGGCTATCCTGGGCCAAAACTTTTAAGAGTGTAAGCCAAGTTAGGTCAGTTTTGTAGAGTCTGCCCTTTAGAACTTCCTCATTTTTGAATTCCTGGCTTTAATGGCAAACAGAGTGAAGAAAAAAGCAAAAGAAACGTATGCCACATTTGTGGGGAGTGGAGAGGTGGGTAAACACAGAGTTCTGAGTGTAGTTACAAATATATATTAACTCAAGTTCTGGATGGATTTTTGATGTCTCACTGGTTGGACCATCAAAGTTTTTTAGGAAGAAGGAATAAACACAAAATTCTAAACTGCTTTCATTGTTTCGGGATGTTATCATTTTTACTTGGGGCTTTTCTCCAGTGTGGTATTCTGGGTGGGTTGCTTCCTCTCTCCTAAATGACTCAGGCATTTTAAGCATCGAGGATAGATCTAGATAGATACAGACTAGTTATAGGTGTAGAGACAGAACAGAGAGATGAGGAAGGTTCTTTTCACTCAACTTGTACCAAATAGGATTTTCAAAACTTGAACAGAACTATTCACAACTTATTTTTTCTCATCTAAGAGGTCCAAGATAATCTTTCAGTGCACATCTTTAAGTGATTAATGTTGAAATGGATAATTCCACAGTATATTATGACCTGAAGTTGACCCAGTAAAATTAGTATGGTCTGAAAGAAAGTTACTTAACACACTTTGCTATTTTCTGAGATTGCTAGTTTTTGGTGATGGTTGGCTGTGGGCAAGGATAATATGGAACATTAGATGGAAATATAGTTGTGGAATTTTAATAAACTGCCAGTCTGCTAATAATATGCTTTTGTTCAAAAAATTTGGCAGTTATTCATAAATCTTAGTCCAGAAAAAAAGTGCGAATTTTTCTTAGGAAGATGTGTATAGTATTTGGAGAATAGAGAAAAGACAGACCTTCAGACCCTCACACCTTCCAGAAAGAGACTTTATTCAGCACTGAACTACTAAATTTGTACTTTGAGAGGTCGCTGGAATCCTTTGGGATCCAAAGTTGAAATTAGAGGAAACATTGGAAATTATTTGAATAGTAATACGTTTTAAGTACTCCAAGTAGTACATTTTAGGTGGCTGTTTCTATTTTTGGAATACTAAGTAGTCCTTAATAGTGCAATACTCATTTCCTTCCATATTTGAATACTATTGTCATACAAATACAAAAATGAAAGAAAAAAAGCCCAACTTCAAATGTACAAGTTCCTTTAACTTCTGAATACATAATTTTATCACTCTTGATAAAATTTCAGAGCAGGGAAGACCGGGGAAATTTTAGAATTCAGAGGGACCGAAGTATATTTGGCAATGACTTAATATGCTTCACGACATATATTTATCTTATCTTTCCCCTCCTGCTAAAGATACACTTTGCATAATTGCTTTCCTGACTATTCTGCCTCAGGCTATCAGGTCTAATGAGGGATTTTTGGCCTTCTACTAACTGGTCTCAAAGAACTATTGTCCTTCCCCTATTCCTCCCACCCTTTGAATCTAAGTCCAAAATAAATGAATGGTAACAAGTTTCCTTCACTGCTTTTTAGTGTAGAGTTTCAGTTCAGGAAAAGTTCTGTTCGAGAATGAATTCCAGCAGTGTTCCTCATGCCAGCAGGCAGCATGAAAGTCTTATTAGAGTATGGAAGTAAGCCAGAGTATAATGCTGCTCTTTTTGAGTGAAGAATCATGATAACATATGATTATGATTCTTAATGCAAAATTCATGGCCATCTTTTCTCAAGAGTTTAAATAGCATTAATGGACAACAAACTTAAAGGAGAAATCATCCCAACTGTGATTGTTATATACTATTCAAACAAAATATGGAGCAAGGTGCTGAGAGAGCATTTTTGGGTTGTGGAGCAGTGGTTAAACTACTGAGGTGGTCAGGCTGAAAGGTTTTAGAGTGGCTGTATGTGGGAGTGTACAGAGAGAGAGCAGGCAAACTTCTCTGGGATAGGCTTCACTCTGGTGGTGAAAAGCAGTCTTGACCCCCGTGGAGAGGGAGTCTTGTTCCTCTTTCTTCTTGAAGATAGCCAGGCCTTCCTGGAAAGCCTGGTCTCAACCATGCAGAGCTAGGCTGTGTAACCCACTGTTTCAGGAGCAGGAAGGTGCAATCCTACTCAGGGTCATGAGAAGAACAATTTTATTCAGTTCTTCATGCACTCACTCTTGATCTCTCCTCTTCTCTATCCTACAACTAGAGTGGTCTGATACATAGTATCTGATTAGGTCACATCCTTACTTAAAACCCCTCAATGGTGGGTTATCTCTTCACATAAAGACCAAAGTTCTTTTTTTTTATAATAATTTTTTATTATGTTAGTCACCATACAGTATATCCTTAGTTTCTGATGTAGTGTTCCATGATTCATTATTTGCATATAACACCCAGTGCACCATGCAGTGTGTGCCCTCCCTAATACCCATCACTGGCCTATCCCATCCCCCCACCCCCCTCCCCTCTGAAGCCCTCAGTTTGTTTCCCAGAGTCCACAGTCTCTCGTGGTTCATTTCCCCTTCTGTTTACCCCTCCCTTCATTCTTCCCTTCCTTCTCCTACCGATCTTCCTATCTCTTGTGTTCCATAAATGAGTGAAACCATATGATAATTGTCTTTCTCTGCTTCACTTATTTCACTTGGCATAATCTCCTCCAGTCCCGTCCATGTTGCTACAAATGTTGTGTAATCGTTCTTTCCGATGGCTGAGTAATATTCCATTGTATAAATGGACCACATCTTCTTAATCCAGTCATCTGTTGAAGGGCATCTCGGCTCCTTCCACAATTTAGCTATTGTGGACAATGCTGCTATGAACATTGGGGTGCATATGGCCCTTCTCTTCACTACGTCTGTATCTTTGGGGTAAATACCCAGTAGTACAATTGCTGGATCATAGGGTAGCTCAATTTTTAACTTTTTCAGGGACCTCCACACTGTTTTCCAATGTGGCTGTACCAACTTGCATTCTCACCAACAGTGTAAGAGGGATCCCCTTTCTCCACATCCTCTCCAACATTTGTTTTTTCCTGCCTTGTCAATTTTTGCCATTCTGACTGGTGTAAGGTGGTATCTCAATGTGGTTTTGATTTGAATTTCCCTGATGGCTAGTGATTTTGAACATTTTTTCATGTGTCTGTTAGCCATTTAAGACCAAAGTTCTTTTACTTCACCTTAGGCTCTCTCTCTTTCTCCTCACTAGCCACGGTTATGGCTTCCACATTCACATTTAGGCCAAGCTCCTTCCTGTCTTGTCTCCTTCATAGGCAGTTTGCTTTGCCTGGAATTCTCTCCACCTCCATCCTTCCTGCCCCCCTCACCCTTTTCACCTGGCTGTGTCAACTCAACTCAAAAGTCACTTCCTCCAGGAGCCCTTCCTTGAGGCTCTACACCAGGTTTGGGCCCTTCTCTCCTAGCTCCCCTGTACACTCTCACTGCACTCTGTATCCCCATTTGTAGCACTCACTACAGTTGTAGTTGATTGTTCATTTAACACCTGTTTTCCGTTGCTAGATTGTAAACTCAATGATGACATCAAGTATGTCTGTGAATTGCTATACTTCAAGTACCTAGCATAGCATTTGGTACATTGTAGGTTTTCAATATATATTTCTTGAATGAATGAATAAATAAATGATTAGCCAACAAATGACCAACTTGAAGGTTGAATGGCTGATTGGTCTGATTCCTTTTTGCACACTTGCCTACCCCCCAGGGTGTGGGGCAGGCAGCAGGAGACAGGTACAGGTGATGAGTCCCACAGGACATAGCACAATGAGGGTGGGGGAGGACAGGTAGGGGAAAGAAGGTTGATAAGCTCTCTTCTTGGAGGCAGTTATGGTTCAGGAGGGCCAGAGGTCAAATACCAAAAACCATATCCTGACGAAGAGTGAGGGCTTTGGATCCAATGGATTAGCTAGGCCTGTAATGGATGCTGAGGGACAGAATGAAGCAAAGAGCCAAAGATGCTGAAATGGGCAATGAGTCAGAACAGGCAAACGAAGACCTCTCTGTAGTTCCAGATATAAGATGCCAAAGCCCAGGGAGACTTCTGTGACTTCCACTCACATTTTCATGAGTGAAATATTCATTTAAAGGTGCCAGTGTAGGTTGCAAAGGTAATATTTACCCAACTTTTCAAATACACTTCCACATTTCCTTATCTAAAATCTCTACAGTCCCATGAGTTTGAACTTTAGAATCTTTTGGATTTTAGAAAGGGGATAGTTAGGGTGCATATTAAGTACTGTCCCCTGTGAGTTCTAAAACAACACTTGTTATCAAACACATTAATAGTCATGCAGAGAAATGTATGAATATGCACAGTAAGTAGGATAGACACCGCCAAGAGCTTCAGATCAATTCAGGTTAGGTTTTGCTGCCAAATGAGATACAAAAGTACTTTCCAGAGTTTTGGGGGTTTGGAAATTCTGGATGGGGGATTGTGGACTTGGTACAAAGCATTGTGTGCTTCTGGCACCTCTTAATTCCTGTTTGATTCTCAGCAGCAGGGGAGAAGTTGCCCTGGCCTGCTGACTCAGATTCCTCAATTCTTTTTTTTTTTTTCTAATATTTTATTTTTAAGTAATCTCCACACCCAACATAGAACTCAAACTCACAACTCCAGAGATGAAGACTTGCCTGCTGCCCTGATTGAGCCAGCCAGGGCTTCCTCTCTTCTACAGGGAAATCCTCTGAGTCTTCCAGCCCTCCTTTGCCTGGAAGGAAACTTGGCCATCCCTGCCTTTTCCTTAGGCGACTAAGAGATGGTTATCTGTCTATAATCGGTCGGGGAAATAGAAAGATAAGCAGAAGATGGGTTGTTTAGGTTTATCTTCTTTAGGTAATCCTTCTCTATTTTAGACATTTCACCTGAACTCTCTATCTTGTTTCCAGCATTACAGGTCTGCTCAGCATTCAAAAACAAACGGGTTCTCTTCCTTCAACCTAAAATCAAACAAAAATCAAAATCTATTTATCCTATAATGCTTATGACCATCCTTTAAATGTCCCAAGCTAGAATCAAGTTTTCATTTCCTTTATGTTTTGCACATAATATGCACTAAATGCTGTTGAATTTCCCACATAGGTGCCCTTCTCTCCCGTCCTGCAAGGACTTCGTCATCTCAGCTGGTTCAGTCTGGTCTTCTCTCTTTCCCTTATTTTATGCTCTTTCTTATCCATCAGTCTCTTTCTTGCTGATCTTAGTCATTTTTCAATAATAATGTATTTTTTTAACATACCATTTACTTTAAAAATTCTCACTATATTTTAAAAATCTCAATGTCATGAAAATAAAAGCTGAGGAACTTTATATACACACTGAATTATTAAGGGGTAAAGGCATTAATGTGTGAACCTATTCTCAACTAGTTCAGAAAATAATTTAGTGTGTGTACATATACATGAGTATGTATATGTGCATATATATATGTACATGTGTGTATAAATACACATGCATATCCATATCTGTATGTTTGTATATGTCTATATAAATAATATATATGCTATATATAGAGAGAGAACATTAAACAAGTGTGGCAAAATAGTAACAATGGATAAATCTAGATAAAGAGTATATAGGAGTTCTTTGTACTATTCTTTCGACATTTATGTAAATTTGAAATTGTTTCAAAATAAAAGCTTTTAAAAATTCAGTCTTTATTTTTATTTGTTTTAAAGATTTTATTTATTTGAGAGAGAGAGAGCACAAGTGGGGGGGGGGGGGAGAAGGAGAAGCAGGCTCCCAGCTGAGCAGGGAGCCCCACACTAAGCTCACTCCCAGGACCCTGAGATCATGACCTGAGCCGAAGGCAGCCGCTTAACCACTGAGCCACCCAGGCGCCCCTCCAAAATTCAGTTTTTAAATATTAAACTTGCATTACTGTTATCCAAACAACAAACTTTATTATCTCACACACACACACACACACACACACACACACACACACACACAATTTCATCAGCTTCCCACTGCCCATATAAAGAAATTTTAAGCTCCTCAGCATCAGATGCAGGGACCTTCTATAATCTGGTCCCAACTTAGATTTTCTGCCTTATTCCTTCCTTTCCCTGAAATGATCACCATTTGTTCCTTCTCCTGTGTTTTGTTTCTGCTGTCCTCTCTACACCGTGTAGCCTTCCTACTCCTCTGCTGGTGACCTCCTGTGATTGCTTTGAGGCCAAGCTCAAGAGTCACTTCCTCTGCAACAGCCTCCTCTACAACACTAGGCAGAGTTAGCACTTCCCTCCTGTTATAGACTAAATATTTGTGTTCCCCAGAATTCATGTGTTAAAGCCCTAACTCCAATGTAATCCTATTTGGAGATGGAGCTTGTGGGAGGTAGATAGAGTAAGATGAGTTCATGAGGGTGGGACCCTCATGATGTGATTAGTGCCCTTACAAGGAGACACCAGACAGCTTGCTCTCTCTGCCTGTGAGGACACAGAAAGAAGGTAGCCATCTGCAAGTCAGGAACCCAATCTGCTGGCACCTTTATCTTGGACTTCATGGCCTCCAGAACTGTGAGAATATACATTTCTGTCTTTTAAGGCATGCAGTCTATGGTATTTTGTCATGGCAGTCTGAGCGGACTAATGCATGTCCTCTGGGTATTCGTAACACTTTGCACAGAGGCAAACCATAACAGTTAGGACTCTTTCTTATATTGGGTTGCTGACGGGTCTCTCTCACCCACTGGGAAGTGAATCCTGAGGGCAGCATCTGTGTGCTTTCTCTTTCTGTCTTCAACACAATGCCTGAGACCCACCGGGTTCCAGTCTTGCTGAATGAGTGAAGCAGAATCTGAACCTGACCACTTCAGTCATTCACTAACCTTACTGTTTGGGTGTGGATTCTCTGCTGCTTTATTTGAATTTGTGACAAGTTGATTTTAGCATTTAATAGAGAGAGCCACAGTTGCTAATCAAGCAGAGGCATTGCCTATAGCCCTGCCTGCCTGTTCCTGTATTATCAGTGATAGATTTCAATGGCCTCAAAAGAGTATCTTACTGAAGAAAGTTGAATGCATTTAATTGAAAACTGTTACTCTGGAAAAAATAAACCTTCCTTCACATCCTAGATGAACAGGAACTAGAATAAAGCATACTTACATAATGGAGAATTTTTTTAATGAAGTATTTTTTTTTTAAGATTTTTATTTTTTTATGAGAGAGAGAGAGTAGAGGGAAGAGCAGAGGGAGAGGGACAAACAGACTCTGTGCTGAGTGCAGAGCCCAATTTGGGGCTCAAACCCAGGACCCGTAGATCATGACCTAAGCTGAAACCAAGAGTTGAATGCTTAACTGACTGAGCCACCCAAGTGCCCTGAAATAATAATATTATTATTATTATTATTATTATTAAAGATTTTATTTATTTATTTGACAGAGAGGGAGACAGCCAGTGAGAGAGGGAACACAAGCAGGGGGAGTGGGAGAGGAAGAAGCAGGCTCCCAGCAGAGGAGCCTAATGCGGGGCTCGATCCCAGAACGCTGGGATCACACCCTGAGCCAAAGGCAGATGCTTAACGACTGAGCCACCCAGGCGCCCCTGAAATATTGTTATTAATAAATCATGAATAATTCTTTTTCTTTAGGTAGTACAAAGCTAAACAGCAGTAGGAATCTTGGCGTCCATTTGTTACCTTTCCTCCAACCTATCTTTTATTAACAATATTTTTTCCTTGGGTGCCTGGCTGGCTCAGTCAATAGAGCATGCAACTCTTGATCTCAGGGTCGTGAGTTCAAGCCCCATGTTGTGTGTGGAGCCTCCTTTAAAAAAAATTTTTTTTTATACAGGCCCCTTGTTTTTGTTCTGTTTTGATCTTGGCTTAAATCTTTTTTAACATGGGGCTCGAACTCATGACCCCCAAGATCAAGAGTCACATGCTGTACCACTGAGCCAGCCAGATGCCCCGTGGCTTGAATCTTATAAGCAATTTATAAATCTTGTAATTGTGTAAAGTAACATCAAGCTTGATAATGTCCTTCCTTGTCCTCATATATTTTGAAAGGAGCTCTTTAGACAGAAAATATTTATGAATATAAATAAAAACATACAGAATGTTGAACATAAAGACTAAATGTCAAAGTGTTATGATGATGGCATGGTATAATTGATGGAATGAGAGCTTTTTAATCAGATAAACCAGAGTCTACGTTTTGTTTTGTGACTTAACTAAGTATATTTTTGAAGCAATTTACAGAAACCCATTAAGCCTCAAATATATCTTCTATAAACTGGTGATAATAATAAACCTATTTTGCTGTGGGGTTGTGTTGAAAATGAAAAATGTATGTAAATTATGAGTTCCAGTACCTTGAGCATAGTAGATACTCAATAAATAGTAGCTCTTATGATTAATACTTTTTATATCAGGAGAACAAAATAAGAAACTGGTAAGTTATTTAACTCTGAATATTGCTTTTACTAAAATTTTTAATTTTGTTTAGAACACCCATTAGTAATTTGAGCTTATTCATATTATGTCATAATCTTTTTATTAAAACTAAGTAAAATTAGAATCATCTATTGTATCACATGAATATATAGTAAGCACTCAATAAACATTTACTTTATTCTCTCCTCCCCAGCCTCCACACACATAAGTCTTTTTTAAGGAATGGCCTAGAAAATAACTTTTTCTATCAGTCATTATATATGTCATTTGGAGTACACATACATACACACACTAAAATAAAGGTCAGTTACCTGTTGATCATCTGTCATCTTATGTGAATCCTACTATTGCCATTCTGTGTGACTTCACATAATAGACAAAAATGAGCACATTCACATTTGGTGATCTTAACTCAAATATGAAAATAGCTCAATAGGCATGCATATAAGGGACATTCTAAATTTTGTCAACTGTTAGATTTTTAATCATATGTCTTAGTCATTGCTTTCTTATAAAGTACAGATTTTAACTCTTTTAGCTTTTAGGGTCAAGAACATGACTGTCCTCTAATCATTTACTGTGCTTATTATCTTGACTGTAATAAGAGATTTAGAACTCACTATCCAAATAATCTTGCTAACGGATATTCTGAATCAGAGAGAAAATTTGTAGAGCAATGAATTATACATAAACCCTCCTATGCACAGAACAATTTTCTGTGCTGTTTACATCAGTTTTCACTGTACTTATCTTTGCTTTCCAGCTCTCAGCCACTGCTTTAATGATTTCATTTCTCTACTTTTTTTCTGTCAGTTTAATCTCTTCTACTAAGCCAAGGTTTACTGTTTTGTCTTTCTCTTTTCTGGTCCATGTACTTTCACAATACGGATAAAAGAAGATTTTGCTGTGTTATCAGAAGGCAAGACTCTAACAGAGCAAATTACATTTTTCAAATAGGTTCTAGTATGGATTGCAACATATTTAAAATGATTACTCCTCCTTCCTTTACTGAACGTCAAATTTAATTTTTGATTAAATGTGAATTCAGTTTTTTCCTTTTCTTTCTTCTTCTTCTTCTTTTTTTTTTTTAGACACGAGGGTCATGGGAACAAGTTTGAGCTTAGTCACTTATACGGGTTTTAACCTTCATAGTTATCTTGTAACCCAAACAAATATTAGTCATTCTAAGAAAGGGTTAGAAGAATTGTTTGGACATTTCATGGGACTTTGGCTTACATAATTTATTCCAATAATACATTTTCTTCAAAGAGTGGCTTTAATTAGGGTCACCTGAGTGGCTCAGTTGGTTAAGCATCCAACTCTTGATAATCTCTGGATCGTGAGATTGAGCCCTGCATTTGAGCCCCCTATCAACCCCGCCTCAGCCCTGCATTGCGTTCCATGCTTAGCATGGAGTCTGCTTGAAATTCTCTTTCTCACTCTCCCTCTGCTCCTCCCCTCACCTGCTCTCTCTTTCTAAAATAAATAAATAGGGGCTCCTGGGTGGCTCAGTCAGTTAAGCATCTGCCTTTGGCTCAGGTCATGATCCCAGGGTCCCTGCATCAGGCTCCCTGCTCATCGGGGAGTCTGCTTCTCCCTCTCACTCTCCCTCTGTGCTTTCTCTCTCTCTTTCTCTCAAATTAAGAAATAAATAAATAAAATTTTAAAAAGGTCAGGGAAATCATGGCAGACATGGAAGAACAGGGTGGTTGCAGGGTCTGTAGCTTTGGAACCTTCATGAGATTGTGAGGATTGAGGATTACATGCAGTGACATAAATATATGTAAAGCACGAAAAGAATCTGGCTTTGTTGGACACCTGCCAATTTGTAACTCAATCATCCTGAGCTCAAGGAAATAATAGACTGATAATTCAACTATGTCCTTACATAGATGTTCCCTATCAATGGGTGGTGGATTCAGGCAATTGTGTGTGCTCTCCTACTTGTCTGCTTTTAAGTTTTCTCTCAATTCATTCTATTTCATATTTGCACCATGAGGCAATAATAATGAGTGCCCATGACCTCTTTGCATGACAGTTGGAGACCAAGTAGGGACACATACCACCTATTCCAGTGTTATGTGGTTTTGGAAGCAGCAGAGTTTAACTGGCCCACCTAAGATGGGAAACAACCCTATTTGGGGGGCCAGTCACTTGACAGTCTAGGGGCATGTGTTACTAGCCCAGGATCATGTTTGGTGGCATCAGAGGAGTCCTTCAGACACCAAAGCTTCCAAACTCCCAAGTCACTGTAAAGAGGTGAATTTTCTGCAAAAAGAAAACCCAGAAGACTGAGACACTAGCTGCCTGACTTCTACTAAGTCCCAAGGCCTCACTCTCAGACGTTATTTTACCAGGTCTGGAGTAAGGCCAAGCGTGGTTTTGAAAATGTCTCTCACAAGTTGTGATGTGTCTCTTTCGATAAGGAGTGCTGAAATAAGCCATCTCCAAAGTTCCATTAGCTTTTTAGTTCAAGAGGCAGGCTGAATTGTCAACATATGCGTTTTCTCTCTTGTTTTATTGGGTAAATTGTATAAAATAATTTGTATGTTCTACCTTGACTTCATCCCCAGATATCTGGTACCTTTTATCATTTTCACAGAACCTAGTAGCATGTGTAGCAACGGGGGTAGGTAGATGGTCTCCTGCAAAGTTAAGATGTTTATACAACTTTTGTTTGTCACATTGTGATGCTCTGATGTATGTTGTGTAATTTTCTTCTGCTTTCTATGTAAAGACCACTATTCTCGGTTTACAATTCTGCCTTTTTACATGAGTAACCCATTTATAATTTACTGACTAATTTTGAAGCATGCATTCAGATATTTTCCTGACCCATCACTATAGTAACCGGGAGAGAGGCCTCATCCTGGAGGAGATGAAGGCAGAAGCCTGAGGAATAATAGCCGATGGGGAAAAAAGGAAAATCTGAGGTAAGGGTTCCCTTCAGCTTTTTCTTTGAAAGAAAGACCTTTATGTTTGAAATATCGTAAGGGCAGCTTGTGCCAAGAGTGATGAAATTTTGGAAATTACTGTGTTCTTCATGCCAGGTCACCTATTTAGGCCTTGCTGATAATATGTAAATGATACCAACATAACACTGTCTGACCATCATCCCTCTTCATTGCCATGTACTTTCATCCAGGGCTGTGGCACTTGCTTTCTTCTAGCTGATGCTGAGGAGGCCAAATCCTGACTCATGACAGTCGTACTCCGTGTCTCCTTTACTTGGCCAAGAAAACTGTTACATTCTCTCTTCATTTGTCAAATGTAAAGATACTGGATCCTCCCTAAAACTTACTGCTGAGCTGCAGAGCATGAATTAGGATGAACACTTCATGGAAAGAAAAGTAAAATATATCGAAATCTAAATGAGGAAAATAATATATAAGAGCAAAATGAAGCAGAACAATCTCTAAAGAGATGAGAAAATAAATATAATTTCTAAATTATTCCACTGGAACAGTCTACAAAGAGGGAAAGCCCAAATCAAATTATTACTATAAGTAAACTTTGCAAAATGATTACAGTCAGGCAGTTAGATTTCATGACAGTTCACATTTACTAAACTCTAGCCTTGAGATTGATGTTGGGGGCCATTTGTGTGATCTCCAAATATGCAAGCCTTCTGCATAGGCCTCATAACTCCCAGGAAAATGGATAGGTTTCCCCAAAAGGGAAATTAGTGGATTCTAAAGGGGTTTACAGTATAGAAAAGGGAAAAGTCAGGGGAAAGTCAGTTTAGCTGATTTGGTGCCATCCTTCTCCAGGACAGACTCCGTTTTTCTCAGTTACTTAGTTACCCAGCACATCACAAAGAGTAATCTATTGGCCCTTAGGTACAAAAAGGGGTGAGTCAGAGACTTTACAGCATTATTTCCTAGTAGAAAATTATAATAAATGTTTCATGGATTTCTCCCTTTCTTCCATCACAAAGTGAACAAAAACATAAGGGAAGTGGAGGGTTAGGTTAAGGGACAAGGTTAAAATAAGCTTTTGAGCTCTCAAATGTGACCTAGGGAGGTTATAACTGACTCTGAACTGCCTCTTATCAGATTGGGGTTCCAGGAAAAGTAGAGTTGAAGGAGGATGGATTTTCTTGTCAAGATCTCAGGCAAATGATTTGCTAGAACCATAGCTGGCATCCAAGGGATAAAAATCATTGGGATTGTAGAGAATTTAAAGTTCAAAACTTTAGGGGCCCCTGGGTGGTTCAGTTGTTAAGCGCCTGCCTTCAGCTCAGGGTGTGATCCCGGAGTCCTGGGATCGAGCCCCACATCAGGCTCCTCTGCTGGGAGCCTGCTTCTTCCTCTCCCCCTGCCTGTGTTCCCTCTCTCGCTGGCTGTCTCTCTCTCTGTCCAATAAATAAATAAAATCTTTAAAAAAAATAAATAAATAGGGGCTCCTGGGTGGCACAGCGGTTAAGCGTCTGCCTTCGGCTCAGGGCGTGATCCCAGCATTGTGGGATTGAGCCCCACATCAGGCTCCTCTGCTATGAGCCTGCTTCTTCCACTCCCCCTCCTTGTGTTCCCTCTCTCTCTGGCTGTCTCTATCTCTGTCGAATAAATAAATAAAATCTTTAAAAATAAATAAATAAATAAATAAATAAATAAAGTTCAAAACTTTAGAGCACTGTAGTAATAGTCAACTCCAAAATGTTCTCTGGAAATATTGTTTGTTATCAATGGGCCCATTATTGCTGTATGCTTCCTACTTCATTGGCTGTTTTACATATCTTTTAGAAAGTGACTTATTGTATATTTTATCTGCCTAATTTTAAAAGCATTTGAAACTGTTATGTGTGTTACTGCAGAAATTATGTTCTTACCCAAGTAAACTTACAGATGCAACTGCTAAACATCAGACTCTTAATTGGCATTTTCGCTGCTTTCAATACAAGTTCAGCTCAGTTCCTCTGCACAGTGCACAGAGCAGCACATCAAAGCCAGAGTACACGAAGTCATCAGAGTTCAGATTTTTTCCTCCTTCCCTGTGGAGGGGTCAAGAATGCAAACATCCTCAATTGCTACAGCAGGAGGGAACATTAGTCCATCAACAGAACCAAACAGGAAACACCAAATGGGCATTTCTTCTGTTTATTTTGTGTCTGTTAGAAAAGATGAAGTTTATTTCTTTCAATCAAATTTGTCAAAAAAGCACAGAAGACATATAAGATGTGATCATTTTAGTTAGTTTAGACTCTTATTTCAAGAAGATGTAATGCTGCTTTCCACTTATTTTACTTACTACAATTTATGCAATACTACATTCTTAGGATGTTGGAATTTTACCATATCTGGAGTCATTTTTTTCTTTTTTAAACTGTGAACCAGAAACTTAACATTTGCTGCAACCTATTGAGATTCACGTGACGATTCACTTAGACTGTAATTAAATTTCTCAGATATTTTCTTTCCAGATCCAGGAGGATGCACATTTATTGAACACAAATGACTTTGCCTCCTTTCAGTTTGTGATAAGGTGTTAAATGCTTCAGATAAGGCCAGGAAGTACCTCAAATGGTACTTCAGAGGTTTGTTTGCCTTACCAAATTTTTAAATCTTGGTATATCAGTTGGTTATCCACTCCATTACATCAGAGCAAATTCTGTTACTTCACTGCCAGTGACAGCAGATAAGCAAAAATGAGGCACGTTGTAATGATTTGAACAAGCCTAGTGAAGGAGCAAAAGAGAATGTAACTTGTATTTTTAATGAATATTTCCAGAAACAAATCAACAAGCTACTTCATTATTCATAAAATTACTTGGAATCTCTTAATTCCAGAAGACTCTTTGGCCTGCTGTTTAAAAGGAAATGGTTGTTTCTTTTTAGCTGCGCTCATTACTTTTCTTATCCAGACAGTGGCCTACCAGGGATGGGATGGTAGGAGTGGTCTACTACCCCTAGGATAGGCAGTAAGGGAGTGCTTTGTGTATAGAAAATTTAAGAGGAATAAAATAAAATAATAGTAAAAGTCAGTCTGCTTTTTATTATCACCATGCACTGAAAATTCTAAGCAATGCCAATGATGCTACGCCTCTCTGAAAAAACAATCTTTTGTCGGTCTAGTTCTAAACAGCTGCTGCAGTTACTGAAATTTAATAATACATGTGTAAGCTGAAAATTGACATGTTTTCCAATCACTTATTCTTTAATAAACATTGTATTCCACATGGAAGTAGTTCCAAGTCCCCTACAGGTGGACTCAGCTACACATATTTATATCAAGAATAAGCAACCGACTTCTGTTTTTTCGTTTTCATAATTGCTCGGGTATAATTATTTATTTTGAGTCTGTGTTTAAACACAGGATTACGTAGTACCTCAGGGGCTAAAGATATGAACTGAGCCTGAAGCAAGCTCAAATAATTCGCAGCCATTACAAGCTTTGGAGAATTTTACTAGATAAAATAGAAATGTATGATAAATTTTCTGGTGAAGGTATTCTTGTGTAAAATTTCAACTGCAGAAACATATGGAAGCCGCTACAATGAATCCCAGAGAACAAAGACATGGACAGTATTGCAATTTCTTGAATTTACTATGAAATGGGATTTTTATGAATCTCTGATAAACATCCTTATTTTAAAGCTTTCTATTTGCATATCTGTTTCTTAATGTGAGAGAGATACTTGAAATTAAAATAAAAAATGTTCTTTAGTCAACTATGAGTGAGGACAGATTGACAAATCTGATATATACTATATACTGATTCTGTTGACCATGAATATATGAAGATCATTTGATAAAACCATTGACAAATTTGCAGAAGTGAAGTTTCAAAGCCAGAAACTTCAGTGGAATTTATTCATCACCATGGCAGACCATTATGTAGGTATAAATATTTTTCTCCTTTTTTCAAAAAACTTAATGTACTTTAAAAAGTATTAGAACTCTTTTCTTGTATTTTATTAATTCTAAAAAGATTTTATTTAGTTATTTATTTGAGAGAGAGAGCGCGCGAGCATGGAGGGGAGGGGCAGAGGGAGAAGCAGACTCCCGCTGAGCAGGGAGCCCAACATGGGGCTCAATTCCAGGACCCTGGGATCATGACCTGAGCCGAAGGCAGATGCTTAACTGAGCCACCCAGGCGTCCCACATTTTATTAATTTTTTACTAGCACTATTTTGTATGCAAAATTTAATAATGGAAAATTGTCACTGTCTGAATTGCTTTTCTGGACATAATAATTATTTGTTGCACTTCATGATTATTGCTGAAAATACTTTTGTCTGCAAGAGAAAGAGGTTAAAAATGGTCCCTTTCAGGTGTCAAGCCACTAGGTATGCCACTGTATCCATCTTTGCAGTTTAACTCAAAACAAATAAAACATTGTTTTTAGTTCAACTACGTTTTTTAAAATTATGCCAAATAGCAATTCATTTTAATAAGGCAGACTCTTATAGAAATAGAACTACCCTTAAATACAGCTCTCATCTACTATAGATTTTAATTATGTATATAATTATTAATTTTTAATTATTATTAATTACATATATATGCTATATATTACCAAAATATATGCCAGTGATAAATATATGCTTTGTGTCTTAACTGGTTTGTACAAGCTTAGTAGGATGAAAAAAGACACGAAAAAATGCAGCCTGCTGGAATTTAGACATGAACAAACAAATTATGAAGATCTCATAACAGCTAAAAAAGATGAATTTCTAATTTAAAACCTTCCACTATTGGTGATAGTTTCACTGTTTAACTCTAGAAAATGTGTAAGGAATAAATATCTTTGACTTTTCAGAAAACAGAAAATGAGGGTAGGCTTTCAACTTAACTTACAAGGGCAGCATAACCTTGATATCAAAACAAGAATAGGAAATTATGAGGAAAAAATTAGGGGGCAGCCTCAATCATGAACACAAATAATAAAATTCTTAATTTCAGCTAACCAAACAATATGTAAAAATGATACTATATGACACATAAGTTGAGTTTGTTATAATGATGAAATGTTAACATTAGAAAACCAAATCAGAATTTACCACATAAACAGAATAAAGGGGAGAAGTTGTGTCAGAATGTTTCTGGAAAAGCAGTTGATTCAAGTCAGCATTTGTTTATGATTAAAATACATCTTTTGGCAAACTAAGAATAGAAAAGAATTTTTTTCATAGAGGCTATCTGCAAAACACCAGTAGTAGTCACCATAGACATACTGAAAGCTTTCCTTCTGAGATTAGGAATAAGGCACATGTGAGAATTATCACCACTTCTAGTCAGCCTTATCCTGGAGGCGCTAGTCAATGTGGTAAGGAAAGAAAACGAATTAAAAAAATAATAAAACATATTATTTAATGTAACTTGTCTATGTAGAAAATCCCAAAGATTTACAGATAGATATTAGAATTAGATGAGTTTAACAACTATATATTTTTAAAATTGCATTTCTATGACAGGTAACAACAGGAAATAAAACTGAAAAAAAATTTAAAATAGTATAAAGTTATTTAAAACCTAGGAATAACTATCTAAAAATTGTGAAAGAAACAAAATATTTCCGAGAGACCTTAAGAAACAAATTAATGCAGGCTGATACGACATTCATAAACATTGGAAGACTCAGCATTTAAAATGTTCATTTTTTTGAAACTGAGCTTTAAATTCAATAAA
Organism: Ursus arctos; assembly: GCF_023065955.2. Classification (NCBI taxonomy): domain Eukaryota; kingdom Metazoa; phylum Chordata; class Mammalia; order Carnivora; family Ursidae; genus Ursus; species Ursus arctos. The sequence continues at coordinate 44,171,364 of NW_026622797.1, read as the reverse complement.
ATTACAGTCAAAATCCTACTAGGTTTGTATGGGTGCTTAAATGTGTGTGTGTGCGTTTGTATGCATCTGTGTATGAGAGAGAAAGGAACTTGAAGCCTGACATGAACAAACAGAAATTATGAAATATATATATATAGTGTATATATAATACTTTCAAGTTCATTTCTTTGCTATGTTGCTCTCCATCCCAGCTCGTTGATTTTAATTTGTTTTACTTTAGTGAGCATTAACGTACTAATCTGTTTACACATTTGCCTCTTATTATTAGATTCCAATGTTTTTTGAGGGCAAGTTCTTATATTTCTGTCTGTATTATTCCTAGTATATCACACACATGAATGAATGAGCTTTTCTACTCAACATCTTGACTCAGTGGGTAACTTCCCATTATAACCTTTTTAAAGAAAGCTTGAAATCACTCTGCTACCTTCCAGCAGAATTAAAGCCAAATTACAGTTTTTCTTTTTTTTTTTTTTAAGATTTTTTCTATTTATTTGAGAGAGAGAGTGAGCACAAGCCAGGGGAGGGAGGCATCAGAGGGAGAGGGAGAAGCAGACTCCCCACTGAGCAGGGAGCCCGATGCAGGGCTCGATCCCAGGACCCTGAGGTCATGACCTGAGCCCAAGGCAGATGCTTAACTGGACTGAGCCACCCAGGCGTCCTGCCAAATCACATTCTGAAAGATAAAGGAGTCTATTTTATTTTTCCATTTGAAGTAATTCACAATTTCATTTCCTGTGGCTCTCTTAATAAACACACTGCCCAAGTTTCACAAAATATATCCAGAGAGTAAAGCTCTCTTTGCTGTTGGTATTGTTTTCTTACTGTTTTCACTGTGTGTAGTTAATCATAAACATCTCTCTCAGAATTGTGTTCAGGATATGAACATCCCTGCTGTACATTTGTATTTAGATGTCAACTTCTTTGGAAGCCAAGGGTAATTTATTTAATAATAAATCTGTGTTTTATAGAAGAAAAATCTAAAAGTACATATCTTGCAGTATATTAACAGAAAATGCACCCTGTTGAAAAGGATCATGATGACTTAGAATCTAAAAAGTCGCATGAAAGAATGATATACAAGCCTGCAAGATGCTAAATAATGTGATAGAGTTAATTTTAGCTAAAGACTCGCTCATCTGAATGTTAGTTATAATTTCTAAAACTCATTTAAAGAAATATACATTATTTTAAAACTAATACAGAATGTCACCTACCTGAATGACATGTGGTCTGCTGTATTTGTTTGCATGTTTTAAAGAAAAACGATAACATTAAATTGTTTTTTTTTTTAAAAGATTTTATTTATTTATTCGACAGAGATAGAGACAGCCAGCGAGAGAGGGAACACAAGCAGGGGGAGTGGGAGAGGAAGAAGCAGGCTCTTAGTGGAGGAGCCTGATGTGGGGCTCGAGCCCACAACGCCGGGATCACGCCCTGAGCCGAAGGCAGACGCTTTAACCGCTGTGCCACCCAGGCGCCCTGATAACATTAAATTGTATTAATATAATTATCTTGTGCCCAAAATATCTGACTATATATTTTAGGCTAAGTTCATAGTCTCTGTTGCAAAATATTAATGACTGATACATATGTATTAATATTTATGACTATAAGGAAAATAGCTAATAATAGTGATATACTGATAATGCCCATGTTTACATTTTCTTTTTTAAAAGCAATAACCTTGTGAGTTATAAATACTATCATTACCCCTGTTTTACAGATAAGGAAACTGAGGCACAGCAAATACAGATTTGCTCAATGTGACGCAGACGGTAAGTGGTAGAACTAGTACATAAATCTAACAGATCTGACTGCAGAACCCTCGCTCCTCACTGCCGTGCTATAGTACCTTGTACACATGAGGAAAACATAAATAAGAAAAGTTCCTTCGTGCAAGATTTCCTTTAGCTAAATTTTGCAATGGTATTCATCATTTAAAATTAGAAATCTCTAATTGCAGAATTAATCTGCATTAGTATTGAAAAACATTAGTATTACTGATGGTTACAGAGGGTCCTGAGGTTAAATAAAGACCAAAGATTTAGAAAAATTATGTTCCGATGAAGTCTGAGATTTCAGATATATAGAGTAAAATGGTTTGACATACCTCTTAATGACTATTAGCAAAAATGACCTATGTGATTTGGTTTTTTTAGAAATGACTCTGAGAACCTTGAATATAAGTTAAGTCTGCTCTGATTTATATAGACTTTTTACTCCTGCATTCAATAACACATTTGGCAGTTTTGTAGGACATAATGAAATTTGGTATAACTATGAAGATTACACCTTCAGAAACTCCAGCAGAAATATTGCAAACTGAGGGCTTCAGAGGGGAGAGGGGTGGGGGAATGGGATAGGCTGGTGATGGGTAGTAAGGAGGGCACGTATTGCATGGTGCACTGGGTGTTATACGCAACTAATGAATCATCGAACTTTACGTCAAAAACCAGGGATGTACTGTATGGTGACTAACATAATAAAAAAATATTATAAAAAAAAAGAAATATTGCAATTACCTTGGTTGTGTCAGATAAGAGAAACGACAAAAACCACAAAGAATAAACTTCATCAGCTCTTTCCTATGACAAGAGCTTTGTTATTCTTCACATCTCCGTTTGGTGTCCTGATTAATCTTACTTTTTTGGCTCTAATCTTGAATTAGTATGCATCCTTGCATAGTGAAATGTTTTAAATTTGGATCATATGAATTTAGAAGTCATTATAATTCATAGACTGAACCAAAGATTACCTTTGGCTTAAGTTCAGAGAGAGTGGAAAGCTTAGCTAAACAATTCGGCCTACACCCAAGCAGCATCTGCAGCGTTTTTGTTACCTAATTTGCAAAATCTGTGTAGCTTATTCCATTCACAAAGCTGTAGAGTGATAGAAAGCTTTTTCCATTTTCCAGCAAAATACTGTACAGGCAGCAACATGTTTATAAAAACAATGAACTTCATGCCAGTTCATCAAGATTCTCCAGCTTCCTATTGTCAAGGGTCTCTGGACCTCTGAGGGCCTGCCCAGACATCCTTGCTCAGGTCCATCTGGAACTACAAGTTCATCTGTGGTTCCAAATCGCAAAACTGAGTATTTCAGAAATGTTTGCTCTAATCTTTGTTTTATTTTTCTCATGCACCCTGTGCTAGAATCCCTATTCATCTGTATCCATTTACTAGTAACATGGTTTTTCTCAGTAGATAAAGTAGTTTGTCTTCTTGTCTTTAACTGGCCGAAAAAGTCCAGAGTGGGATCTCCTCCACCCCAATCCTGCCCATCTGCTTACCATATTCCATGGCCACGTGTCCTGAATTTTTCATCTCCCATAGCTGATGTGGCCACTCTACACTTCCAAGAACTTACATAATGTTAAATCTTAGAACATTTACAAGTTGTCAGGGAACATGTACCCACCCACAAGTAATTATCTTTTTTCCCATTTTTTCCCTTTTCTTTCTTCTTTTTAAAACTTATTTCAGTTGAAGAAAGTCTCCAAGTTTTTTTTCACGACTGGAGTTTTAGGTTGGTGAAGGGAAGTACTAAATACAGTTTAAAAAGCAATGTTCTGCTAACAAATTCAGATTTTATTTTTTGAGCCATGGGAGACTATTTTTTGTTGTTTTAACAGGGACTGTAATAATCCGAGCTAAGTTTTAAGAATATTAATCTGAATACTATGTTTTGGGTGGACTAAAGAGAGAAGAGGACAAAGTCATGAAAACCAGTTATTGCTGGAAGATCAATCTGGGTGAGAAAGTAATGAAATCCTGAACTAGGGAAGTAGTAGTGGAAATGAATAGGAAGGAGAAAATTGTCAGTCGAATTGGCAGGACTCAGCAAACGAGTAAAGTTGGAGTAGAAGGAAAGGCAAAGGCAGCTGAGGTTTCAGGTTGCCTAGTTCCCTGTTTCCTACTCTTAGTGCTAATACTACCATGGAAATGTGGAACAGCAGAAGAAGGGCCGCTCTTCTGCAGTTAGTGTGCTAGTGAAATACCCAAGAAGAGGTATTTAACCAGAAAACCTAGTTATAGGATTTGAAAGTCTTTTTACTGATAGTCTGTGAAAATGGATGGAATTTCTATGTGAGAGTATGTGGTATAAAAGATAAGAGTTGCATGGGATTTTAAAATATACTTAATGGGAAAAGGATTGAGAAAGAAAAGTATACAAGGAATGACCAGTCATGGAGGTGTGAGGGGACACCTGAGAGTATACAGTCACAGAAAGCCAGGAAGGAGAGTTTCGTGCACATGTATCTATTTGGGGTTCATTGAGTCTCTTGGATAAGCAGATTAATGTTTTTAATAAAATTTGGCAAGTTTTCAGTCATTTTTTTTTTTAAGATTTTTATTTATTTATTCGACAGGATAGAGACAGCCAGCGAGAGAGGGAACACAAGCAGGGGGAGTGGGAGAGGAAGAAGCAGGCTCATAGCGGAGGGGCCTGATGTGGGGCTGGATCCCATAACGCCGGGATCACGCCCTGAGCTGAAGGCAGACGCTTAACCGCTGTGCCACCCAGGTGCCCCAAGTCATTATTTTTTTTATTTTTTCAAATATTTTTTCTGCCTCCTCATTCTTTTCTTCGGTAACTCCCATTAAATGGATACTGGTACACTTGATGTTGTTTTCCTGGTCTTTATTCTTCAGCTTGGATCATTTCTACTGATTTGTCTTCAAGTTCACTGATTTTTATTCTGTCATCTTGAATCTGATTTTGAGCCCTTCCAGTGAATTTTTCATTTCAGTTTTCAAATCCAGAATATGCATTTGTTTCTTTTTTCTAATTTCTACCACCTTACTGAGAATTTCTGTTTCTTGATTCATGGCTATAATAGTTTCCTTTAATTCTTAAAACATGGTTTACTTTTGGGATGCCTGGGTGGCCCAGTTCGTTGAGCATCTGCCTTCAGCTCTGATTGCGATCCTGGGGTCCTGGGATAAAGTCCCGCATCAGGTTCCTTGCTTAGCGGGGAGCCTGCTTCTCCCTCTGCCTGCTGCTACCCCTGCTTGTGCTCTCTCTCTGACAAGTAAGTAAATGAAATCTTTAAAAAAGAAAACAACGTGGTTTACTTTAGTTCTTTGAACTAAGTAGCCAATTTTTAAAGTAAGTGCTTTGTATTTTTTGTCTACAGAATCCAACTTTTGGGATTTAGGCACAACCAGAGACTTTTTTTTTAAACCAGAGACTATTTATATTGACTGCTTTATTTGCTGAAGATGAGTCACACATTCTTGTTTCTTTGCCTACCTCGTAATTATTTAGTTGAAAACTGGTTAGATATACTAGATAATATATTGTAATGATCTAGATTTATTTATTTATTTATTTATTTATTTATTTATTTATTTATTTTCACTTTTGAAGGTTATTGTTGCTGTTGACTCTTCTTTGTTAACTTGCCTGGACAATAAATTTGTGAAATTTTTCTCCCCTGCCATTTGCATGTGCTGATGTCTCCAGTTATGCATATAGATCTATATTTATCTATATATTGTATATGTCATATATATGTATATCTCTTTTTTAACTGAGCAAAGTTTTATTTATATACATGTATATATAGTATGTCTACACACATACACACAGCATGGTTATTTTTATTTTGTTTCCCTGTGTCTGCATGACTTAGTGATTTGATAGGTTGTGTTCAACAAATTGAGCCAGTAAGGTCTCTGTCCTCTGCCAGTGAATCTCTGTGTGAGTAGGGGAGCTCATTGAAAGTTTAGGCGATTTTTAAGTCTGCTCTAACTTCAACTTTTACTTTCCAGTGGGCCTTTTCATATTTCCTCTATGCATGCACATAGCTCCAGGGTTGGCCTGCAATGGGTGACTAGCTCTGGTTCCCTCTTGTCTCCACATATACACAGATAGGAATATGCCTCAACCATGACTACAACCTCAGACTAGTAGAGCTGTTGGCTCTCTCTGTTCACCCACCTAAGAGCTCATTACTTCCAGTAAAAATGAAAGTGGTTGTCTCCCACCATTCCAAATTGAGTGAGCTCACACTTACCGTAACAGAAAAGCTGCCAGTTTTTATAGCCTACCCTACCTCTACCAAACCTCTATCCTTACTGATAAGGCAACAGGGGGTGGAGAGCAGCTCCAAGCCAGAATGCCACAATCTCTCTATTCTTACTCAAAATTCAACAGTTTTTCAAGCCTAAGCGCTTCTCAAATTGTTGTATGCCTTTGGTCAATTTTCAGAGTGTTGAAATGATTGGTTTTGTCAGTTTTATCTAACTTTATTATTTTTTTTAAAGATTTTATATATTTATTTGACAGAGAGAGAGAGACAGCCTACGAGAGAGGGAACACAGCAGGGGGAGTGGGAGAGGAAGAAGCAGGCTTCCAGCAGAGCAGGGAGCCCGATGCGGGGCTCGATCCCAGGTCCCTGGGATCACACCCTGAGCCAAAGGCAGATGCTTAACAACTGAGCCACCCAGGCACCCCAGTTTTATCTAACTTTATAACTGCATTTTAGAAAGAGGTTTTATACTTTACTTTTAAATTTATATTTTTTCTCTACTTCAAAGTGATCTGTATGCCATAAAGGAATAGCATAATAAGAAAATTGAAAGTGACCAGGTCATTTCAAATGCCTCAATAAAAACTGTTTGAGAGGATATGATTGAGAAATGATATAGAAGGTCAATGTACTATCATTCTACATTATTCCAGGATCTACTTACTTCCCACAGAAAGAAATCTTTGACTCTAACTCTTGTAGCAATAAACTTCATTTAAAGAAGCATACTCACATCAGAACTCGTTCTTCAGGGGCATCTAGTTGGCTCAGTCGGTTGGGCATCTGCCTTCAGCTCAGGTTGTGGTCTCAGGGTCCTGGAATTGAGCCCCAAGTTGGTCTCCCTGCTCAGTGGAGAGTCTCCTTCTCCCTCTCCCTCTGCCCCTCTGCCTGCTTGTGCTCTCTCTCTCTCTCAAATAAATAAAATCTTAAAAAAAAAAACCAAAAAACCTCATTCTTCAGAGAAAGAGGAACTTACATCTCTCCTTTTCATATCAGAAAAGCTTATACCAAGAGAACCCTGGATAAGCCAATTGGAAAATAACATTTTGAGCTTCCATCCACATTTTCTCAGGGGCAAACCCCTGACACAATTGTTTCTTCTTTGAGGGTGCAAAAAATCCAGTCAGATATTGTGTTCTATTCAGTTGGCCATTATAGATATTTAAAACTATTCCTTAAAGAGCAAAGCATATGGCTCTCTAAATATCAGGCAGGTCCTCACTGCTTTGTTGGTATTCTCAAAGAGGAGTTATGTGCCAAACATGTATTTTCACTAAACCTGTACACTGCATGTACACGTATAATCGGCTTCCAAGCAAGGAAAACAGCTAGAACAATTTTTGGGTGTTTTTATGAAGCTATACATGATGAAGATAGATTTTTCATTGTATAACAATTTCCCCGGCACATGTTCCTTTCAGAAGAAAAAAAAAAGTCTTGAAGTTCACTCTGTTTCATGAAACATTCCAGTCACTGTTCTGCATTGTATTATTTTACACAGAACTTATAGTCGTAGAAAAGAATGTTCATTTGTTAAAAGCTACTGAAATTGGCTAATATTATTAATACTATGGTTTGTTTTTACACAGAGTTTAATAGAAAATTTATTGTGATTAACACAAATTTAGTTGTCTGCCTTTCTCTTTTCTTTGAAATAGTCAACGCCATTAATAACGTTCCTACGGTAGAGATACGAATGTTTTTCCTCTTGCTGAATCCCCAGACTCATGAATCCACAATCTAGAATGCTTATTTTAACAGAATAGTCATCTGATCTCAGTTTGGCTATCCCATACCCAGATCTCCTGGCAGCCACAGAGTAACTCTTGCTGGTACCTGTGAGAGAAAACAGAGGTTCTGTTTGAGTATGGTAGAAGATAAAAAAAGGAACCTGGTACTGCATTTCACATCTTAAAATTTTTGGTTTTTATTTAAGAAAAGTGTTAATAAATTGGTAACTTTATTAGCATTTGAAGTCTTAGGAACTATTTTTGTAGCTGATTATAATATTACATTCTTAATAACTAAATATATCACAACTACATTCTATTATATTTTATTACAGTGGTATTTATCATTATTAACAACTCATTATTTTTACCTCATAAAATAGCTATATATATATAATGCAGTTTTTAATAGCATTCCATAAAAAGAGAGAAAGAATAAGGATTATTGACCATCTTGGATTATTTTTCATGAATCCAGTGTCCTCTAGTATATAATTTTAGAAACTCAAGTTTATCAGTTTAAATCAAATGATCAGTCTTTGCTGATTAGAATAGTATTCTCTATTATCCAGTGTATTCCAACTCTAATTTTAGGGTATTTAGGAATTTGAGTTTGTAATCAGAAAGGTCTGTGGTGGTATATGAGTGGAGACAAAGGTCTTGTGGAACCTGGAGGGTTGTCTCTCATGTTTTAAGATACATCTTTCTAGTGGTCTCAGTTCTCTTACCCCAGAGTATTACTTTTTAGTTTATGAAAACTTTAAGTCCCGTCACTAAACCTTTACTAATTGTGTGTAACCTCCTTGGTTACACTTAGTTCCCACTGGACTATAACCAAAATTCATTCCAGTCTCTCCCATCATCTGGAAAAAGTTAGTTAAAATCTCCAGACCTTAATTATGTCTGTGAATATGTAAAATAAAAGAGTTAAACTAGATGTCCAGCTAGAACATTTTATGATTTTAGTTGTTTATATATTCTTGGAAGCAGTATCAATACACAGTGGTACCTTACTGAAGTTAAGTGAGTGAACATACTATTACCTATCTACACGTAGTTTCCTTGGCACAACCAATCCTTTCAGACTTGACAAGCTTATCTTGTTACTATGTCTAAGGATTAGTTCAGCTAATATGCCCAGTCAGAACCATTTCTTCTCTCAATCACAAGGGCTCCCCAAACACAGCACTGTTTCAAATTAAGAACCCTGCCGTAGAAGAATCTCTCAATATGGTGCTGAATTGGCATGGGTCATTAATCTTAATTTCTAGACTCTCCATATAGGTAGATGTTTTTGGGATGGTTGTTCTTAAAGACAAAAGACTTAACATCCAGGATGCCTGGGTGGCTCAGTCAGTTAAGCATCTGCCTTTGGCTCAGGTCATGATCCCAGGGTCCTGGGATCGAGTCCCTCATTGGGCTCCCTGCTCAGTGAGGATCCTGCTTCTCCCTCTGCCTGCCACTCCCCCTGCTTGTGCTCAGTCTCTCTCTCTCTGACATATAAGTAAATAAAATCTTTAAAAAATATATTTTGAAAAACCTTAACATCCATAGCATTAGGTGGAGCAGAGGTCAGTAGCTCTTGAACTGATTAGTAAATACCAAAGAATTGAGAAATATAAAGCAGGAACTTTGGGATGCTTTGAGGAGCACACGTCAAACCACCACAGCCTCAGATGTTGTGCTAAAGAAGTAAGAGGGCCAAGAAGAAAACATTAGTCAGGTCTGGAACTCCACTCATTCCAATAATATGCCTGGCAGAGAAATTACTACCTGTTTTGCAACATAGCCTTAGGGCAAGTCTGGGCAAGCTTTGGGTGGGCAAAAAATTGGCTTCCCAAAACTGACCTGGTTTGCCAAGCCAACCCACATTCATGCCTCACACATGGAATCTTCCTTTTTCCCTCTTTTCTGTCCCCTTTTCCTTCCTACTTCCTTCTTTCCTTCCTCACTTTCTGCCTCTCTTCCTCATCCTGTAACCTCCTCCTCCTCCCTCTCCCCCCTACCCCTGCCCTATCTGACTGTTCCTCTCTTTCTTTCTTTTTCAGAATGATTTGTGGAAATGTGGAATATGTTTGTCAGACAACTGCATCAGGGACAGTTAAGTGGAAGCCAGAGGCATGAGTCTTGTGGTCGTCATAAATGCTTGGGCTTCCCCACCTCTTCATTTGTTTATGTTAGCTAAGTACTAAAACCAAGGTCTTTACTAATTTATAGTCCAAATACACATATGAGGAAATGTGTTTGTGTGTATGTGCAAGTATATATGTGTGTGAATCTGAGTTTGTGTAAACACTGATGGATGTTTTTCCAAATGAACTGATGATGACCTCTAATTTGTGGTTTAACAGAAGGAACTTTATGTCCTACTTTTTCTCTGGAGAAATTAAAAGATTACTAAGGATGGTGGTAGGGCAGCACTGTGCATATTTGTGTGTGAGTATGTGAGTGTTAGGTAATATTGGGTGGAAAATTTAGGGATATTTTCCTTTGTAGTATTCCAAATAAATCTGCTTATGTCGTGGATGGTTACTGGGAATGAATATCTTTCGTCATGAAGGCCTTCTTAATTTCCAGAAAAATCTTATAATTGTTTATCAGTAAGGTCTTTAAATAGACTTGGTTTCATTAAAAGTAATAGCTACCTTTGAGCATTTACTCTGTCTGGCATTGCCCAACACTTTACATTCTCATTTTTTAATTCTATAGATGGGCATTAACATCCCCAGAAGAAATGAGATTTGGGTAGGCTAAGCAGTTTGCCTGATGTAATAGAGCAAATACTTCGTACAACTGTTACTTGAATATAGATCTTTCTCTAGCCACAGGATACCTGCCATTGTGACATAAAGGGACTCAGATAGATATGGGGCTTATTTTAGAATTTTTCTCCTTTGATGAGAGCTTGTCTGTAAAGGTGCCTGCTTTTTGTGAACTTTAAGCTAATGTGAAAATTTGGTAATTATTATTTTACATTTTTAAAAAATCTTATAGTCAGTCTAAACATACTCATATGCCATGTATAGACATTCTTAGAAAAGGTTTTAAAGTAGATGTGAGCAGCTTTCAGATACTGAATCATAATCATAATGGTTATCTGCTTTTAAAGAGGGATGTAGCATCATTTTCTAGACTTCAGATAACTTTCAAATATACACCTAAACCTGCAGCAATATTTGGAGGTAATATTTCCTGATACATAGTCATCTTAAAGAGAATGAAGATAATAGTTAGTGCAGACCACACAGGAGTAGAGTCTGCTTGGGATGCCTGGGTGGCTCAGTCACGTTAAGCATCTGCCTTCGACTGGGTCATAATCCCAGGGTCCTTGGATAGAGCCCCGCATCAGGTTCCCTGCTCCACGAGGATCCTGCTTCTCCCTCTCCCTCCACCTGCCGCTCCCCCTGCTTGCGTATGCGCTCTCTCTCTCTCTCTCTCTCAGAAATAAATAAAATCTTTAAAAAGGGGTGGGGGGACAGAGTCTCCTTCCTCACATTTGTCTTTGAGGTGTAAGGCAAGGATTAGGGGACTCATTGAGTAAATGTTGACCCAAACTACATGAATTTAATGATCCAAATCCTTTTTAAAAAAATGTTTAAGATTGGAAAACATTTTTATTTCCAACCAATAAATGAAGTTTTATCTGTTGAAAGCCTATCGTGTGCTATGTGGTGCTTAGGTCTTGCATCACACAAACCTGATGCAGATCTTAGAACCACTCTAGGGATTGGCCTTTTCTCAAGTCAGGTTCTTTGGGTTGCAGAAAAAAGAGTTCCTCCTCTCATGGTGTCTCAAAAGTGGTGAGTTATTTTAAGGGTAGATGGAGGCTTTGTACATTAAGGGAACCAAGAAACTCATGGTATTGCTGTACAGTAAAGCCTTACAAGAACTTCAGTTAGAACTCTGTCAGAATGGGAAGCAATTCCAGAAAATCACTCTTTCCACTCCAGGAAAGAATGATATTTTGCTGGCATTAATTTTTCTTTAAGTGTTTGGTAGCATTCACCAGTGAAACAAACTGGCTCTTGGTTTTTCTTTGTTGAGAGGTTTTTGATTGCTGATTTAAACCTGTTCATACTGATTTATTCAGATTTTCGATTTCTTCATGATTCAGTCTTGGTAAGTTGTAAGTTTCTAGGAATTTATCCATTTCTTCTAGGTTATCTAATTTGTTGGCCTGTAATTGTTCATAGTTATCTTACGGTCCTCTGTGTTTCTTTGGTATCAGTAGTAGTATCTCCTATTTCATTTCTGATTTTATTCATTTGAGCTCGCTCTCTCTCGCTCTCTCTCTCTCTCTCTTTCCCTTTCCCTCCTCTCTAGTTAATCTAGTTTGTTGTACTGGTTTCTTAGTCTCGTTCTTAGTTTGTCAATTTTATCTTTTCAGAAAATCATTCAGTGTCATTGATCTTTTCTATTGTTTTTCTGATCTCTATTTCATTTATTTCTGCTCTTTGTTATTTCCTTCCTTCTACTAATTTTGGGCTTAGTTTGTTTTCCTAGTCCTTCAGATATAAAGTTCGCTTGTTTAAGATCTTTCTTTTTTCTTAATGTAAGTTAAAACTACTTTTGCAATATCCCATAGGTTTTGATATATTGTATTTCCATTTTTGCTTGTTTCAAGATTTTTTTTTTCTCTTTTAATTTCTTCTTTGACCCATTGGTTGTTCAGGAGTGTGTTATTTAATTTCCACAAATTTGTGAATTTTCCAGCTTTTCTCCTGTTATTCATTTCAAAACCATTGTGGTTGGAAAAGATAGTTGGTATGATTTCAGATTTCTAAAATTCGCTAAGACTTTTTGTGACCTATCATATAATCTATGCTGGAGAAGCTCCTGTGTGCACTTCAGAAGAATGTGTGTTCTGATGCTATTGGATGGAATGTTCTGTATATGTCTATTAGGTCCATTTGGTCAAAAATATGGTTCTAGTCTAATGTTTCCTTGTTGATTTTCCATCTTTATCTATTGTTGAAAGTGGGGTATTAAAGTCCCCTACTATTACTGTATTATTGTCTATTTCTCCCTTCAGATCTGTTAGTATTTGCTTAATATATTTAAGTGCTTCAGTGTTGGGTACATATATGTTTATGATTATTATATCTACTTGATGAATTAACCCCTTTATCATTATGTAATGATCTCCTTTGTCTCTTGTTACTCTTTTGGCTTAAAGTCTTTTTTGTCTTGCCTAAGTATAGCTGAGCTACCCCTGCTTTGTTTTGGTTTCCATTTGCATGAAATATCTCTATCCGTTCACTTTGAACCTACATGTATTCTTAAAGCTGAAGTGAGTCTATTGTAGGCAGCAAATAATTGGGTCTTGTTTTTCTTTTTTTTAATCCATCCAGATTCTGTATGTCTTTTTAAAATTTTTTAATGTCTTATTTATTTATTTTATTTATTTTCTTTTTTTAAAGTAGGCTCCATGCCCAGTGTGGAGCCCAGTGCAGGGCTTGAACTCACGATCATGAGATCAAGAGCTGAGCTCAGACAAGAGTCGGATGTTTAACTGACATTCACCTAGGCACCCCTGGACAGTTTTATTATAAAGTGCCTTGGAGAAGATTGTTTTGGATTTAAATTTTTGGGAGACCTATTAGCTTCATGAACTTGGATGTGCAAATCTCTCCCCAGGGTTGGGATTTTCTCAGCCATTATTCCTTTAAATAAGCTTTCTACCCCTTGCTTCCTCTCTTCTTTTGGGATGCCAATGATGCAAACATTGTTCTTAGAATGGTGTTCTATAAGGCCCATAGGATTTCTTCATTCCTTTTCTTTTTTTTTAATTCTCTGATTAAATCATTTGATCTGTTTTCTAGATCACTGATTCTCTATTCTGGGTTAACTCTGCTGTTGAAGCCCTCTGTTCAGTTCTTTAGCTCTGTCATGTATTCTTCAGCTCCAAAATTTGGTGTTTTTTTTTTTTAATGTTTTCTATATCTTTTTTGAACTTCTCATTTTGTTCTTGTATTGTTTCCTGATATTATTAAATTTTCTACTGGTGTTCTCTTGTAGCTCTCTGAGCATCCTTAGGATGATTATTTTAAATTTTTGTTGGGAAATTCTCTGGGGCCAGTTACTAAGGGTTTTACTGTATTCTTTTGGTAGAGTCACATTTCCCTGATTCTTTGTGATCTCTGTAGCCTTGTGTAGGTGTCTGTGCATTTGAAAAAAGTCACCTCTTCCAGATTTTATGGACTGACTTCATTAAGGGAAGACTTTCACCTATGGATGGGGTACACTAGAGCATACTGTGACCCCAGGTCTGGTGGTACTGGGCACCGAGTGTGAAGGCATGTGGCAGCACCAGGTTGGGATGGGAAGGACATGATATCTTTTTGGCTCAGGCTACTAGGGTCCATAGCATTGACAACTATGAGCAGTTGTGTGTACTTGGTGAGCACAGTGGGGGTCCATAGTGGCTTCAAGGGCTGTAGGGGTTCTCAGTGGCCTCCAGGTCCGGTGGCTAGGGACCAGGGCAGGCAACAGTGGCAGCTGGAGCTGGTGATGTACACATACTCTGCTACTGGGGCCAGCTGCAGATGCCTGTGTAATGGCAGGAGCTGGTTGCACTATACATAGTGGTGGGGGGAGGGGGTACAGGCAATGTTGGCTGGGGCATCTGCAGGGGGCCCTGGCTGTTGGCGTGTTCTTCCGTGGCTGCACAATTGCCCCCTAGGCTTGTGCGTGCAGGGCATACAGGTGTATAGCTGTAGGGACTAGCTGCAGGTAAACACGGTGGTGCAGGCTAGACAAAGGACAGGGCCTGATCTGGGCCCACAAGCAAATGGGGAGACCCTGGCTGTCAGTTTATCCTCCTGTGGCTCCACAGTCTCTCCCTGGGTATGCACATTGCAGTTGAGGTCAGGGACAGTTGTCAGGTCATTGGGTGCAAGTGCACAGAGTGGCTAACTTTGAATGTGCACATGGCAGTGGGGGTCAACTGTGGGGGTTTGTGCTGGTGTCTTGAGCTCTTGCAGCTGTAGAGGCCTGGACTGGTTGCTGGTGTGGTTCCAGTCTCTGACTGGGGTAAGGCAGGGGGCAGGGGGTGGGGCAGAGGGACTCAGGTGGCTGGCATCACCAAATGAGAATACCTGTGGGGTGAAAGCTGGTGAAATCTGCAGGCGTTCTGTTGCATCTGAGCTGACCATTAGTTTCTTCAGTAGCAAACTCTGCTGGATTAGTCTGCGGATCAGGCCCCCCACCCCCACCCCCCGTGACCTGTGATTGCTCCTGCTGCCTGGCTGCTATTGGTAGCGCCTGCCTTCCTACCTGTCTCCGTCTGTCTCAGCTGTGCTGGTCTGGGTAGGGTGAAACCAAAGCAGGACTTTTGTGTAGTGTCCCAAAAGGCTGGGTAAGCTGATTGCTTACCCGTCTATTCCTTTCCTGACAAAGGGAACTCTTTCTATCGGGAAGTTCCCTCTTGGTGAGAACAGTACTGGCTGGGGGATGGGATGATACAGGAAAATGAAGCTGTCTTCGTTCCCTTCTTGTGTGATTTCAGGTGTTTTGTTCCACTATGTTACTAAAGAATGCCAGAGCTCTCCTAGAGCTCATCTTGTTTGTGAGTAGCTAACTGTTGATCTTTGTTGTAGAGGGGAAGGAAGCTGGGTTCTCCTATGTCACCATTTTGGGCTCATCTGTCGTTTTGTGGCTGATATTTTTCAGCCTTCTACTCCAGTTACACCACAAATCCCTCATCTACATTTAAGACTCCTTTCTTTTCCCTTTGGGATAACATTGGCTAGAGCTCAGTCAATCTAATTTCAACATATCTGTTTTTTGAAAATTCCCTAGTAGCCTCCTTTGTCCATGCTTAAATGATGATGTAAGTCTAAAAGGGAGACTTCTAATACATTTATCCATTTTTTTCATGTCAGTACAATGAAAGTATTAGGGGACTCTTCACTTTGAAAAGTTTTCTCAACTGCTCTGTTACCACTCAGCTAAAGACATCTGAAGGTGAGAATCAGTCCTATATTGAGGGCATCTAGTGTACATAGAAATGTTACAACAGGCTCAGAAATAGATGCATAGTTACAGCTGCAGCTCCTTCAAGTCACCAGCTGAACAGGTCCTGGAAGAGTGGAATCTGGTTTTTTTGTTTTGCAACATCAGCTCATTGTTCTTTAATACCTTTTAACGTGAAAACGTTAAATAGTCTTCAGTAACTGAAGGCACCCTATACTATCAGGATTAGTGTTGAAATCTTCCAGCCCACTGAGTAGACAGCAGATAGTTCTTTGATAACTCTCTGGAGAGTCTATGGGGGATGGGGGGAGACTAACCACATGACACTGCTTCCCTTATTTGACCCACCTCTGAACAGCGTGAAGGCTTAATTCAGTCAGTGAAGAGATTTTCAGAACTCCCCTGCAGATTGGTATGAACTGGCTGCACATCAGATTTAGCTGGTGAGATTTTTTCTAAGATATGACCCATGCCCGAGAAACGGGGAGGGTCAGAAACTATATATATTTATATTTTAAATTCCTCCAGTAATTTTGGAGAATAGCCAGGCTTTGGAACCATGGCCCAGAGCATCAAAGAGAAATGTAGCCCCTGCTCTTATCTTATGAACTTTACACTACTGTCCAGAGCAATGCTGTCCAGTTTGGTAGATGGTAGCCAGTAGCTGTGTATGGCCATTGAGCACTTGAAGTATGAGTAGATCCTTGAGATTTCAAAGACATGTTGACATACAATATTTTGAACATAATGGGTCATGTAGAATTTTTCCTTATTTCACCTGTTTCCTTGTACATATTTATTTATTGTATACAGTCGATGACATAATGAAAGTGTTGTGATTTTTTTTTTAAGATTTTATTTCAAGTAATCTCTACCCAATATGGGGCTCAAACTTATAACCCTGAGATCAAGAGTCACATACTCTACTGACTGAGACTGAGTCTCCCTTTGAGACTTACATCATCATTTAAGCATGGACAAAGGAGGCTACTACTGCCCCCCTTTTACATACTTTAATGTAGCTACTAAACATTTAAAATGACATATGCAGCTTGCATTATATTTCTGCTGGACAGTTCTGATCTGTAAGGCATTTGTCCCGTGGGTCAGGAATTTTGAGTCATAAAATTCTGAAGTTTAAGGAATCTTGTAGATGATACAACCCTTTCATTTCATAAATGAGGATACTGGCACCCAGGTGGGTGAAGTGACTTATTTAGGTCACCAGAATTGATGGCAGAGCCAAGATGTCCCTGAGTTGCATATACTTGTATCCCCATCCAGTGCAAGCGTCTCTCGCCCATGCTGCCTGCGTTCGTCTGCAGTAGCTATACTGAGTGTTTGAGGGTTCCTACAAGTCTGGGACATAGCAAGTTTCACCACCTACAGCCCCTACTGCAGTTTCTGCTCACGGGCTCCTGTCTGCATAGCTGGTGCTTCCAAAATTCATGACTAAAGAGCCATCTTTGGGCCTTAAGCTGCTGTCTGCCCTTTTCACCATCTCACATTAATTACTAGCTTTCACTCGCACAGAGCTGTGGTTTTGGTGAGGTTTTGGTGTTTTTCCAAAGCATGGCTCAAAAAACTAACAAACAAACAAAAACTTCCTAGCTAATTAAGATGTGGGAACCTTAGGGGTGCCTGGGTGGCTCAGTTGTTAAGCGTCTGCCTTCGGCTCAGGGCCTGATCCCAGGGTCCTGGGATCGAGCCCTGCATTGGGCTCCCTGCTCTGCTAGGAGCCTGCTTCTTCCTCTCCCACTCCCCCTGCTTGTATTCCCTTTCTCGCTGGCTGTCTCTCTCTTTGTCAAATAAATAAATAAAATCTTAAAAAAAAAAAGTGTGAACCTTAGAAATTCCTTAATAATGTTTTCTAATAATGTTTTCCCCCGCCTCAATGTCTACACATCCTGGTTTTCTCTGGCATCTACCAAACAGCATTCTTTCTCTTCCCTTCTCCAATACTAGTTCACTCTTCAGGAGGATCAAGTGCTGATGGTAGCGAGCCACTCCCTGGCTCCTGCCCCCAGGTGCCCCAAACTATTTGAGAATTTTACAAAAATAATGTTATTGTTAGCATCCAAAATATTTCTAGGATCCTCTCCTTGCCTCCATAAGAATATTTGCTGCTCTAAATGGTGCATTCCAGGAACCTACTTCCCTGAATGATTCCAAGTCTGTTGAGATCCATGTACATATGTGTCCAAAATGTATGAAAATTCATTTATGTGTGTCAAAGTCAGTGAAGACACAGAGAAATACGTGGCTAACGTCTTTGCATTTTGATGTATATCCTTCTGGATTCCTTATATTTAAACTGTCTTTTTAAATGAAATAGACTAAAATGGAAAATATAAATATTGGTTTCTGAAAATGTTTTATATGTATCTATTTCTGTATCTTTCTCATCTATCGATTATCTGTTGTCTGTCAACTATATACCCATGTTAGTTTTTAGCTTTAAAAAAGTTTGAAGAAAATCTGCCTTAGGGGAACTGTCAGAAATAGATTATTACACTTTGTAACAATTCTTCTGATTTCTTGGTCGACTGAATAGGGAACACTTCCTCTAAGTTTGCAGATGTGACGACATCCTTCTTTCACAACTTCTTCCCACAACTCCCATATTGGTTTTTTTTGTCTTTTAAAAGTGTAGGTAGAGACATAAAAAAGGGGGAGGAGAATGATACTAATTCTTATGGACATCTTGATAAATTATCAGAGGCCTTTTCTTGGATGGCTCCATTGTGTCTGGGCCAGACCTGGCTGATGTTCCTCCTCACTGATGCCATTCAGCAGAAGAGGCCAATAGAATGTCAGCTCGTCAAAGGGCTTGCCTTGATGGAACCAGACAGTCAATGGTACATTAAGTGAAAGAGGTTGTAGAAAAGTTCGGGCACCAGTTCAGACACTGTCTTTCATGTATCATGCCTCCAGCTTGTACTTGGAGGTCTGTAGCCAATGAGACTTGGCTTATACTTCTGAGCAATAGGACTACCAAACCAGTAACTGAAATTTAAAGTGAAAACTTTATTAATGATATATAAAAGCAGAACACAATTCTGAAGGAGAAGGTATCATGAGAAATATTTCTTCCCTATGCAATTCTGACACTTAAGTCACCCACTCAAGATATAGAATATGGCACTTTTTAAATTGCTGATCCAGAATAATTGAGCCACCATTTGCCATCTCAATGTGAAAGGAACAAAAGTTACCTAAAAAGACTGAGGCCAAAAATAATTTACATTTTTTTATTTATCCTTCATTACATCTATTCTACTTATTGGAGAAAGAAAGACATGGGCATACTCTGCTTCAGTTTCTGATAAAGCCAGCAAATAAGCTTGCTTATATATTTCTGAACTAAGAAAATACAGATAGTTCTAGTTCTAACTGACAGTGCTTCTTGCAATAAAAACAAAATTTTATGTTTAGAATGGTATTTCAGCAATTTCCTCACTGAAAGTGAACAGAATATTTTTTTCCAGCTTCTTAGTAGTAAAATGTAATTAAAAAATAACCATTGTGGGGGCGCCTGGGTGGTGCAGTCGCTAGGCGTCTGCCTTCAGCTCAGGGCGTGATCCCGGTGCTCTGGGATCCAGCCCCACATCAGGCTCCTCTGCTAGGAGCCTGCTTCTTCCTCTCCCACTCCCCCAGCTTGTGTTCCCTCTCTCACTGGCTGTATCTCTCTCTGTCAAATAAATAAATAAAATCTTTAAAAAAAAATAACCATTGTGATCACTGTTTATGGATTTCAGTAGTTATTGTCAACCGTCATGATCAAATTTAAATATATCTTTCTTCCGGGGCGCCTGGGTGGCTCAGTCGTTAGGCATCTGCCTTCGGCTCAGGGCGTGATCCCGGTGCTCTGGGATCAAGCCCCACATCAGGCTCCTCTGCTAGGAGCCTGCTTCTTCCTCTCCCACTCACCCTGCTTGTGTTCCCTCTCTCACTGGCTTTCTCTCTCTGTCAAATAAATAAATAAAATCTTAAAAATAAATAAATAAATAAATAAATAAATAAATAAATCTTTCTTCCTACTTATAATTTTAGCTCAGCTACTATAGTCATACGTCTTGTTTCCTATATGTAGTAAATACTGTTTTCATATTAGAGGTGTTCAGAAGCTTCTTAGCTTTCAGAGAATGACATCTGGTAGATTGGGAACATGCGAATTTCAGTACTATTCTTTCACTCTCAAAATAGAAACTGTAATACAGATCTTTCATTTCAATACAGTATATATAGCAGGTGATGTGGTTAAGTGGAAACAGCTAGGAGTTTTGCAGTATTATTTATTATTTGTGACCACTAGTATGGATATTTAACATGTTCATATGTTTGAAAATGTTGCCACCTTGGCCTCATGAGAACAGAATTCTAATTAATCCAGCTGCTTAAATACTATTCTTAATTGCTCTCCTATTAGATCCCAGGACTATCAAGGAGATTGTTAGTTTTGATTTGTTAGTTACTTGTTCCTGTCTGATGAGTTCGAACTTTTTAATTGTTGAGTTTTTAACTGTTTCACGTGCCTGGGAGAGAAAAAAAATATCAAGGGATTGTGTTTTCTACTCCTATGCACTAAATTTGTGCTGACACTATTACAATTAAATTCACTGGTCAGACCTCTGGTAATTTGAGATGTTTTAAAATTTCATTTTTATACAACTGTTATATATTTGGGCAAAGTGGCATCTGTAATTTTTATCCTAGAGTGATTTATATCCTGATATTGAAAGAGATTTTGATATTATATACTCAGAACATAAGTTTTAATACTAAGAAATACCCCTTTTATTTATATGGTTGAATGACCTTTTTGAGATTTACAAAATAATCATATAATGTTTGTCTTTTAGAATTACCCCTGAACTCTAAATTTATAAGATTCTTTTTTTTTTAAGATTTTATTTATTTATTTGAGACAGAGACAGAGCACAAGCAGGGCGAGGGGCAGAGGAAGAGTGACAAGCAGACTCCACGCTGAGCGCAGAGCCTTTACACCGGGCTCTATCCCAGGACCCCGAGATCATGACTTGAGCCGAAGTCAGATGCTTAACCAACTGAGCCACCCAGGAGCCCCTGTAACATTCTTTTAAAATATCTCATAAGCATCTGGCTACTATCCAAATCCTTATTTAGTCTTATACAGTGGAAAGATACTGACCATCAAATAAATCTTTAATTTTTATGAAGAAAAAAGAACCATATATCTAGCAAATGTACTCTCAAAATAGCAATTCTAAAAAAAAACACAAAACCCTATTTAATGCAAATCACCTATGAAAAGGGCTTAACCAATGTGTTTGTTATCTGAAACTATAAAATAGAGCTATCCTATCACTTTCCTTTTGATGTATATTATCTAGGTTATGTAATCATATTGCATATGTATGTCATTATATTAAAATCCATACTGTCTTAGGACTGAAAGACCCTTAGCAATCTTCTACTACACCAGTGCTTCTCAGATTGGATTTACCTGCCCGAGCTCTAAAACTTGCTTAGCATGATTATCCCATAACAAATGGAAATCTCCGGAATTGGACCCCAGGCATCAAAGGTTTAAAAATTCCCCAGGTGAGTCAATAGGCAGCCGAGCGTAACAGTAAGTGGCCTAGGCCAGTGATCCTCAAATTTGTGCATAAGAACCACCTATAGAATTTGTTACGTGGATTCTTGGTCCATATTCCCAGAGGATCTAATTCAATACATCGGGGCTTGGGTCTGAAGAGTTTCAAAATCCCAAGTGTATGGACTGAACTGAACCCCACCCCGCATTCATATGGTAAAGTAGGGCTTTTAGGAGGTAAAGTTGCTTGAGATCGTAAAGGTGGGGTCATAATCCTGTAGGACTGGTGGCCTATGGAGAAGAAGAAGAGGGAAAGATCCATCTCTTTCTGCACATGCATGCACCTAGGAGAGGCCATGTGAGGACACAGTGAAAAAACAGGAAGAGAGCTCCCCCAGAAACCGAATTTGCCAGCACCTTGATTTTGGACTTTCTAGCCTCCACGACTGTGAGAAATACATTTCTGTTGTGTAAGACACACAATGTATGGTATTTTGTTGTGGTAGCCCAAGCTGACTAATATGCCAAGTAATGCTGATGCTGGTGGTCCATAGACCACATTCTGAGTACACTAGCCTAAGCCACATCCCCCAGGAATTCTGTTTCAATTTGTCTGAGGGTAAGTGCAGGGCATCATTATTTTTTAATGTTTCCAGGGTGATGCTGATGTATAACCAGAACTGAGAACCACTGATCAAGACCAATTGCTTCAACTTATAGCTAAGGACACTGAGACTCAAGGAGGTTGAGTGGTTTGCCCTAGTTATCATGTATGCTATTGCTGAATTTTCCAGATATATAAGAGGAGAAAAAATTTCTCCTCGGCCCACATGCTTAGTATGTGGAAGATTTAGTCCTAGAACCCAACACTCTCCATTTCTACGAGTGGCCCATTCATTTCTCCCCAAACAACATTAATTTAATTCAGGTAGATTCACTTGAAGTGGCTTTTTCATTGCAGTACAATCCAAGAATGTTATATTTTATGTTCTAGGTCTACTCCATAATTGTTGCTATTTGTTGTGACATGCTTAATGATTGTTCATGAAGTGAGATTTTATATATATATACACGTATGCACACATTTATATGTATATATGTGCATGCATGTGGCTGATCTTCACACTGTAGTAGTAATGTGCCCACTATGAATAGAAACACTGCCATCTGGCATTATCCTTTTTTTATTTAAAGATATTTATTTATTTATTTATTTATTTATTTATTTATTTATTTGAGAGAGAGAGCACGAGCAGGGAGGAGGGGCAGAGGCAGAGGAGAGAGAAGTGCAGACTCCCCGCTGAGCAGGGAGCCAGATGTGGGACTCAATCCCAGGACCCTGGGATCATGACCTGAGCCGAAGGCAAAGTTTAATCAACTGAGCCACCCAGGTGCCCTAGCATTATACTTCTTGCAAATAGCAGGAAACGTAGAAAATTGATTCATGCAATAAAAATGTGAAAATTTGTTAAAACTTTTGAATGCCTTAAAAATCCCAGGTATAATGAGGATAAATGACTCAAGGAAGGCAAAAGTTTATTGAGGATTTTACTCAAGGACAGAAGCTTGGTTAGGTTGCAATTGTTAAATATGTAGTGATGAGCATAATTTGCCCACGTCAGTGGAAAATTGTATGTGGCATACACTATAGAGTTTAACAAGGCTAAATGAAGGGTGTCATCAATTTACATTTTGAGTAGGTATTTGATTTCCTCCCCAAATAAAGCTTACTTCTCCTTGTGCATCGATATTTTGTTAATGGAAAGAATGCAAATTTACATTTTTAAATTGCCACAGTTCATGTAAAATACAAGAACCTCAAAAGGAGAAGTGAGACTTTTTTTGGCCAATGATGCAGCATGGAGAAGCGGGAAAAAGAACATGTAGCTAGGACCCAGGGGCCTGACTTCTCTTCCCATCTCTACCAGTAAATTAGCAGCGGGAACTGGCAATCACCACCTATGCTAACCTCAGTTTCTTAGGAAAATGAAAGGGTTGGCATATGATTATTCCAAGGTTACTTCTTTCTTCTTTCTTGCATGGATGAGAAGTGCGTCAAAGAAATGCTGGTTTTCTAACAATGCTGTTAGATTGTAGTTGGGTTTTTGTATTTTGCTGTTTTAGCTTTTTTTTTTTTTTTTTTTTTTTGCCTTTTTAGCATTTTTAAAAACACCAGTGTTTTCCACTTGGCCATGAAGAGCAAAAATGACCACCCCCAAAATGGAATTATTTATAAAAATCATAAAAACTAGAATGCAGAAGAAGCAATCTGTGTTCTTTGGAGTTAGTTTAGAAAAATGTCCAGAAGAATATCATTGGGTTACATACCTAGGTTTAACATCAGCAGACTGGCAATTATTCCTATAATCCAAAAGATCATCTAAAAAATAATATCAATGCAAAACAGCCATGATTTTCTTTGCTTAATACAGTTGATCTCATTGGCAGAAGAAAAAGTCCTGAGTAGCCTAGCTGTTAAATGTTTCATTGGAATTTATTATTTATAATACTTGGGCAGCAGAAATTTGAAGTGAAACATTAACTACTGAAACAACTTCACTAGTTCAGCCAATACTAAAATCAAGTACTACTTCCCCAAACTGCATATCCAACAATAGCACTTAGAAATAAATATATTAATGTACTGGTATAAATGAAAAGCAATCTTCAAAATATTGTATATAATTATTAAACCAGTACAAACATGGTAAATTAACATATTATCTAAATTTAATGTTTCATTTGGTTCAAGTGCCCATTTAGTAACACTTCCACAGAATGGTGGTTCCCAAACTTTCTGTATATTGGAATCACAGGGCTTTAAACACCCCAGTCAGTATGCTTTGATTGGCATAGGCCACCAGAAGCTGGCCACCAGAAGCTCTAAAAGCTCCCTAGATTATTCTAATGCTATGGAGCATTGGTTCTAACTTTGGCTGCACACTGGAACCATCTGGTATCTTTAACAACATATGGGATGCCGAGGCTTTATTCTAGAAAGAATTAAACCAGAATTTCTGAGAGTGAGCCTAAGCATTGCTATATTTTAGGTACTCCCCCAGGTGATGCTAATATAGGATTAGAATTACTACTACAGAATATTGCCAAAGCAACTCCTTATCCTCCTAAATATGTTAGCATAAAGTCCCATAAAGCTTGGCTTCCAAACTAATGCAAACCTGGCCTAATCTCAACTAGGTGAGTGGGGTGCATGAAGACAGAAGTTGGGCTATTTCTTGGAGTAACACACTGTAATAGCACATGGACATTGGGCAGTCAGATTCCTGGGCCATGAACCTGTCCTCAGAATCTTCTTAAGGCAATTCTTCCTCAATTGCGCTTTTCTGGAAGAAGCCAGAATTTGGTAAAAAGAGGAGGATTAAGTACCTCAATGAACATCCATTTCTAAACTCCTCAGTGATACTGATAGTTCTTTACAGTTCTCAAAAGCCACATTTAAGAAAAATATTAATATTAATATTAAATATGCTTAAACTACTTTTGGTTCTTTTCATGACTCAAAAGAACAAACAATATCAGTCATTCATGTTGCAAATGTCAATAATCATTTAATTTCAGAGAATAGTGCTGTCACTTGGTAGGTGTATGGGACACCTTGGGTAGTTTATTTTATTTTGGTTTTGTTTTGTTTTCTCAAGAGAGGCAGGAAGGGGGAAGGGGGCAGAGGAAGTTTATTTTATTTTGTTTTTGTTTTGTATTCTCAAGAGAGGGAGGCAGGGGGAAGGGGGCAGAGGAAGAGGGAGAGAGAGAATCTTAAGCAGGCTCCAAGCCCAGTGTAGAGCCCGACACAATCTCACAACCCTCACAACCTTGAGATCCTGACCTGAGCCAAAATCAAGAATCAGATGCTTAACACACTGAGCCACCCAGGCACCCCCACCTTGGGTAGTTTTAAAATAAATCAGTAAGTGATATAAAAATCATCTATTTCAAAAGTCAATTGAGAATGGAGAAGAACTTTCACCTGAGGACTCTCAAACTGAAAGTAGGGGTTTTAGATATGAAGTTAGTATAGACCAAGTGATTTAGTGGAACGAGCCTGGATTTGATATCAGAAAACGTAATCCTATGTGGTCTGAGCCACTTATATCTTGGGAAATCCACTTCAACTTTCTGAGCCTATTTCCAGTCAAACGAGCATATTAATGCTGACATCAGTGCCTATGAGGATAAAATAAGATATGAATGGAAGTGCCTGGCATACTTTATCTGTTAGAAGATTGTAAGGCCAGGAAATATGTACCTGAAAAAGAATTATATATAAAAGTCTTAAATTGTGACTGAGGATGGAGAGGGTATAATTCAACTATGATTAATAATATAGGTAAATGTTTTCTTTTTTTTTTTTTAATGATGAAAACTAAGTTCAGAAAGCTTGAGTCATCTGGAGATAAAGCAGTAACAACAGAACAGTCTGGACAATGGAGAGGGGCCCATGGGAGCTGGACAAGTCAGGGAGGCTGAGGGTGTGAGTCAGGGGGGTTGGAGAAGCCTGTGGTGGATATGTGGCCAGGGCTGAATGCTCACAAGTGGAAGGGAAACTGAAGACTATTACTGAGTAAGTACAACTCAAGTGCAATCGGACTTGAGCAAACCAAAATGATCATACCTTTTCAGTGACTCAGGGATGAATCTTTTAGGTGTAGGGTAAAGCAGTTTTACAAATAGACTATTCGGCCTGAGGGAGAGAAAGAAAAAAGCATTTCAAGGATAGAGGCAGTTGTAGGGTCATGGACCAGCTGGCTCGTTAGTAAAACCTAAAGGGCAAATTTGAGTTTAATGAATTAAACAGGGGAACAGAAACCATGCACTTTTAACAGCCCTATAAAATTGGGGACCATTAGGCTAGAGTCAAGAATAAATTGTAAGGACAACTATGTATAGATAGATATAGTTTGTTTTGTTTATATATACATATATTTTTTTGTTTTGTTCAGACCAAAAGGCATAGAAGGGGTGCTTCTATTTGAGATGAATAGATGACAAAAGAACTCATTCCTTTTTTCTTCCTTATCATGAAAAAATAACCCTTCAACTGAAAGAGTGAAATGAATTTTGCGAGAGCTAACTGCAAACTTAGGTGAAGAATTTGCAAGAAAAGTAACTTCTCTAGTCTACAAAGATTACATCTCAGCAAGGAGAGTTTGCAAATAAGGACTTTCATCTCAAATCAGCTCAGAGAGAGATGAACACTAGAAGACCAGAGATGGACAAGTAGAGTTCCAATTTTCAAAAAAGCAGCGCCTAAATTCCTGAAACCAAGACAAGGAGCTTTTTACAGATCGTGAGCAAAATCAATAAACCTATTCTTACACTTAGAAAAGGAAGAAATCCAGAAGTTAACAGGAATTTACTAAGTATTCATTTCCTTTTTTTGACAATGTTGCTACGCCAGTAGAGCAAGGGCATCTCATAGACAACACATTTGTTATTTAAGCTGTATCTGGGAGGAAGAAGTTGCTTTTTCCTAATCCCTTGGCCTGGGTATAGGTGGGTAACTATTTCTAATTTCCACGAAGATGCCAAGCACGCGTGCACTTTAGCTACTGCTCTGGGACAAGAAAAGAAAATATGACTAAGTAACACGTGAGTCCTTCATTGATGAGAATATTCATTAACAGCATGCTAATTCAGTGGAAAGTGCCCGAGAATGAGGACTTACATGATGACATGGCATACAGACCAAATTTGCAGAAGACATAAAATTGGGAGGTAGAATTACTCAATTAATTAAATCAGTGATATTCAACCTGTCAACGAGCTAAAAGAAGAGGCCTGACAGCACAATCAAACTTAATAGAATCATGTTAAGGGATGAACACCAACTAGAATGAGTGTAGGCTGGGAAGGTGTGTCTCGGAGTAGTCATGAAAAAGACTTGACTACTTCAGACTTTTAGGAGATTGTAATCCAGGAGTCATTAGGGTAATACTGCTAAAGGATTTACTTGAGGAAATACAGTAATTAGAACAAAGCCATTAAACATCTTTTTACTCTGTTATTTGGATGAAATCTTGAGTTTATTATGGGGGTCAGATTTTAAAAGGGAAAATGGTAAAGGAAACTGCCTTCTAAGAGGTTTTCAGAAAGGATGAAGAAAAGCTGGTGGAGTTGGTAGGTACCCAGGCAAACTGAAGCACTCTTCTGTGGAATCAAGGTGCCAGATGCTTCCTGGAAGACTCCAGAAGTCAAAGTTGCCAATCTTTGAGGCCTTTTGTACAGGGGGCTTTTGCAAGAAGTAGATGTTATCCAAAAGCAGATTCTAGATCAATCGAAGGCAAAACTGGGGATGAAGGGAAGCAAATGACAATGGTACTGTCACCTTTGAAGAGTTCTAAATCCTGGTTGCACGATATGATCACCTGGGAAGAGATTTTAAATGCTGATGCTTAGACTCTAGCCTTAGAGATTCTGATTTTTTGGTTCTGGTGTAGGGCCCTTATTAAAAAGTACTTTATCAAAGTCCGTCTGCTGATTTACTGTTCTAGGTTGGAAAATCACTGACCTAGATGACTACTTGTTGAGAAGTTAAATAAATCAAACCAGGTGTTTTTTCTAAGGTGTCTTCCAAATTCGAGATCAATGGAAATTAACACTTCTGGATTACCTTCTACAGCTAGGCACTTCCACAATTAATCCTCTTTAATAATTGAATTAATACATGTAAATCCCTTAGTACAGTGTCTGGCATGTAGTAACTCAAATATTAGTTATTTTTATTGTATAACCATTCAGTGGAGGTACTGTATCTCTACATTACCGATGAGGGAACTGAGACTCTGCAGTTTTCCAAGGCCTCTAGTAATAAATTGCAAAATAAGGATTTAAACCAGATTAAACCCAGTTCTAAATCAGAGAGCCCTTTCTCCTCTGCTCCACAGGTCACCTTTAAAACTTCTGGAAATCTATGCAAATCAGTGGTTTACCTGAGTGAACATTTAAAAAATTTAATAAAACCACTTCCTCTTGACCTGTTTGTAAGGATTCTCTCTTCAAATGCATTTTTCGAAAAAGAGAAGCATAAACGTAGACATCCACATTTTTTCCTATGTGGCCTAATGTGGACAGTCTTGAGAACCTCTGAGGACAGGGGAAATGGATAAAAGTGGCCCTTTAGAATTCTAACAAAGCACTTTGAAATAAAACGAAGAAAAACTCTGCTCTCTGGTAAAACATCTGCAGTTCTAATGAATGGGTAAACATCTGTCACTTTTGTACGTCTAGCTCTGGTAGATTTGATGACATGCCTACACGGACGTTGGCGAAGGCAGGCCTCAGGTGATGGCCTGGTCATAGAGGGCACTTCCCTGGAGTCAGGATGGACCAGGCTGCGTGCAGGGGCTGCTTTAAGAAAATGGAGGAAACTTCTTCAAAGAGGTTGTGACTACTAAGGTTGCAAATCCTCCACCTGAAAAACTCTGAGGGATCAGAGGTCTCTCTCCTCTTCCTCCTCCTCCCTCACCCTCCTCCCCACAGGGGCCTAGGAGATAAGGTAAATGAAATTTCCTCTTGAAAGCCGCATACATCAAATGCTCTGTCCCTGACCCCTTTACCTTTGATGATTAAACTCCGTTGTGTTTGCAGGGTTCAGTGCGTTTGGATTTAGTGATCTCCTTAGTGCAGTTAAGGGGAGAACTGCTTCTAAGTAGGTGATTTCCTCCCCTCTCTCTGAGAGTAAAACCGAACGCAGGAGAAAAGGAGGAGTAATTTTTTTGGAGAAGGGGAGGGAAGTGGGCAACAGCCCTGGGGAGCAAGGTTCTCAGCATTTTCCTCGATTTCCTTCCCCAGGCTGTACGGAAGCATCAGCTCCTCCCCCGCCTGGGCCTCCAAAAGTATCTTTCGGAGTGGAACCCAAAGCTTGTGGGTCGCTTAGAAACTAAAGCAACTCGGAGCCAAAGAGGACTGGCAAGGCAGGGGTGCGTGGAGGGGAGGGGTGCGTGGGGCCCCAGTGGAGGGGAAGGTCGAACGCAGCGCCCAGCCGGGAGTCCCCCGAGAGGAGGCGGCGAAGAAGGCGGGGCCGGCCGGAGGTCGGGGTCCGGCGTAGGGGGGGTCCCCCGTTTCCCCCTCCCCATTCTCGCCTCCCCGGGCTCTGGTGACGTTGCGGTTTCCTCCTCCCTCCAGCCGAGCCTCAGCGCCGGCCGCGTCCCGCCCTCCTCCCCCTTCGCCCACACCCCTCACCCACCCCGCCCGCCCGGCTCGCAGTAGCGCCGCCCGAGGCTGCAGAGGCGCATCCCGTGGCGCGGCGCCCACCGGCACCCAAGGCGCGGCGGGCGCGCTGAGGGCTCGGCTCTGAGGGCGCCGGGGGCCCGGGCGCCCTGGAGTGAGGGGGCCGAGAGGGGGGCTCCGAAGCCTGGGCCGAAGCTGGGGAGGCGACGCCCGAGAGGACGAAGCCGCGGCGGGGAGCGGTAAGCGGAGGGGCGCGCGGCGGGCGCCGTTCTGGGCCCCGCGCGGCGCAACTTTCTTCCGGGGTCTCGGGCGGGTCTCTGGGCGCCAGCGGGAGGCGGAGAGCCACGTCCCCTGCAGGGCGCGGAGCGCCGCGGGCTGCTCGCCCGGGCCCGGCGCGCCTTGGCTGCTGGAGGGCGCGCGAGCCGTGGAGCCCGAGCCGTGGGCTTGCCGGGTCGGGGCAGCTCCGTTCCCTTCCCACCCCCTGAGCGCCCGGCGCAGAGTCGGCGCACCATAAGGTCGCGGAGATCGCTTGCGGTGCCTCGGCTCTGGCCGGCCGCGCCGCGATTTCCCGGCCCGCCCGCGGGACTCCGGCTTCCCTCCGACGGGTCGGGCGGCACAGCCTCAGGCCCTTCTTTCCCTGCGTGCCCCGCTGGTTAGGGAGGGGGTGGTGATGGTCGCGTGTGCGGACTCCTCTGTGCGGCGGCAGCTGCTCGGCGCGGCTGCGGAAGCCGGGGAAACCCGTCCCGAGCCTCCCCCAGATGCTGGATTCCAGCGCCGCGCTTGGCTCCACTGACACTCGGAGAAACTGTGGGTAAACCTCACTCGCAGGCAGCTCCTGGTGGTGGTGGTGGGACGCTTGACTCACAGGCTGGGAAGCTCTGTAAGCAATGCCACATGGGCTCGAGATCTGTCGCGGCTGGAATCTGAGCTTAGTTTGTGACCCGGGAACCTTCTCGTTTTCATCGCTCATTTAAGGCAGCAGCCTCTGCTTAGGTGGGCTGCCATTGAAGCTTGAAACCAAACCCATTGCTTAAATGCAGGAGGGGAGCCTCATTTACCTGGAATTCCTTAGGTCAGGAAATGACGCTTAGTTTCGGGGGATCTTCATGTAATAAAGTCCTTTAAAATTTCGTTAGTCATGGTAAATGATACATTAAATTTGAGAATGGACGTTCTCACCTAGAAATTGTTTCAAAACAATCTTTTCAGCATTTTTGGCAGAATTTAATCTATCAGGAATTCCCTTTTCTTCAGCTTTTTAAAAGTTTATCAATAAGTGATAATTTTTGAAATGATATCTATAGATATCTATGATATCTATAGAATATTCAGACAGTACTACCAAAATGGGATCACAAAAATGTAATGCCCTTGGAAGAATAAACTACAGGATTATCTAGTATTTGTCTATCATGTGTTAACTTTTTTCTTCTAAGGTCACCATATAGGCACAAGTCCTTTTATGAAGCGTGTAGGTTAGATGTATTTTAGTAAAAATGAGAAAAGATGAAATTTAATGCCTCTGTCATCTACTGACCCTTCTATGTGGGTACGGCAAAAAGTGCAAGACAGTGCTGGTAATAGAGGGGATATACAGAGGTAGATAAGAAACTGTCCTAGCTCTCCTGGAATTCTCATTGTAGGATGGGAGAAAACATAAAGAAGCACCTGAGACATTGAGCCTGGGAAGTGTCATTTTCCATTGATTGGTATATCATGTCAGTGTTAAGTTTCACCAATTTTTGGTTAGTAAAGACAGTGGCCTGCAAAGTACGTTTTTACATTCAGGTTAATAGCTATTGGTAGTATAGTCATCTCTG
Organism: Ursus arctos; assembly: GCF_023065955.2. Lineage (NCBI taxonomy): Eukaryota > Metazoa > Chordata > Mammalia > Carnivora > Ursidae > Ursus > Ursus arctos. Next base: position 44,140,041 of record NW_026622797.1, on the reverse strand, counting down.
AGGTTAGGGGCCCTAGTGTGGCAAGACACCCGTAGGAAGTCAGCTAGGTTGGCCGCATGAGGTCAGGACCATTATAGTGACTAACATTTGTGTATCAACTTTAGTATTTAGGAAATAGTTCACAAATTAGCTGATACAGGTTTTCAGTGAGACTTGTGGTCTGGCTAGTCCAATATCTTGCAGTGTTGCCTCTAGGGGACCTAGTGGTCATCCATAAAGTTCTTAACTTCACAGATGTTGTCCTGCCTTCCCCAGTGCTTCTTTTTAAAGATTATTTAATCTCTGAAAAGATGTTTTATGATCATAGGTGAAAATGCATTCTGCAATTACATAATAAAGTACTTATACATATCTTCATGTTCTTTGTGGTAGATTATTTTGGTATTTATTTGTACTGTCTCGGATTCACACTGTTGTGTGAAAGAAATTACATTACTGCCATTCAGTATGATTGCAGCAAATGATTGGAAAGGAATAAAGGATGAAATATTTAAACTTGGGTTTTAATATATCAGTAATCTAAATTTTCAAAAGGGGTAAAGAAACTAGTAAAAGACTAGCATGTTGTCATTGCAGTGTATATGATGTATTACTTAACCATTTGCATGTTTGAGTCTAAAATATAGTAAGTATTCTATGGTTTTTTTCAGCCCCCTGCCCCCTCAAAAAAAGAGAAATAGTGTAGTTGTCCTGGGTTGTGTTTGTGACAGGCCTTGGAGGAGGTGAGGAGCCTGTGGTGGAGGGAAGTTCATCATCATAGTGGATATTGGTATTTCATTTGCTGAGAGGGGCTGGACCTTTACTATTCTGAAGGAGTGGGTAAGGCACTCAGTGAGGTTCAGTGGGCAGCAGAAAGAATGTGTCCGAGCAGAGGACAGGACAGTTCTTGTTCCTGATGCCTGAGGGTTTCCTCATCTTGGAATTACGCTGTCTTCCTCTAATTGGGGGTCACCCAATTAGCAGCAGATGTTTGGATGACACAATAAAATTCTCTAAACCCAGAATCACTGCCCAACATGGGAATTAGGCAAGTGTATAAGCCCAGAGTACCAAAAAGAGAAATTGTTTTCGAATGCAATTCGTTTGGTGAGTTAGTGGCAGAATAGGAGTTAGAGATTAAAATCCCAGATTCCTGAGGCACAGATCCATGTGTCCATTTGGTGACAGCGGTAATTGGAAATGGATGAATTTCAAAAAGGCTTGCCAACTCTAATGCCCAATTCTAATAGGAAATTCCCTTATAAAAATAAAACTTTGGGGGCACCTAGGTGGCTCAGTCAGTTAAGCGACTGCCTTCTGCTCAGGTCATGATCCCAGGGTCCTGGGATGGAGCCCCGCGGCAGACTCCCTGCTCAGCGGGGGGCCTGCTCCTCCTTCTCCTGCTCTCCCTGCTTGTGCTCTCTGTCAAATAAATAAATAAAATCGGTAAAAAAAAAAAAATTAAACTCTGCATTAAGTGGATAATATTTTTAATTGAAATAAGTGTTCTTTAAAGAAAAACTTTCTGTTAGTGAATACACTCAGTCCCATGTTCTGACGCATCTGCACTTAGTGTTTCACAGCTTCTAGTCACATATGGAAGAGTGGTTTGGTTAGCTGTCGGTGGAGAAGTGTTGCAGAAAAGATTCAAGCTAGTAGAAAGTATTATGGGGGGGGTAAAGAGGGGCCATTAGGTTTAATAAACTCCTGCTTACAAATTCATATGTTTAGACAATTGAAGGAAAGGAAAAGTCCCTGATAGATCATATGGCTACATGAATACTTGCATTTTAAAATCGCCTAGTACTTTTAGGTTTTTTTCAAATCTGGTATTTTCCTATTTTAGCCTAGTGGAAATGGAGAGTGGTACAGAGCAGGTGTCTTATCCTCATTTTAGGGGTATGGAAATGGACATACTGTGAAGGTAAGAGACTTGTCTGTCATTTTACAAATAATTGGTGACCTACTTTAAATACGAGGTGAGCCTACGTTGCACCTTTAATTTTACTTTTCTCTTTCATGACTCCAAGTTCATGTGATGAAAGACTCTTACATTTCACTTTCCTACAGATGTAGTTTATTATCCCTTTCACTACTCACTACTGTCCAGGGACTGTCAGCTCCGTCGAATGCTTATGTGCTTCCCAGACTTCTGTAAACTGGCTATTTACAGTCCCCCTTCCCACAGCTCCCTCTGCTTCCACTCTGGGCCTTGAGAAGATTCCATTGTGGAGCCTCTTCTAATTCCCGAATTCCTGCAGAGTCCTAGGCTCATCGCTCAGTTCTCATTGGCTCCCTTCAGGTCTTTGGGTGCTTTAGCAATCTGAGGCTTGCTGCCGCCTATCCAGGCAAGCTTCAGCCTGTTGAGGGTGTGGAATCCAGATCCTCTCTCAGATGCCCAGAAGAGTAAAAACCTGCAGGAGGCAGAGTGAGCATTCCCAGAGCCTGTTGGAGATCGCAAAGAAGAAAAGGGAATGATTTTAATTTGGCAAGAGAAGAAAAGACAGTTGAGGCCATCTGTTTATTTCTTGAATGGGGTAGTTTGTTCAGTCCTTAATTCAGAAGAACATTATGAATTTTAATGTGTGTTAAGATTACCACTGGATTTCCTTCTAGTTGTTTCAACTCCCTTGGGATATTCTGTAAGCATGAACTTGGTAAGTGTTGTCATCAAATGTTAGTAAACAGTTCCTGAAAGAACAGAATTTGTCTCTTCAGTAATATCTAGAAGCTGTAAACATACTGATAATAAGCGTGGTTTGTTTTGACATTTTATATTTGGGAATGGTTATGGCCATTAGATAAGTATAGTCGTGTTTTTAAAAATATAACAGAAGACATATATGCCGTTAACCATCAATGGCTTGTACGTGACATATGCATTGTAGGTTGTGTCCATCTGCTTTGTCCTAGACAGGGTCAGAGAGAGTTTACGACTGAGTGTATTATTTCTGCATGCCGAAAAAATTTTTTTTTCCGTATTTTTTTATGGAATTAATATTACCTCTCTTCTCCCCGGTTAATATGAAAAAAACAGCAGGATAATCGTAGTAAAATTCCCTGTGTGTGTTTAAATTAGTATACATTGCTCTTTTAGTAGAAATCGAATAGGTCCACAATCAGTTAAAGAGCTGTCATTGAAATCTTTCCGTTTGAAATATTCATTGCATACTCAGATGCCTTAGAGTTTTAAATTTGTATTCGTTGATTAAATCAACGCTTCTGCATTTTTGTCGCGTGTAACAAAAGTAGCTACTAAATAATAAGCACTTGATGCATGCAGATGTTATACCACAGCAAAGTTGAATCAGCATTTCATAACTCTTAACAGGAATTTGTAAAGGAAATGGGCTTACCAAACTCGTGGGTCTATAATATTTTTATTGATGAAGTACACAGGCCGTATACTGGCTTTACTGTTGGAGTCTAATGGCTAGTGTGAGAAAAATGGGGATATTTGTTAGCAATTCATGAAGTGGGCGGTAATAACGTTAGGCCGGTTATATACATTTCAGTGTATAATGTAGTAATCTGCACATTATGTTGTGATTCCAACAGGAATTGCTCATTTACCGATGTCACATTCGAGAGATCGACGCTTTCATTTAGAAGACTCCCTTACATTGAAGTATGGAAAGGGTTATTGCATTGCTAAAGTTAGTTTGCATCCAGAAAGTTGCGTCAGTGACAAGAAACTCAAGAATTGCATGATAAAAATCACCACGTAGTTTAAAAGTGTTCCCATGCCAAGGTACACTCAACAGCCCGACAGGCCCGCTAGAGGAGCGGGGAAGATGGCCTGGCGGCAGGACAGTCCTCCTTACCTTCTTTACAGCTCTGCCTGTAATTCTCTCTTCTTGAAGCAGCGCTGTTTTTGTTGTTTGAGCCTACTGAGGACAGACTCTAAGTCATGGATTTCTAGAATTCCACAAATTCTGGTGAAGAGCTCTTTTTGGGGCCTTGGCCCTTTAATGATAGCATTCTAGGAGGTACCCATGGGGCCAGACTCCCCAGCCGCGTGGATAATGAGGCTTGGGCCAGCTGCATTTTGGAATCACCTGCAGTGTTTACACTTCTCCCTTGGGGGGAATGGGCCTGGCAGGAAGGAAAAAGTAGCCTGAAAGGGAATGTTGAACAGCTGTTTTCCATCTTCCCTGAAGAAAAAGAAGAGGAAATCGACTTACAGCAAGCATCAAGAGGGATTTATGCTAAATACAGGGAAGTTTTTCTGAATGTTTTAACCTTTAGAATGGCTTTCTGAAGGAGGCCTTGGAGTTCTTCTGTGTTTAGAAAGGTTTAACTGAGGCTGTCCTGGAGGGATGTTAGCATCTGTCTTCTCGGGTTCTAATTTTATGACTTCGGCTCAATTGGATATGAAAATCTTAGGAATATGAATGTAGAAGAAAGGGTCAGTTTTAGTGTTTGAAACACAAGTTGCCTTTATGGTTTCTACTTCTCATTTTTGTTATTAGAACAAAGTATTTGCTCACTGGCTAAATACTGATTATGTGTAAAAGTCCTTTAACCTTTCATTGAGGTACACATTTTAATATCTGAAAATTCCTCTTCTCTATACTTAATCTGTTTTCACTCCCAAACAGGTCGCTTTTTTCCACGTTTATTTATTTTTTTTCTAGAAAACCTTAAAAAAAGGTTTTGGCACCAGACTATAGTATTCCATTTGGGCTTTTCAGTAATATCTTTTATGTTTTTCTGCTCCATTTTTTATAGTATAACTAGACTGCCAGTAGTGGCCACAGGAACATATGGGGCATTCATCAGTCATGTGGTCAAAATACAGAGGTTGCCTATGTCAGAAAGAGTCTGGAAACTTCTCTCATTTACCAAACTTCGTATAGCAGTATTTATGGTTAAAAATTAATAATGGTATTTATAAAAACGGAAAGTGAACTTTGTTTCATTTTTGTTTAGGAAAATAGAACCTCCAAGAGAATTGAATCTATGGTTTCAGGCCTGTGGTTCTGTTTTTTCTCAATATTAAAATTAGACAGTACTTGAGGTGTAATTCTCTTAAAAGCAGGTTCGTTTTGATCCAACAAAAAGTGTTGGAAAAAGCACTCTCAGCCAGTGTCAGTGGGCAAGAAGTGGAGCCCAGCAAAGTCAGTGTCTTAGGCCGTTGGAATTCGGTGTTTCAACTTAGTTTTACAGTGCGTGGTTTTAAAGCAGTTTTGAAATGTTTTCACAATTACTTTTCTCAAAAGAAGCTCTGATTCTTGGAGGCACTGAAAAAGCTTCAGAGTTATTTTAGGTGAGAGTGTCTTTTGCTGGCCCCTTTGGTGGTAAGCTTAATTTCTTCTTTCCCTCCTTTATCTTTACCTTAAGTCTTCCACAAGTTAGAGGGTATCGGTTCTACTGAGAGCCCAGTAGAAATAGAGAGCAAAATAAGAATCTGTTAGGGTGCCTGGCTGGCTTCAATGGAAGAACAAGTGACTCTTGATCTTGGGGTCTTGAGTTCGAGCCCCACATTGGGTAGAGAGATTACTTACATAAATGAACATTTAAAAATTTTAAGCTCTACCATGTCTTCTAAGGAAACCAGCACTGTTCAGATTGGATTCATCACACCTTAACCATGTGCTATGTTATGGTTCTAAGGTTCTCACCATCAAATTTTTTAGACTTACTGTGACTTGCATAGAATTAGTCCATATTAAATTCAAATTAACAAATAGTATTTTGAGTATCTGCTGTAGGAACTTGGGAACTTTACAAATTCAATTTCACTTCTACTTGCTGAATTTCACCTTGCAAGTTTCAGGTTAAGTTGGACCACATTCAATATCTCTTTCTTCGGGAAGAAATGTATGTAGTATTTATATTACTAAATTGCCATAAAATGATAAATCCTGTGCCTAAAGAAGTTGAATTGAGCTAGCGGTGTTAGGGCGGTTATATAACAGATCTTTCTTTGTGTGCTTACACCTTTTTTTCTTGTTGGTGAACCACTGAAGTTTGCTTCAGTGATTGCAAGTTTTAGAAAAGATAAATCTGTGTTACTTGGGAATGAATGCTTTGATATATAACTTTTTCCAGTGTACTTTTGAACCTGGAGAGTTAGATGAAAGAACATTATATTTTAGCTATAGAAATACTGAAAGGATTTAGTCATTCAGCAAGTATTTGCGAGGTACTTCTGTGTTTGAAGGGACGTCTGTGTGGAGGCAAAAAGGGGAAGCATGCAAAATAAATATGACATGGTTTCCAGCCTTGGGGAGCTATAAATTCTGGTGGGAGAAGGATAACCAAGTATGAAACTTTATGAGAACAACTAAGTGCTGACCAGAGCCGAATGCATGCAGTAGAATTTCAGGAAGGAGGAGATCCCCAGGATTACCCCGGCAGAGAATACCCAACTAGGAGGGGAGAAGGAACTGGGCCTCAGAGGACTTTATGCCGAAAAGGAGAAGGAAAAAAGCATCACAAGCAGGGCAGCTGAGCCAAGGCACAGGAAGCAGAGAAAGGGAATGGCTGCCAGGTCGAGGAGAACTTGGGAAAATCCGTGGGAATTCACTTCTCTCCTGTAACGTTCTCTTCCCTGTCTTCCCTTCATTCTGCATCTGTTCTTTCATTGTTTGTTATAAGTATTTCATGAAGGTCTGATCGCATGTAATGAGCTGTGCATGACACTATAGGAAAGACCAGAGCAAGACCCCTGCCTCGCAGCAGCTTATATATATACCCCAGTGGGTAAGATTCACCTCCAACCCCTTTTGGATCCAGAGAGGACTGAAACCATAAATATGAGAAAGGAAGATAACCTATACCTTTACATAACTCAGTATGCATGTAATTAGTGCTAAATGCATACATTAGTAAACACGTATAAAGCTATACACATTTTTATTGCCCCCTTTTTAGGCCCAGTTCAGGCACCACCTCCTCAGTACATCTTTCTCCACCCCAGCCAGTTGTGGTAACATCCGTGAATCTCAGTAGTAGTTTGTCATTCCCATGCAAACATTCTTCTTTTTATTTTAGTGGTTTGTGTAAAAATGTCACTTCTTTTGCCATCTTATAAGATGGTGTAAGCACCTTCTTGGCTGGCATTATTCCTGAGTTCTCAAGGAATATTGAACAATGCACATATGGGGCCACAGGGGAGACCACTTACGGATGGAGTTAGTTGCCAGGGAAGGCTTCATAAAGAATGTTGTGTTCTTTGAGAAAGAAGATAAGAGGTTGGGTGTGGAGAAGCATGGAGGGGGAACCCCGTGAAAGGGAATAGCCGTGGGAATAAAGGACAAAAACAGGAGTTGTGCTCAAGCAAGGAAGAGCAGGTAAGTGCGAAGGGAGCATTTGTGTAGGGAGGAAATGAATGATAAAATGAAGGGAGGCAGGTGTTAGACTGTGGAAGCTCTTGGATGAGAAATTCGTTCTTTTTATTGTGGGAAATAGTGGCTCTTGAGTAGGAAAGTGATATTATAATGGTGATTGTTTAATTTGTGAGGAATTTTGTGGTTTACAAAGATAGTTGCTTCATGGGTGGTATGGTCAGACTGTGTGAGTCTCTCTCTTGGCTATTCACTATCTGTGTGACCTTGGGTAACTTACTCAATCCACCTATGCCTCAGTTTCCTCATCTGTAAAAAGGGGATGACATTAATATCTACATTATCGGCCTGTGGTGAAGATTAAATGAGTTAATCCGGGTGAAGTACTTAACATAGTTCCTGGCACTTGGTAAGCACTATATGTATTTATTGTTTATTGCAATAAGAATTACGATCTCTACTTTAGAAATGAGAAAATTGTAGAGCTAAGACTGTTTGCTAGAGCTGCTGTAACAAAGTGTCTCTAACTGTGTGGCTTAAACAACAGAAATTTATTGTCTCACAATTCTAGAGGCTAGAAGTCCAGAATCAAGGTGTTGATGGGGTTGGTTCCTTCTAAGGCCGTGAAGGAGAATCTATTCCGTGCCTCTCTGCTAGCTTCCAGTGGTGTCTGTCAATCTTTGGCATTCCTAGGCATGATAATACTTCACCCTGATCTCTACCTTCGTCATCACATGGCATTCTCCTTGTGTGTCTCTCTGTCTCCGAGTGTCTTCTTTTTATAAACATGCCAGTCGTATTGGATTAGGGACCCATCCTACTCCAATATGAGCTTTTGTTAATTAATTATATCTGCAACAACTCTGTTTCTAAATAAGGTCACATTCTGAGGTATGGGTGATTTGGTCTCCTACATGATGAACTTTTACAAGACACAGTTCAACCCATAACAGACTCCAAGTCAGATCTTTTGAGTCTACCACACTGTGACCATGGTGTGCCGGAAAGATTGTGGAAGAGGGGAGGAATCTGTAGGTTTGTATGAGAAACAGCTAATGAGCTCTCTTTGGCTCTCTGTCTCCTGTTTGCCTGGACCTGCACCATTCCCTGAATGGCTGCAATGATGGACATGTCACAGAGACCCTTGGGGAAGTCGCTATGTCCCTGTGTCCCAAAGGGATCTTTTGCATTTCTTTCTTCTTTCCAGCATAGCAGTCTTCTTGCTTCTTCCCATCTGGGGACTAGAGATAAAGGTTTCAGATAAGTTTAGAGATATTATGCTTGCACTGGATAATTTCAGTCTTCTCCATAAATTTGGATGATATATCACTGTCCCAAAGTATAGATAACAAAGGAAGAATTGACTACTTTTGAAAAGAGGCAAAAATCCAAAGTATCAACAGTAAGGATTTTACTAAAGTGTCAACTGGAGATGAGTAAGCGGGTCAATATGCTGAGGTCAGATAGAAGTTTCTGCCTCTCAGGTTTATCGTTGGAATTGAGGAGGAATGGGCAAATATGACTGAGGTTTGTAAGTCACTGAGGAAGTTAGAAATATCCCCAAACAATAGAAATTGTCTGTGATGGTTAAAAAGAGTATATCCACAAGCGGTGGTTTCAAGTGGCAAAGGTACTAGGAGAGAAGAGAGAACTAAGGGGTGGCCCCAGGAATCAAAAAGGCTCACTCCACTTCCCTTGTGGGTTGAGAAGAATGAGGTGTGGTCTCCCAGAGAGCCCAGCAGAGGACAGAGTGTCCTTGAAAGAATCAAAGTTTCTTTATAAAATCTTTAATTTGGAAGCAGCCTGTGTGACACCTGGCCTCCCTCCCCTGCCTCATTTAACCCAGGAATTGCCTGACAAGCGGTGCTCTTACCTCCACATTCGTTTAGGACAATACATGAGAAGGAAGTTTAGAAAAAGATGAGTACAAAGGGAGTTTTCTCCAGCATCCAGCTCCACGAAGAGAACGCCATCAGGTTTGACCAAAAGAAATAGCTGGTGGAATTCGGTTGTGAGCAGAGGTTGGGTGAGGTGGGTAGGGTGGCCATGAGAAATGTATGCCTAGATTAGGAGATGTGGAGAACAGAGCTGACATTCCCAGAGTAGGATGCTAAAGACAGTATGAAAGAGAGACAGTTGATTCACCAAGACGTCCAGTGAAGCATGAGTGACCTTCGACATACAGACGCAAACATTAAATATCTGGCCACGTTTCAGGCTCTGACTTGGGGCATTTCTGTCAGGACCCTTTTTTTTTGGCCTGCAGATCTGTGCTCAGCAGTTATGCTTTTGCTCTGCACAGTGCTTAGAGTCTCCAGCAGTCTAGTAAAACTTTCCTTAGATTGTTTCCTGGCTAGTAACACTTTATAGCTCTATAAAACTCACCCTAATAAGATATTTAGCACAAAATAATATGAGTGGCATAGGTGTATGAGAAATAATTCATTAGAAAGCATCCTTATTCTTTTGAATGCTCTAGCTAAAAGAAATGTTACCAGTGCAGGAAGATTTTTTTTTTTAATTTGTAAATAGCACTAAGAAAGCCCTTATACCAAACCTTTAAATGATGATAATAATCTTTGGCAATACAGTTAAAAGTGGGAACATGAAGGGAATCACTCTAAATTTCAAAACAGAAAAACTTTAATAAAAGTCTTAGCACCAGACAACCAACCATCCAGCAGAAAGAGAGGCCTGGCTGGTCTGGGCAGGAGTAGATGGGAAAAGTGGCGGAACGTCTAATCCAATGTGAAGTGGGCTGAAAGTTTTGCAGTGGCATTTAGAAAAATACCTGGAGAAAAACCCATGGAAACTATAATGGACTGTTGGGAGACGAAATGGGATGCTCAGGGCATGGAGTGTGATCTGAGGTGGGCAAGGCACATTGACAAGGGCCTGGCAAGACGTGGGGGCACAGCAAAAGCCACCTGCAGCCCGGGGCAGATACAGTGAGAGCTTTGTGCCCGAGGAAGAGCTGGGAGGACAGTGGGTATGGTGGTAGCTGTCAGTAAACTGTAATAGTAGCCCTGAGTAACCAGGAAAGGGTCCAACATCGTAGCCCATTTTACCTTCAGATGGTTTGTCTTGGTACACAAAGATTTTTATTGCTTCTTTTTATGTAGTTATATTAATATAGTTTTATAATTATATGTATAGTTATCTCTGAGTTTTTAAGGGTTTACATCTTGACACATTAGTTAATCCATTCAGTAAATAATCTCTGCATGTTTATTAAGTGCTGGGCACTCTTCTAGATGTTGAGGATATAGCAGAAAGCGAAGTGTCCTCAAGGAGCTTGCATTCTAGAGGGGCCAGCCAGGGGGACACAAGAAATAAGTAAATCACATAGTAGATTAGAACGTTGTAAGTGGTAAGGAGAAAAGTAAAATCCGGAAGGGAGCTAGGAAATGGTGGTGACTGATTTAAATGACATGGTCACAGCCAGCCTCACTGAAGAAGTCACATTTGAATAAAAACTTACAGGAGGCGAGGGAGCCAGCCACGTAGATGTCTGGGGGTTAGCGTTCTAGGTGGAAAGAACATAGGCGCTGAGGAGGGAGCACACCCCACAAGTACAAGGAGAGCAAGGAGACCACATGGCTAGAATGGGGGAGATACTGAGAGAGCTGTAGGTCAAGAAGGCACAGAGGCAACAGGGGCAGGCCTCGTGGTGCCTGGAGAGCAATTGTGAGCACTTTGGTTCTTACTCTGAAGGATGGGAAGCCATGGAAGTATTTTAAACAGAGCAGTGACATAACCTGAATTGTAATTGAACAAGGATGGCTCTGGCACCTGTGTTGAGAATGGCCATTGGAGGTAAGGGTGAAGGCAGGCAGACTAGTTTGGAACATTTTGCAGTGATTCCGGCAAGACATGGCATGGCTTTGGTGTTAACGGCAGTGGCGAAGTGTCTGGATTCTGGATGTGTTTGAGGATGGAGTTGGCTGATGGTTTAGACATGGAGACAGAGCGGGTAAGGGAAGGAGGGGGAGTTTGGGCCTCAATTGCTGTCAGGATTGATTGCCAGTAACTGAGATGGGCAAGTCCTGAGAAGACAGTGCCTGTGTCTTTAGGTTAATTACATGTATGTATCATTGTTTTACAAACCAAGTCTGTGGTATTCTCAGTTTTTATTATGATTCATAAGAGGACATTTGGAAAGTACTCAGGGATTTTGGTGCCAAAGAACTATGATCTGTGAGACAAAAATGAGAATACAAAAACGTGCATATAAAAATGTTTGAGAATGTGAAAGGCAGCAAAAAAGTTAAATGTTGTCATTGGTGAGTATTAGAAGATAGGAAAAATGGAAGAATGCTTGAATATAAGTAAGGAATGAAAAAGAGCCTCATGTATAGTGAAAAAAGCATCACTCTCCAATATATACTCCATAGACATACTCATGAGTATGTATACTCATCCAATAAATGAAATTTTTATTTTTATTGAATAAGCTGGAATTGTAAGTTTAATGCCAGCAAATTACTTTCCCATGAAATTCTTTTAAGCCTTTTGCTTAACATCTGTGTATTTCATTTTTTGGATAATACCTACAGCTTTTAGGCAGTCTCTAAAGAGAGTCCAGTACTATATATTCTGCTGTGTCCTTTGCTTCAACAGCAATATCCTTGGACAGAATCATTTTTCTGAGGATAAATCATAGAAAAATAGCAAAAGTTGAGTACAAGAAAAAGATCTAGTGAATAGTATCCCAATACTTTCTAATGGGGCAAATTGTATGGCAAGACTCATACTTCTAATGGGAATTTAGATGAGTGGACTAAAAAGAAGATGGGGGAGGGGGTTCCCACAGGACCACCATCAGACCCAGTGATCCACCAAAAGCCACTGAAAAAAAAGGTGTTTTATTTATTTTTATTTTTTATTTTTTTAAAGATTTTATTTATTTATTCGACAGAGATAGAGACAGCCAGCGAGAGAGGGAACACAAGCAGGGGGAGTGGGAGAGGAAGAAACAGGCTCATAGCTTAAGAGCCTAATGTGGGGCTCAATCCCATAACGCTGGGATCACGCCCTGAGCCGAAGGCAGACGCTTAACTGCTGTGCCACCCAGGCGCCCCAAAAAAGGTGTTTTAATTGTGAATATGGTTTGACACAGCAAGGATACAAGTTAAAATGAGCAAAGGGAAAAGGTACGGGGCAGAGTTCAGGAGAAACCAGACACAGGCTTCCAGGTCTCCTCTCTTAGTGGAGTGGCACTCCTGGCCACAGTGTACGACAACATGTGCAAATGTTGCCAGCCAGGGAAGCTCACCCCAGCCTTGGTGTCCGGGGCTTTTACTGGGGTCCAGTCGTGTAGACGCATAGCACCTACATGACTGACTTGAGCTATTCAGAGTCTAGCCCCTCAGAGCAAAGATAGGAGTTTGTCATGAATCACACTGTTAGTATAAACTATCTGATCTTGCTGGTACTAAAAGACCCAGGGCCTCAGGTATACAAAAAAACGTGTATCTGGTAGAATATTACAAGGGCTCATATCCTTTCTTAGAAATTTTGCAGGGTTTGAGCAGGAGGCCTACTAGGTTAACCCTTTCCTGCATAGTGTGCTTAGCATGGTAGGGCCTTGAGGATGGTATTAGTGTTTCTTAGAGTCATTGTCAGAGGCTAAACCAATGGGACCTGATCCTGGAGGAGAATGATATCAGGACATACCCCAAATATACACAGTTTTAGCTACACTCATAAATGAGTGAAACTGAGTAGATTACATATGAGAGGTTAAGTGTGTTTTGTGGTACTTAGCCTCAGAATCTATAATTGATGTCATGAATCTTTCCATGGAGGTTTGCAGATACTGGGCTAGAGGAGCAGAAGACCTGACCTGCAAGGACATGTGGTGTTGACTGAAATCAGGAAAGAGGTGGAAAGGAGGAAAGGGAGTCCTCAAGTTGGCACTGAGGCAGAGGAATCGGGTCGTTCAACGCTGGAGGCTGAGAAGTCCCATGATCTGCTTCCTGCAGGCTGGAGTCCAGGAAAGCTGGTGGTATAACCCCAATCCAAGGGCAGGAGAAGACTGATGGCCCAGCTTAGGCAGGCAGGCAGGCAGAGAGCTTGGAGAGTGAGTGCGCATGAATGAGAATGAATTCTCCCTCTGCCTTTTGTTCTATTCAGACCCTCAGTGGATTGAATGAGTGAGGCTCACCCACATCAAAGAGAACAGTCTTCTTTACTTTTACTTGGTCTGCTGATTCAAAAGCTAACCTCTTGTGGAAACCCTTTTGGAGACACATCCAGAAATAATGTTTAACCAGATATCTGGGTACCCATAGCCCATCAAGTTGACACATAAAATTAACCATCACACTTGCTAAGAAAGAAAGTCACATATCTAAAAATCAAAGGGGGAGAATTGGTTATAGAATTGAAGATAGTTTTACCCACAAATTCAAGGAGTTACATTACCACCTGAAAGTTAATGTGTATTGCCATTTAGGGGAAGTAGAAAATGTATTTCAATCAAACATCATATTTTTTCAAGTTATATTTAGGTTCAGAAGTGATTTTTTCATCTTTTAAATTTCATCAAGACTGGTGTTTCTATGTGTAGGATGTTTTTCTGACTGTAAACACATATGCGTCATTATGGTATGTCAGAAAGTTTTATCTCTCTATATAAATATTGATTGATGAAGAAATAGTATTAGATTGAAGACTTCTTTTCTTCTCAGATGTGCTGAGTTACTTGAAATATATAGCCTGAAAGTTATAAATATGCTGTTGAGCAGGAAGGAGAAAACTCTTGGCTTCACATACTTTATATTTGTCAAAATATTTGATATTTTTAGGCTCCTGATGAGTCTGCAAGGTTCTGAACACACAATGCATTGTACGTATTTTAAAAATGACATTCTGTGTGTGATAGTTTTGTGAGCACTTCCTCCTGGTGTCATGGCACACTTCCTCTCCTTGGACTGACCTTGGGGGTCTTATTGAGAAGATGATGATGACTGCTAACACTTACTGAACACCGTCTAAGTCCTAGACAGCCTTTTTATGTTTTAGGTGTGTCAGCTAATTGAAGATCACAGGAACCCTATGAGGAAGGTATTATTTTATCCAGTCTCCAGAGGAGAAAACAGGGACATAGCTGGGGATGTGGTGGCGCTGGGATTCAAACCTTGGAAGTCTGGCTCCAGGTTGTGCCCACAGCCACTAATCATGTTCTGAGGTGAGCAATGATGACTAGCATTTTTGGGGAACTCTTACCAACAAGTGTTAAGTGCATTATAGGGGTTATCTCATTTAATCTCCCAACTGTTTTTTTGAGACATAATATTTTCATCTTCATTTGAAATAAGGGACTAGGTTTTGATAGTTGGCTTGTCCAGAGTCACAAAGCGGTAAACAAAAGCCACTGTGATTCCCCTGTGAGCTCTCTTAGCCACCTCGCCGGTCTGCCCTTGTCAATCCGTGGCAGGAAGAAAAGTTGTATTTTAGTTTTCATGATTATTTATGGTTTTGTTTAGCTGTTATTTGAAATTGTATGAAGTTATATTTAGCCACTAGCTTCATTCTCTTTATCTTCTTTTCTGTGCTTTATATTTTTAGCCAGTAATGCCAGAGAGTGTTTTCATGGTTAAAGCTATTGCTGAGAAAGCCATAGCTGGTTTTGTAGGACCTTCCAGAGAATCTTTGATTATTTACTGTTAAAAAGAATTTTGGAAAAAAAAGAAAGAAAAGATTGTTAATTTTCATTTGGGGCCAGCTATAGTCAGTTAAATAAATTACACTGGACTAAGGGAGAATTCCTATTCATTTTTATTGTCCAAGTAATACAAGTTCTACAGTTTAAAATAAACTAACTGAGGAGCCTCTGGGTGGCTCAGTTGGTTGAGTGGCTGACTCTTGATTTCGGCTCAGGTTGTGATCTTAGAGTCATGGCATCGACCGGTGTGGGGCTCCGCTCTTGGCAGGGAGTCTGCTTGAGATTCTGTCCCTCTGCCTCTCCCTCTGCTCCTCCCCTGACTCACACTCCTATGCACACACACACACACACACACACACACTCTCTCTCTCTCTCTCTCTCAAATAAATAAGTCCTTTAAAAAAAACAGAAACATCATTTTCTTAGATTTTTATACTATAATTAAGGGCAGAGCATAATTTTTCTTGTTTACTTTTTATTCCTATGCCTAGCATGGTTCCTGGGTTTAATAGCTGCTCAATACATAGCTGAATTAATTAATTAATATTTACAAGAAATACTTACCCCTGACATGGATGGGAAATTGATCTTCCAGTTCTGGAAAACAATGCATTGGAAAACTTAATGTGCATAAATTACTACCCTTTAGGGACACCTGAGTGGCTCAGTTGGTTAAGCATCTGCCTTCAGCTTAGGTCATGATCCCAGGTCCTGGGATCAAGTCCCCTATCCTGCCCCTTGCTCAGCAGGGAGGCTGCTTCTCCCTCTGCCTTTGACTCCTCCTGCTTGTGCTCTCTGACAAATAAATAAATTTTAATTATCTTTAAAAAATTACTTTTTAAAAGCTGTGGAATACCAAAATGAAGTATACTTAATTATATTCAACATTATCTTATCTGAAAATAGTATCAGAATAAAAAATTTTTTAACAATTTTATTTATTTATTTTGTTATTTTTAAAGATTTTATTTATTTGACAGAGAAAGAGAGAGCATGAGGTAGGGAAGGAGCAAGGGGAGAGGGAGAAGCAGGCTCCCCGCTGAGCAGGGAGCCAGATGCAGGATGTGGGACTCGATCCCAGGACCCTGGGATCATGACCTGAGCTGAAGGCAGATGCATAACCAACTGAGCCACCCAGGCACTGCCCCCAATTTTTTTTTTTTAAAGATTTTACTTATTTACTTGAAAGAGAGAAAGAGAGAACACAAGGGAGAGGGAGAAGCAGACTTCTGCGGAGCAGGACCCTGAGATCATGACCCGAGCCAAAGGCAGACACTTAACTGACTGAGCCACGCAGGCATCTCCAGAATAAAAATTTTTGAAAATACTTTAGCATATTGTATTCTAACACCATCATTAAGAAAATCAATTAAAATTGTAATAAAGAGATACCAATTAGAAGGTGTCCAATTGTTAGGCTGCTAGATAAACTAGAATTTACTTAGAGCTTAGAAAGTATAATAACCATTCCATTTCCTCTTTTAAACATTTTTTTAAGCAAAATTAGCTGCTTTATTGATCTCCTCAGTGACTTTGTAGACCCCCCACCACACCTCTACCCTGCTTATTCTTTGCCTCCGTGAAAGTACAGATTTTACTTCCTTTCTATTTTCTATAAGACAGCCACGCTCTCAGAAACTGAATCTTACTCATTCTTTTTTTAGGCAATACCTTCTTCGATTTATTTTTTAAAGTAAGCTCTATGCCCAACATGGGGCTTGAACTCATGACCCCAAGATCAAGAGTCGCATGCTCTACTGAGTAAGCCAGGCAGGCGCCCCGAAAGCTGGATCTTAATGGTTCTTAGATTCGTAGTAATGTTCACCAGGAAGAACTCTGCCACTAAGTGAAGCCTTCAGTTTGATAGCCACTAAAGTACTTCTTCAAGTAGTCCTCTGGTGAATGGGAGATGGAGCCTTCATTTTAAACATCATTTAGGTTAACCATTCTTCTCCTAGAAGGAAGTTATATGGTTACCATTGTTGGTCTAGGAAAGAAGTGAGCTTCAGATTACATTGTGAGAAAATGTGTTATCTTCATAAAAAACTTTCCCAGGAGCAATACAGAAATGGTCTTGGACTGCACAGAGCTGCACTTAACTTACAAACCTAACTTAAAGTTTCTCCAATGTTGAGTGTGAAGGTGGTAAGCACCATTATTATACACAGTGTGGTTTTGCCGTGTGGGTTCAGGGTTGTAATTACTCCCTCAGTAGTGTGTATAAATTCTTGGGGGTTCCATATGCTATAATTTCATATTGTGGATTTTTGTTTGGAAATGACTTTTTGGGGAGATATATTTCATTTCACCCTAAATAAGGAAAACAATAAACCCTCAGTAGAAGGAACTTTCATTTTGATTAAGAGCCCTTGGTTTTTAAAATATGCTTTTTTGGCTGAGTCTACAGGCTTTACACATCAGGGAGTATAATTTTAGCAAACGATTGTGTAGTACCAAAACCATATGTTTTCTTAGGATTTGATGTATGTAAGAATAATGTTAGATTTATTTCACTACAGAAATTTACCAAGGACATATAAGGTTTTACTTTGATATTGAGGTAAAATTATTTTCCAAAAAAGTATCCTAATTATCCATTTAATAAAATCGAAATAGAAAAAGTAAGGAGAACTTTAAAAATATGTACATTCCCTTAGTTAAAATATGTGGAAACAGTGAGGTGGTATGTGTGAGACCACAGCAAGATGTTTCTCAAATACTTGAAAATAGATTTCTCCGAGAGTTAAATCCTAAAATAGATCAGAGAAGGAAATGTGCAGCTCTGTTAAGGTATGTTAGTGCTCTCAGGGCATCAGAGTTTGCCCGAAACCTGATTGGAGGCCTAAAGGCGAGGTAACTTGGGTTTCAGTGGAGTCATAGTTGCTAACTTCTACAGCGCCTATACATTTTCCAGGGAAGAGGATCCGAAGTCAGGGGCATTCTGTTGTCCGGTTTGCAGGACTGTTTTAGCCCTTCATGGATATGGGCACTTCCAGTTGTAGTGTGAGAAGTATTTAACTTCAGGTAACTGACTACTGGGCCTGTCCATTGCCTTGGGCAAACAGGAACAGGTACTCTTGAGCTGAACTTGGTGGGGGTGGTGGCAGGAGCTGTGGGGTATGTACATTTTGCTCTTCTTTCCTAAATATCATTACAGTTCAATTTAAAAATTTTTGTTTTTAATGATATCCGGAGGCCATCTGACAGGTGCTGACAACACAACCTCCTTTCAAGCAAGTTACGGCGGTGGTCTTGACTGGTTGAGTTACCCCAAGCCCAGGGCCCCTCACCAGGCAATTATCTAATAATTTTACTACCTGTGGGGGTCTCTGATGAAGCTAGAAAATATTTCCCAATCTGCTTGATATTTGTATTTCTTGTAAATGAATGCACTGACATTCTGGTTTTATATATGTTGGGCGAGGAGGGTTTTAGTTTTATTAACATCAGATAACATATCCCAGGATGATCAGCTGGGATACTGATGACATTGCCCGAGCCAACTCCAGACCCTTGAGGTTACCTTATCGGCTCAGCCAGGGGCAGCAGATATCTCCCAAGTACTCATGTACCCTTCAGTCATATAAATTTATTACTAAGAAACACTCTCCAGCCAGCGATTTTATTTTCCAGCCCCTGTTGTATCACTGGGCCTTTTGAAAGAATACAGCAAGAAGCAGTCACCTTTTATACACCAAGAATTATGGGCCTTGGGAGGCAATCAAACTCAGATATCATTTATTTAATCATTATTCTTTTCTTTGAGGGCCCTGACAAATACTTGAAAAATCTCAAGGGTTATGTGCTTTCTTTTCAGTGAGTGTTGAGCTTACTAATGAATGATGTGTTAAAGAGTCCAGAGCATTGTGTTTGAGCTTCATCGGAGTTTCTAACAAGTGGCATGACCTTGCCCAGGCACTTAACATCTGTGATTCTCCTTCTTTTGCTTATATTTCGTTTCTTTCAAAAAAAATATATTATGGATAGGTTAATATAATCTTGCATGTCTGAAACTTCCTCCCTTTTATTAAAAATATTTATAGAGCTCTTTATGTCAGGTTCTGTGCTAAGTGCATCACATAATATTTAATCACCCCGTGAAGTTGGGATCGTTTTATGGATGAGAGCATGGAGGCTTTGAGAGCAGAAATCGGTTGATCAAAACTAGCAGACAGCAGAGCAGGGATTTACTCTTCTGTCCATGCTCAGTGTTCATCATAATGCTGTGCTCCTTAGACTTGACGCAAGATGTAAGAGTGTTTTTAATCCATCTTAATTTGGGGCGTGTTTTACTTTCTTCAGGGTAATGTCACTCTTTGATCCTTATACTTTCTATATTTTCTAAAGCCAGGGAAATTGAAAGAACTTTTGTGCTACCATATGTTCATTTTTAAACAGTCCCAGACCATTTGGAAACCTTCATTTTTGAAACTTGATGTTACTAGTCTAGTTTTCAGTTCTTTTCCTTCTGAGCATATTCTTTCTGTGCTTTCTTTGTCTAAGGATGGCAAAAATGGGAACTTTAATGTCACCGAATATTGTTAAAAATTTGGTTGAAGAAAAGAATGTTGGCTTAGGATTTAAGAGAATGGGTTCTAGTTCTGTCTCTAAGGTACTGTTAGACTATCAGTGGACACTAACTCTTAATACTGTTTGTCACATCAAGTTATTGCAAAGTAAAAGATCAAATATGGGAAAAGCATTTCACCAAAATTTCTGTGTGTCGGCAGTCATAATAAATAGCTGCCGTGGATTGTTGGAACCAGGATTAAAGCAAAATAATTTTAGGCTTATTGTTACTTCGTGAGGACCTATTTAAAATAATTAGAATTCGGGCATCTTGTTAAATACTTTTTGTATTATTTGGCTTGGCCTAAGCATACTGTCAAACTTGGACTGCTGCAGATACAAGCAGGGCATTCAGGCAGGGGGATGATCAAATTGCTGTCTCAATCATCTGGTAGTGACAGGGTAATCCTTAAATGATTATATTGTACTCATTGATTAGGTAGAAATTTAGGAACGTTTTGCTTTCTGAGCTGTGTAGAGTGAGACAAAAGAATGGAAGGAAAACTAGGTAAGGAAAGTTAATGCGTTATAGTGGAAGAGAAGAGGAAAGGCTTTTAGGGGAAACGAGGCTCCATAGAGTCATTCAGAAGCATCCTGAGAATTGAATTATGTGTAAGAGAAATATTAGTGGCAGCTGCCAGGGATTGCCCATGATGTTGCCATATTGAAAATGCCATGCTCTTGAGCTGGGGGCCAAGTGCAACTTGAAGATTGAGGGGAGCCGGCAGTGCTCTGCTGTGTCTGCAACACATGAACTAGAGGGAGAGTGGCTTAAGAGACCAGCCACAGACATCTGAAAGTACAGACTTGTTCTGTGTGTGTGTGTGTGTGTGTGTGTGTGGTGGGGCAGTGGGAGAGGCAGAGTTGGCCTTTCTTTTTTTTTTTTTTTAAAGATTTTATTTATTATGTGAGAGAGAGACAGCCAGTGAGAGAGGGAACACAAGCAGGGGGAGCAGGAGAGGAAGAAGCAGGCTCCCAGCGGAGGAGCCCGATGCGGGGCTCGATCCCGGAACGCCGGGATCACGCCCTGAGCCGAAGGCAGATGCTTAACGACTGCGCTACCCAGGCGCCCCAGAGTTGGCCTTTCTGGTAAACTAAGTGGCCATTGTTTCACTTAGCATTTCGGCATCTCCCAAACTTCAGTCATTCAAGTACCACTTTCAACAATTTTTGCCCTATCCTTTTACTTTTTTTTTTTTAACTTTTAAATGTAAGTGTGTCTTAAACAGGAACTTTATATCTCTGTTGAAATGTCTAGTTAGATGTACCAGTGATAGTTTTCCCATTGAAATGAGTTGGCATAAAACCTGTCCATCTGTGGTCCACCTAAAATGACCGTGAGAAACGCTCCTTTCCCTAATTGCAGCTTCTCTCTACAGAGCGGTATGCAGAGTACTGAGCGCAGAATTTTAATGGGGGAAACCCAAAGACTGGAAATGGGGGCTTTTCAGGGTAATTTTCTGGACAGATTTAAGATGGTAGATGTCTCCCTTTAGGTTATCAGCCTAAAGTAAGTTTGGGTTAGACTTCACTTTCTTTCTTTGAAATTAGTTTTTAGGCTACATAAGTTTCTGGGCCTCATGAGTATCTTCCTCTATTAGTTTCCTAGCAGACGTTTTTTTCTGAAAAATTCAAAACTTGCTTTGGCTTCAAATAAAGGGAATAAGGTTTCTCCTTGCTCATTTTAGTGATGGTATCTACTCCCCCAGGACCTAAGTCCAAGGGTTAATTTGGCTTAGTCAGCATCTACGAGCTGCCTTTTCTTTGTTGAGCACAGTGCTAAGTCCTGTGATGCAAAGAGGAAGCTGTGGTCCCACCTTCTGTGAGGCACAGCATATAAACAGTCCAAACGGTTCCACGTGATACAGGTATGTGCCAGATACAGAAGAAGTGAACTTTTTGGATAGATCAACAAAGGCCTTAATCTCGGGAGAGCGGTGGAGGCTGGGTGAGTTGACTTCAGTATAATTGGAAGGCAACACACTCTGGGACATGGTGAATGCTATGGCCCTTTCTTCCCAGGTGGTCTGTGTGCCTGATTGTTCTGTAGAATTTCTGTGGGTTCTTCATTGGCCCACATGGTATCCCAACCAGAATTTATGTCTTAAATGTGTGGTAGCTCAGTCTTGCTGCCCTGACCCCCTCATGTGAATTTGGAGCAATAATGAAGGACCCTTCAATAATAGTTGGCATATCAAGGTGGCATGATTCCCAAATCAACACATTAATGAGGTTCTGTGCTTCAGGAGCAACCCTTCTTTAAATATATTCAGGCATGACCTACGTCACGGGAAGTGATGTGGCAGAAGGGGCTGGGATCACAGCATGAGTCCTCCTGCAGCAGCCCCCAGCACCTGAGTGACTCTGGACCTGGGTAGGAGGACAGGATGCATACGGGAGGAGGAAGAGAATAAAACAAATCAGGCTTTAGCTACCGTTAGGGAATATTGGTACAGGAGCTGAGACAGAAATTCCAGTCTCCCTGTGGGTTCTCACCCATCCCCCCAAAATCCAACCTCCCACAAGCGCCTAGAACGTGAGCTACAGGTTTAAAAAAACGGTAGTTGAGAGAAGATCTTCAATACTATCCACGTAGTGGTCAATTAAAGGAGAAACTTACAAGTCATCCTCACTTTGGGTGCCTAAAACCCCTCCGCAATGTTAATTGCATTGATAACTGCATCCAATCTTAGGCTTTGGGGGATTTAATATAGGCAGGCTTTTTTTTTTTTTTTTTAATTGTTTGCATGAATGTTCAGTGAAAAGAGCAAAAAATAAACCTCGGGGTGGAGGTCGGGGTGGTGGGGACTCAGCATTACTTTAGACCCAGCCATGTCTCTGTGTTGCCAGAGACCACACCCCTTCTCAGACATAACCACAGAGGACTATTTCTTTTGGCCAGGTCTCTGACCTTGAAGGGTCTAGCCAGCCGCCTTGCAGCTTTGGGTGCTAGACATAATATGAGTAGAGTCCAAGAGTTATTTCTATTTTATATATTTTATTTAGCATGGCTATACCAATTTTCTTAAATTAATCCCAAGTTTGACTCTTGAAACACATCTGAAATGCTTTGCAAAATTGCTGCCCTTAAATTTCGTGTGTGTGTGTGTGTGTGTGTGTGTGTATACACATATGGTCTAAAACACATTCAGAAATATAAAGAATACTAGAATTAATGGCAGCATCCATAAGTGCTGCATATTGCCTTTCTTTTGGAGATACAGCAAGTTGAGAGTGTGGACTGATCTCCAGTGTATGTTAAATCTTCAGTTTTCTTTCTTGTGAATGTGACGAGGCAGCTTTTCATTAGAAAAATAGTTTGTGTTCAGCTGGGGAGGTTGATTTTTCTCCATCAGTTTCTCTCTTTAATAATTGAAAACTACTGTTCATTATTTACATAAAACTGTCTTTTTCTGGTCTGCTTTCTATAACCTTTCCCCTCTGAAGAATTTTAAGAATTCCCTGACTTTCCTCTGGGGGATTTTATGCCTGCTTTATCCCAGATGTGGGACGTAGACTAGGCTGAGGTTTTTTGTGTTTTTTGTGTTTTTTTTTTCTTTTTAAAAAATATTCTTGTATTTGAAATATGTTCTTTTAACCTGTGCCACTGAAAAAAGGATTTTTAAGAAAGTTAAGCAGTTAAGAAAATATGAGCTTGGTTTCAGTGTCTGACCTACTGAATGACACCAAAATCCCACGTGCAAAATGAAAAAGTAGGCACCAGTTTCAAATAATAAAGGGAAAATGTACACGTGTTATTTCAGCCTTTTGATTCTGGGATTTTATTTTCTGAATGAAGGCCTGTCCGTTTCTAGTCCCGGCAGCCCCATGTCTGGCCTTTCAATACACGCCTGCTGATGTCAGCCCAGGGAATGCCTGGGCTTGGCCGTCGGTTACCCTGCTTTTGTCTTCTCTGTCCCCACCTTCTGCTGACACAAAGAGCATATAGCCTTGCTCATAATATTTGTCTGCTTACACTCTTATAGATGTATTGATCGTAATCCCTGCTTCAGAATGCAGAATGTTAGGAAGCCAGGAGAAGCCAGAGTAATGGAGCCTATAATTAAGAAAGACAGGATTTTCTCTTTTTTCCTAATTTCCATTCAGATTCCCAGACAAGATTTCACCACCAGCTTTTGGTTATTGTGGTTTTCATGTTAATGCCTAAAAAAATACTGTAAGATTTAAACTTTTTTGAATTCTAAAACATGAGAAAAATGCCAAGGAGGGTCTGTCTTCCCTACTTGAACAAATCTTACATGGTTTCCCCAAGTCCAAAGTTCTGTTTTCCTCAATGAATACATGTTTGAAGTATCGTGTTTACTTGACAATAAAATTATTAGATTTTTTTATTTGAGTTTGGTTTTTTAAAAACATTTTATTTATCAGAGAGCGAGAACATGAATGAGGGGTTGGGAGAGAGGGGGAGGGAGAAGCAGGCTCCCCACTGAGTAAGGACCCCGATGCGGGACTCCATCCCAGGATCCTGGGATCATGACCTGAGCTGAAGGCAGACGCTTAAACGACTGAGCCACCAAGGCACCCGTATTTGAGTATCGTTGACACACAATGTTATATTAGTTTCAGGTGTACAACGTAGTAATCTGCCAAGTTTGTCCATTATGCTGTGTTCACCATAAGTATAGCTACTCTCTGTCATCGTACAACACTATTTATAATATCATTGACCGTGTTCCTTATGTTGTACTTTTTATTCCTGTGACTAAATTATTAGGTTTTAGTAAGTCCCTTCCTGGTTCAAATTTTTGTTGTATTTTTTTAAAAAATCTAAATTCATAAGCTTCAGCTTTTAATATTTTTACCTTCTCCCAGTAAGCAAGTTTGTCTTTCCTACTTTGTCATGTTCCCCTGGTTGACATCCCCTTTTCTTTTTCCTCCCGTAGGATCTTTCGAAGATGGTTTGGCTGCCTTGGAGATTTGGAGATCTGATGCCACGATGAGGACTCACACACGGGGGGCTCCCAGTGTGTTTTTCATATATTTGTTTTGCTTTGTGTCGTCTTATATCACTGACGAGAACCCAGAAGTCATGATTCCCTTCACCAATGCCAACTATGACAGCCACCCAATGCTATACTTCTCCAGGACAGAGGTGGCGGAGCTCCAGCTCAGGGCGGCCAGCTCCCATGAGCACATTGCCGCCCGGCTCACTGAGGCCGTGCACACCATGCTGTCCAGCCCCTTGGAATACCTCCCTCCGTGGGACCCCAAGGAATATAGCGCCCGCTGGAATGAAATTTACGGCAACAACTTGGGCGCCTTGGCAATGTTTTGCGTGCTGTATCCTGAGAACCTTGAAGCCCGAGACATGGCCAAAGACTACATGGAGAGGATGGCAGCTCAGCCTAGTTGGTAGATTTTTGTCTTTTTCTTCTTACTGTATTAACTCTGCAATTTCAAGAAATGAATTTATACTCAGATGAAATCTTAGAGGCCAGATTTTCACATACGTGTGTGAGTGAAGGGGAGGGGTTCCTTGTTTGTTGTGGTGTTAGAGGCTTATGAATGAGCCATAGTTTCAAAAGACCCAGTAATGTCCGTGTTTAAAGTTCGCAGGAAAATATGTAGATACAACCTAGCCAAAGAAAACATAATTTGCTGCATTGAGTAAATACTGTTATCTTGATTGTTGAGAATACTTTCCTCCCTGTTTAACAAGCATGTATTACGGTCATCTGGCTTTAGGTTCTTATTGACCCCCAAGTGGTTAAAACCCTCTGCCAGCAAGAGATTTTAGCTAATTAAGGTTTATTTAAATTTTATGACAATTAGGAGCTTAAAAGGATTGTGATAGGATTAACTGGCAATTTATAAACAAGATCTTATCCAGTAACTACCAAACTGTCCAAACCTGTACGAAAACCTATTGTATAATTATGTGAGGGATTTTAACTGCATAGTAATTTATCTTCAGATATTCCAAGATTTGGAAACAAACTTGCTGTCCCTTTTTGATTAGCTTAAAGTTATTTTATTTGTTTATAATGAGTATGTCTACCTACTTCCAAAAAGATATGGGGTGGGTTGATGAGGGATTCTGTGGGTATTCTTTTTTTTTTTTTTAAAGATTTTATTTATTTATTTGACAGAGATAGAGACAGCCAGCGAGAGAGGGAACACAAGCAGGGGGAGTGGGAGAGGAAGAAGCAGGCTCATAGCAGAGGAGCCCGATGTGGGCTCCATCCCACAATGCCGGGATCACACCCTGAGCTGCTCTGCCACCCAGGCGCCCCTCTGTGGGTATTCTTATCCAAATTGTGTTTTAATACATATTCATGGTATAGTTGCACCAAAAAATTACAAATACCCTTTTAAAATTACAGAAGCTTCTTTTTTATAGGGCTATAAAGAGCTCATTTTTAAATGCTTAGAAAAATCAGTGAATGCATTTAATGCTGTGATGAGTTACATCTCACGTAACACAGGAGTAAAGAATGATAGTTCGCAACTTTCCTGAGTTCTGTCAGTATGGTAACAGAATTTAATTTTTCCTAAATTTCTGCCAAAATGATAAAGAATGCTATTTGCTTATAGAGTGAAGGATTTTCTGGAATTTACTAGTGAAGAAGATTATGGAAAAGTTGGCATTAAATCCATACCAGAGCTGAATTTTTGAGACTTGCTGTGGGGTGCTTGGGTGGCTCAGATGGTTAGACATCTGCCTTTGGCTCAGGTCATGATCTCCAGGTCCTGAGATGGAACCCTGCATCAGGCTCCCAGCTCAGCAGGGAGTCTGCTTCTCTCTTTCCTTCTGCCTTTTCCCCTGCTTGAGCTCTCTCTTTCTCTCTCTAATGAATAAATAAAATCTTTAAAAAAAAGACTTGCTGTTAGATATATATAATCATTTTGAAGTTTATAATACTTCAGGTTGAAAAGAACTTTTTTATTTGCTTTGGTTCAAAATTGAGCCATGTATGCAGTAGTTTCTGATTTTTATTCTAATTAACTGATTTTACTCTATTTCTGACACCAAGAAAGAAAATAAAAGGTGTATGAGAATTTATTTGATACTTGAACTACAAGAATGTATTATCAAATGTTATAATTACTTGATATTGTGTAATTGGTTAAAAATGGCAACCATTACATACTTTAGGAAAAAAATCTCCGCTGTCTTCAAAGCTACTTTTTCTTTTAAAGTCCCTTTTTAGATAGCAAAGTTTAATTTGTCAGATTAAGGTACTGATGAAAATGTCCCAGAGAAGAGTTCCTGTAAAAAGCATCTATTTCACTTAATAACAGAGTAGCTAACTGGGAAGTACCGTTGTTTCATGGAGATTTTTTTTTTTTTAACACAAATACAATAACATAAAGAGAATTACACAAAACCAGGTCAAACGTTATAACATAAAGCATTCATCAGGAGTATAAATGCCAGCTTAAATGAATACTGTCATTAGAGAGGATTAGACTCCTAGGATAAAAGAAGGGAAAATTAAATAACTTCAAACAAAAGTGGTAGTTTCCATATTGTTTCTACAAGTTGAGATTTACTGGTTATTGGCAGTATGTATAAATTTGCCAGAGGACTAGTACTTTATTAATGGCAGGATTGGTAAAAATAGGTATAACTCCATGCTGTTATCTGGTCACTGAAAAGTCAGGCTGTGATTTAATAGAGCTAAACAGTGGACTTCTTTCTCTTGAAGCTGAAGGGCAGAAATGGAAAATCTACCTTTACATCTGGTTTCTAGTGCCAGAAGTGATCTTATTAGCAGAAAAAGTAGAACTACTGGAACATTTTTTCTTGGCAAGTACTGTTACTAGGTTCTACTTTTAAGTGATTTTATGGAAATTTAATTTTTTTCAAAAAGATTTTATTTATTTGAGAGCGAGAGCACAAATGGTGAGGAGGGGCAGATTGAGAGGGAGAAGCAGACTCCCCACTGAGCAGGGAGCCTGATGCCGAACTCGATTCCAGGACCCTGAGAGCATAACCAGAGCCGAAGACAGGTAGATGTTTAACCAACTGAGCCACCCAGGCACCCTGGAAATTTTAACTTCTTAAAATCTACCACACCCAACTCCTAGACTCTTGTATTTTCATTTAAATTTGTAGTTGAACATAATCACCTTTTGACAACTTAAATCTTTTTATAATTCAGCTATCCCTGTTTAAGTCAACTAAATCATATGTTCCCACAATGCACAGAGAAGTATATTGTGGATGTTGTCACTGTTTTAGGATATAGTTCACCTATATTGGTTTCAGAGAACAGAAAGAGCTAGCTCTTATTTACCAAAGAGATCAATAATTAATATCATAGATTTGTTTTTTAGAAAGCTTCCTACAGTGGCTTTATCAGACTACATTTGTCATTTTCCTTGAAGGGCATTTCTACTTTTAAAACCAATGACTGAATTGTGTTTACTCACTTATTCAATCAAGTAACTTTTATTGAGTATCTATTGTATGTCATGAACTAGGCTGGCTACCGGGGATTCAAAGATGCAGCGATAGCCCAGAAATTGTATAAGTCGCCCCTAGAGTGAGGAGTGCAAACATGAGGTTTTTGAAACCTAAGCTAGGGCTGTGCCCTCTTCTCAGATATGAGCGTAAGGATCGCTTAATGAGAGGTTCCATCAGTTTCATTCATGACTTAAAGGTCTGTATTGTGCTGTACTGTAGTGCGGTAGAAAAGTCCTAGCTCCAGAGTCTCACCGCCTGGATTTGAATCCCAGCTTGCCACTGTTCAGCGGTGTTATTTCAGACAAATGTTCTTCATCTGTCTGTGCCTTAGCGCCCTGATATGTAATGTGGCAATAGCAGCAGTCTCTCCCTCACAGCCTCCTTACGAGGATAAAACAAGATACTGGAAAGTACTCAGCACAGTTCCTGTCACCTTTGATACAGAAGAATAATGACATTAATGATAAGTATTGTTACTGTTATTTGCTCAGTACTTAGACCCTGTTTGGCTTATAATTAATTATATGTAGGCTCTAAGGAAATAGTATTTGGGATTTATTTGGAGATTTTACTCATCTTTGTTCAAATGCCTCTCTAACCTAGAACATCTGTTTAACTCACAAAATTTCCCTTTTGGCTTTGTTCCGTTAAAATGCTCAGTGATGCTCCCGAGGGCTCTTTTTTAAGGCTTATAAGACTCTGATGGTAACACCAATGAAAAAGGCTTAGTGGAATGTGACAGTGATGTGTGTTTTGTCTGGTATTAAAAAGAAGTACATCTGAGATATACATGCATACAAATTTATTAATATGGTTCATTTCTCATTTGACTGTTTTATAAGTAAAGAGCTAAAAGGTAACGTCTAAGATATTCACTTACTGAAGGCTCTTGGGCCATTGTAAAAGAAAAGTGAAAGGAAAATGTCTGATTATACTGATCCTGTTAGGTGTCCATTTTATATGCCACGTACTGCAAAGTAGAAAGGGAATCTGGAAGATTGATCATGAGAATGGTAGCGATTGAAAAACAACAGCATGCAAAACTTCTTTCTTTTAGCGTTACACTGCCATGTATCTCCCAGCACCCCAATGATCGAGCACCACAGAAAGATGGGTCCTGTCTGTGTGCTGTGTCTGTGTCTGCCTTTGCAGAGATGTCACATCCTCACTCACGCACTCCTTTGTTCTTCTGACTTCTGCTAAGGCTTATATGTTCTTTCTAACAGTAAAATTAATGGTAATTTAAGCTTGTTCTTAACTTAGTTCTAAAAATCAAATTTAAAAAGATATCATTTTAACTTACATATAAAGAGGCAAATCATTTTCAGCATCACCAAAAATGTCTTCAACCTTTGAATGAATACCTTTTCTTTGGTCCCCTATAGATCTTATCTTCCAAAGGAGAACTAGGATTTGGGCAGCAGTTGGCTCTGTATTTTATATTAAGGCTTGATTAGAACTTAATATGCAGCCACTTGAAGAAAGCTTAATGAGCTGAGACCATAAGTTGAGAGCTGGTAACAACAGGAAATGCATTTTAATTCACTTAACATGAATTCACTTTTTATATAATGTCACCAAGTCGCTAAAGTAAGGTCTGCATATGTCAGTTGGCATATGGGGATAGTCTCATGTGTAAATAAAATATTCTCCATTAGCTCCCCTCCTCCAAAAAAACATTAAACTTTAATTTAGGAAAATAATAAAAGCAGTTCTTAGTAGAGATTTAAAAGAGATACCTAAAATAAATTTTTGGAGTTTTGGGAGTCAGCACATATTACTCTACTTTCCTAAAATTTTCATATGTATATTTTTATTTACTTATTTCTACTCTGTGTTTCCCCCAGAAGATTAAGGAAACAAAATACAAGATTAAAATTAAAAGTAGGTGAAAAAGAAAAGGGAAAAAAAAGGTTGGGGACATCAGAGCTGAATTAAGAATGAGACAGTTGCCAAAATGTTACATCTCACAGACCATAAGTGGGCCAAAGTGGGCCCTGCGTTTTTTAGCTATCAAGAGAGTAAGCTCAGTAAGTTTTGAAGTGTGCAGTGTCCATGGCATCAAAAACAGATCAGTTATTCTATAGAACTACTACTCTTGACCCAGATATCAGACAGGAATATCTCCTGTTTTTTGTGAAGAATCTTCACAACAGTCTCATGAACATCCCTACAGTGCATATGTGATGGGTTGCACGAGGCTGTTTTTTTTTTTAATTAAGATTTTATTTCTTTATTTATTAGAGAGAGAGGGAGTGCGTGCACAAGCAGGGGGGAGGGGCAGAGGCAGAGGGAGAAGCAGACTCCCCAGTGAGCAGGGAGCCCAATCTGGGGCTCCCATCCCAGGACCCTGGAATCATAACCTGAGCCGAAGGCAGATTCTTAACTGGCTGAGCCACCCACGCGCCCAATAAGGCTGTTTTTTTGTGCCAGACCAGACTAAAAGCAGGGTGGTGGCTCTAGCTCGTGCATGTATCCTCCACCTCTGAGCACGGCATTAAGTAGATTTCTGTCCAGTGAATGAATACTGCAGCATCCCTGGATAAAGCATCTCCAAAGTGAAGTTCATTGAGATACAAGTGGAGCTGGAAGGGATGGATCTGTGGTTTAGCCTCAGGCCACTTTTTTTCCTAGTCTAGCTTAATCCTTCAGTAGAATCTTGCATACATATCAGGCAGCCTCCCTGTACATGGAGTATCTTACTCAAGCTCGTGATAGATGCCGTTACACTCGTCAGGAAGTTCTTGCAGTGATCTATAACTAAAAACAAGCAAAGGAAGCAAAAAAACTCACTCAAATGATTATTAGAAAACACTACAGATCCTGAATCGCTTATGAAAGGTACAGTTGAGTCTATTTTACTTAATGATATGAAGAGATGAATGCATTTCAGAGATTGAAGATGGGACTGTAACAACAAGAATACGTTCAGCTCTGGTTGATAGTGTCTAGTCATCCTGTGTGCATTTCCAGGCAACAGGCTTTTGTCTAAGCTTTGTAAACCCTGGGCAGTGGGCTCGTGTGGTGGTCTTTGGAGGCAGAGAAGAGCCTGTGCCTTGACTCTGCCATTTTATTTGCCATGCATCCTTCGGCAGGTCTTTTAACCTCTGTAAACGTCAGTGTCTTCATCTCTAAAATGTGGATGATCCTTCCCATGCAATGAGATAGCGCATGTAGAGCTCTTAGCGTTATGTACCTGGCACAGAGTTTTAAACTCTGTTGTTCAGAAGGGGGAATGAACCATGAGAGACTGTGGACTCTGGGAAACAAACTGGGGGCTTCAGAGGGGAGGGGGGTGGGGGAATGGGATAGGCTGGTGATGGGTAGTAAGGAGGGCACGTATTGCATGGTGCACTGGGTGTTATACGCAAGTAATGAATCATAGAACTTAACATCAAAAACTGGGGATGTACTGTATGGTGACTAACATAATATAATGAAAAACAAACAAACAAAAAACTCTGTTGTTATTACACAGAAGTAGGTATGAAACGTGGAGCTTGATTCTCAAGTTCCTTGGTACACAGTACTCTGCTTTACCTGCTCTGTCACTCTGGGGTTGGGTTTTTGAGACGGATTCATTGTGAATCGTGCTTTCCTCCTTTCTTTATAGTAGTTTTGCTTACTTATCCTCAGAAAATAAATCACAGAGGAAAGAAATTACTTCACTCTCGCATTGGAGCCAGTCAGCTACAGGAAATCAGCCCTGGTGGGGGAAACAAAGAAAGTTGAACTTTCGGACAGAGAAGTAATTGTACTTTCATTTGCAACTGACTGAGTACTAAGTCCTTGCCTGTGGATTGCAGACTTCTGGAGAGGGACATCTGAGAGTGTATTTGCAAAATAAAATAAAATAAAATAATAAAGTAAAACGAAGGAGAGAGAAAAAGAAAAAACAGAAAAGCCTCTGGCATATGGCAGTGAACCAATCCGTGTCATTCCTGTACATTCCAAAATGAAGTGTGTGCCTGTCTTTCTCAGCATGGCCTGCTGGGCTCCAAGTACACTTCCCTACAGCTGTTTCCCAGACTTTTTACTTTTCTGAATTGTTCGTTAAGGCTGGGAATCAAAGAAAGGGGGAGGGTGTAGCTGGGTCCCAACACGTGGAGCCCCAGCACCGTGAGTGAAAAGATCAGGTTTTCCTCTCGTGACCTTACAGTGGCGAAGACTGGGAGGCTTAGCTCAGAATGCACCTGGAAACCATTGGATTCCAGGAAACACATCCAGTGGACCTGGAGAAGCAAATGCTGGGCTCTCAGAATACCCAGCTCCAAATTCCCCTAGCTTTTTCTCATTCCTGTTTCTCCTCCCTTTTACCCTTCCCCCTACCTCTCTTTTTGCCTTTTTCTCTCTTCTCTTCATTCTGTAATCTAAAAGAAGTGATCCCCTTTTACCCTACTTCAGATCTTGGAAATAGAAGACTAAAATTGATGACTGCGAGGTAAATTTTTAGGATGTTCAGATTTTTTTTTTTTTAAGATTTATTTATTTATTTGACAGAGAGAGAGACAGCCAGCGAGAGAGGGAACACAGCAGGGGGAGTGGGAGAGGAAGAAGCAGGCTCCCAGCGGAGGAGCCTGATGTGGGGCTCGATCCCATAATGCCGGGATCACGCCCTGAGCCGAAGGCAGATGCTTAACCTCTGTGCCACCCAGGCGCCCAGGATGTTCAGGTTTTAAAAAGAGAAAGAGAGAGCGAGGGATCCTACATTTATTGTTTAAGTAACCTCTACCCTCCATGTGGGGCTTGAACTCACAACCCCAAGACTGAGAGTCTCATGCTCTACCCAACTGAGCTAACCAGGCACCCCTGATGAGCATTATGGAAACACATGTTAGAAACCTGGCCACTGGGAAGTCTCTTCTTGAAGGCTGTTTAATAGGCAGGTTGTCGCCGTGTAATAATAAACAAGCCACTGGGCGAGGTTTGAGGTCAGGTGACCCATAGCAGGAGGAAGCTTGTGAAAAGTTGCTAACTGAGAGGCAGTATCGGGTGTGGGGGTTAGCTAAGTATCTCCTTTAGAGTACGATTGTTCAATCCATGACAAGTAGAGTGTTCTCCATCTATTTCAAATGCAAGTGAGGATAAAGTAGCTTTAACAGTGCTTCTTTCTAATGACAAATTTAAGATATTTTATAGCAGCTATAATCATACACAACTGAACAGAAATCCAAAGTTAATTTTTTTTTGTGGGATCTTTTTGTTGTTTGAGAGTCAGTATTGGTGATGAGTGACCCTCCCTCTCCTACCTCCTGCCCTTTTAGTGTCATTTTGTCTTTTTAAGTGTAGTATGCGCTTTCAGAGTGGCCAGAGAGAGCTGTGCTTAATGCCAGGGGACTCCTTGGCGCTCTCTTGATAGAGTCCCTCGCCCCATATATACAAACAAGGACAACACAGAAGTTCCACACAGTCTTAACGATCTGGCTCTTAAATGTTTCTAATATGAAAAGCTTACCAAGCATGAGGTTTGAATTTTGTGCATTTCTTGCCTCTTATCTTGAGGGAAGATATTAATTGGCAAGTGCTGCGTGTGTGTCTGTATTCTATTCCAGCGATGCTTCATGGTCATTTTTTTTTCACGTTGGCTTTAACTATTAGATAAAATAACTATTCAGTTCTTTTTTTTTAAGACTTTATTTATTCATTTGAGAGAAAAGAGAGAGAGCGAGCACAAGCTGGGGGGAAAGGGGCAGAGGGAGAAGCAGACTCCCCACTGAGCAGGGAGCCTGACCCGGGGCTCAACCCCAAGACCCTGGGATCATGACCTGAGCCAAAGGCAGATGCTTAACTGACCGAGCCACCCAGGCACCCAATACCTACTCAGTTCTAATACTACTTAAGATGTAGGGTCTTGCTGACATTATGTTCTTCCTAATGCTATGCAGATAGCTGTAACTCCTAGAGAGTACTAATGACATAAGTATGCCCGTGAGGTCTCTTACAAGCCGGGTAGTTCATTTTACTTTAGTTATATTCAGAATGGCCTTTTATTTCTTCATCTCCTTCTGCCATATCCATTAAGGGAACTTGTTTTTGCCATGCTTAACACAGACCCTCTCATCCATCTTCCCTTTTCCTTTCCAGTGTCAGTACGCTGCGTTAGGACAGCAGGAGGAGACATTGTCAGGGGCTGCCAGATCATTGCTTTATCCCACATAAGCCAGTGGTTTAGAAGCTTTGTGTGTGGGAGGGCTTGGAAGGGGAGGAATCAGGAGGGGAACTAGGTTGAAACTTAAATACTAGTCCAGGAAGGAAGTGAAGACCACAATTAAGACCGTGAGGGTGGAGAGAAAAAGGAATGACTTAGGTCAGAGAATCTGCATGGAGATTGATTGGATTTGAGACACTTTGTCTCATAGTGTGATATTTTCATCAGAATTCTATAGGTATCCCTTTTTGGGCAGAAGAAGTTAAAAATTGTCTTTTTTCCTCTTGATCTCGAGTTTGGGCACCATGTTGGGCATGGAGCCTACTAAAATAAATAATAAAAATTTTAAAAATTGTCTTTGTTTCATATCAGCAAAAATTATACCACAAGTCCAATTTATTTATAGCAAGTACAGTTACCAATAGGTTAGGGGTTTTTTTTAGATTGAAGTATAGTTGACATACAATACTATGATAGTTTTTGGTGTACAACATAATGATTCAACAATTATATCAATTATAAAATGCTGACCATGATGACTGTAGTTATCACCTGTTACTGTACAAAGTTATTACAATATTATTGACTATATTCTCTATGCTGTACTTTTCATCCCTGTGACTTATTTTTTTTATTTCTAGAAGTTTATACCTCTTAATCCCCTTCACCTATTTTACCCATTCCCCCCACACCCCCGCCTCTGGCACCTACCAGTTCTCTATATTTATGAGTCTGTTTCTGTTTTTTTGTGTATATGCTTATACATTTGTGTTGTTTTTTTAGATGACACATATAAGTGAAATCAAATGGTATTTGTCTTTGTTTACTTATTTCACTTAGTATAATACCCTTTAGGTCCATCCATGTTATCAAGAATGGCAAGATTTCATTCTTTTTGATGGTTGAGTAATATTCCATGTATATATACACCATATCTTCTTTATTCATTCATCTCTCAGTGGACACTTGCTTGCTTCGAGATCTTGGCTATTGTAAATAATTCTGGAATAAACATGGGGTACATATATCTTTTTGAATAAGTGTTTTTGGTTTTTTGGGGGGGGTAAATACCAAAAGTAGAGTTACTGGGTCATATGGTATTTCTATTTTTAATAGAAATTTTTTGTTGAGGAGCCTCTATGCTCTTTTCCATAGTGGCTACACCAAACTACATTCCTACCAGAAGTGCATGGGGATTGTCTTTCTCCATATCCTCACCAACACTTATTATTTGTCTCTTTGTTACCAGCCATTCTGACTGATGAGAGGTAACATACAGGTATTCCTAAAAAGACAGGTTCCTGGGCCCTACACAGACTGAGTGAATCACCATCTTTTGGAGTGGACCAAGGAATCTGTCCTTTTCAATAAGTCCCCCATTTGATTCTGAGACACACTAAAATTTAAGAAGTAAAGGAAAGGCAGGTTTTAAAAAAATGGTACTTGGTTTTTGTCTTCGGTGAACTGGTTGCACATGATGCCGAGATGCAGGAGGGAATATGGGAGAGAGAAAATAATTCACTTTTTACATGTCTTTTCGTGTCACTATTTCTTCTATCTGCTCCATCTGTCTCACTTTGTTGATACCAGCCAACCGTGTGGACAGATGAATTTCAAACCCTCTGCCCCTGTTGTCATCACAAAGGCTCATAGATACCCGTGGTAGGTATCTTGATGTGTATTTATTACTGTACTTACTTGGGCCTCCTGGCCATATCTGTTACTCATGTGAGTTCACTGTCATCCATGCCACCTGTTCTGTGGTTTCTGTACTGTTGCTGCCACACTGTTGACCTCCAGCCATTTTTCTCCTTCCTCCCCTTTATTGTGTTATTCACTCTTACCACTCTGAATGTGTCTTGCTCTAATTTGTGTCACTGTTGAATGTAGGTGAGCTCTTCAGGAAATCAGCCTGTTGTCATCATCATCATAAAACATGCCACTATCCAGAGCTTACAGATTTTTTTTTAAGTCTTATTTTTCCTAGAATTTTGTGATTTCAGTGTTTTAAGCTTTTCACTGACAGGCACTGATGTGCCTGTCCCCCGTGGTCCACTTGGACCACATGTACTGGCATTTTCAACTCTGCCCTGAGTCTAATGGCAGTAAGTTTACAGAGCAGCACTGAATTGGCCTTTCTACCTGCAGGAATCCCAGATGTATCTTTCCCTTTCCTTCCTTCTTACCCTCCAAACCCTACCCAGACTTCAGGATCCAGTTTAACTTCTCCTTCCTCTGTAAGATTTTCTCTAGCCTGTTACTCTTCTCAATTTCCACAGTTATTATTTTTCATGTGACTTGTCAATTTGCAGTAGTAGCTGGGTTATTTACCACTTGGTTCTCTAGTCAGGAGTACATATCTTCAGGATGGAGCCCCCCAAAAGTGTTTTTCTACAAACATCATGGGCTCTAGCTTCTACCCATCCTTTGTCCAGTGTGATTCAGATATGCCAAGAGAACCATGCAAACTTCTTCTAGGATGTCTCGTCTGTACTAGAATTCTTGATTTATTTGTTTGCCTACCCCACATAAGCTTATTGAGGGTAACACCATCATCATGTTTTACTTTTGAGTCCTGAGAGCCATATATGGTTACAAAGATGCTAATAAACTATATTGAATGAATGCATGAATTTATTTTGATTGAAAGTCTGTGCTTACCAAGAGCTGAAGTCCTGGATCTGTTCACAACTTTGTATCAGATTCGGTACCTTGTGTACCGTGGATGCCTCACTGTTGCTCGGAAGGCCTGCCTGTTGTCAGCCTGTAATCACAGAGGTATTGTTCCTTGGCCCAAATGGAGGCCAGTAAAAGGTATGTCAGGATCTGACATCTCAGTGCATAGTTTCCCTGGAGAGTCAGATTACCTGCTCTTTGAAGTGCCCTTGCACCTGGTATTCTCTCCTTCCCAGGTCCTCAAATTTTGGCATCTAGCATCTTAATATGTATATCATATTCGTGGGTATTCCTTATCAGGTAATCTCAATAGAATTTTGTTCTGTTTTGGTTTTTTTCCCATTAAAGCCACTTGCTTCAGTCTTTGAAATGTATGGTAGCGATGTTAGTTGGGCAGTGGGAGGTGAGAGTTTATCACCATTGGAGCAAGGACGGTGGAGCCAGACTGCCTGCGTCCTGATCCCATTTCTGTGTTCTATGACCTGGAGCATGATAGTTGGCTTCTCCGTGGCTCAGTTTCCTCACCTTTGAATTGGTGATAAATGTAATGCTGGTGTCGTAGTGTTTCAGGCATTAAATGAGTTAATGAAAAAGTATCTAGCATAATGTTATTGTTATCTTTATTACTTTGCTTATATTTTGTTTTCTTATAAATTGATGCCAACAAAGGTAATTTTCATTTATAATAAATGAATGTACATATTCATTTTATTTATGTTCATTGTGTACTTATTCTGTTCTAGGCATTGTGCTAGGAATTGGGGATTTGAAAATTTGAGGGCAAGTTATACATCTTGTCTTGTTGTTGACCTACAGAAGCTATCCACTAATAAATATTAATGCAGATGATAAATGCTGTGATTGGGAAAGTACAATATGTAATCTGTAGATGGAAGGGACTTCACCCAGCATTAAAGCATCGGGGAAGACTTTCCCACTGGGGCCTGAAGGACAAAGAGGAATCAGCCAAGTGAAGGGAAAAGAGAGTGCATTCGACTGTTCCAAACAGAAGTAACTTGTGTTCAAAGGCCATGACATAAGAAAGCACAGTGCTTTTGACGAACTGAAAATTTAATGTAGGGAAGAGACTAGCTCTCTATGACTCAAAGAGTAGAGAACCAGGTGCCACAAGGCCTCGTCTACCATGTGAAGGAAGGAGCTTGGACTTTTCCTTACAAGCACCATGAGGCCATTGAAGGGTTTTAATAAGGCAGTGACATGATCCAATCTGTGTGTGTGTGTGTGTGTGTGTGTGTGTGTGTGTGTGTTAACCTTTTCAATGCAAAATGAAATAGAATACCATGTGAACAAGCGTGTAGCAACTAAAGGAAACTCCCTGGTAACCACAGCACAGACCAAGAAATAGCACTTTGACTGCCATCCGTAGAGGCCCTGCATGGGCCCTCATCCCAACCCCAGCTCCATCTGTCCTCACAGAGCCTACCCTAACTTCAGTCATTCTGCCCTTGTGTTTCTTTATACTTCATTCAGGTATGCATCCCTAGGCAAAAGTTCAGTCTTGCTCGTTTTTCAGAGGTTAACTAAGCCTTTTTTTTTTTTTTTAAATATGCTGTTTCTCCTCCATCTGTTTTTGTTACAATTGATCTGTGGAAGAACCTGGACCTTTGGCCTGCGCAGCTCCCCAGTGTGGAGGTTGCTGACTGCGTGCTCAAGGTGTAGCTCGGGGAGCAACTCCATCCTTACTGTTTCCTGCAGACTGACAAGCTGCAGCCAACTGTTGTGATCACTCTGACACAAGCGTAGGTGGTGACCGTTTTCTCATCAGGAGACATAAAATGGCTGCTGTTTTCTCCCTGTGACAGATTTGTGTTTTAGGATGAGTCTCTGACCACATGTGGAGAGTAGATTGCAGAGGTCAAACCAGAAAGACCAGTTAGGCCTTTTGTGTTTATTCAGATGACAGTTGGCATAGGGGCTCTGAGAATGGAAAGAAATGCTGGGTTCCAGAAAGTCTTAAGAATTCGTGTATATAAGACTTGACAACTGTATTGGAGGACAAGGAGGACAAAGAAATTTCTTCATGGGATGCTGAGAGGGTGGTGAGACCTTTCAGTGAGATGGCAACACTTGGAACTGTTGGGGAATGCTGCTAAAGGGTTTGGTTTTGGGTATACTGAGTATGAAGTGCCTATGAACCCAGGAGGATATTGAGTTCACAACTCTCAGGCGTTATTTTTAGCTACTTCCTGTTTGCCATGAGTGTATTGTGACTTCAAAAAAAAGTCACCACAAAAAAGATTTTATCAAATATAAAATATGCTTTCAAGTACAATATATATAACTTCTGTTGATGATCGAAAAATGTAGAAGGAAAGTTGGAAGAAGGTCAGATTTAATTAAAGTAGGCCACAATAAATAAATGAATAGCAGGAGTGAAAAGGAAAGACAAGGGGCTGACAGAGCGTTATAGCCACATGGGTGTCTTCACGTTACTTTGTGGAGCTGAAGCCAAAACGAAATATCAGGCAGGCGGCGCTCCAGGAGGAAAGCATAAAGCATCAGCTCGAGAGAATCCTCCTGTTTGTCGAAAGTTAGAAAAAGAGAAAAGATTCTTGAGGAAGCGTGGGTAACCATTCGGGCTTGTAACAGTGGAATGAGCAATTCTGAGTTCATTTCTGTGATTCATTTACAGGAAATTCTCTCTTAGAAGAAAAAAATCTGGGGAAAGGAGAAGATAAGACTAAATCCAAGATATTGTGAAAACTTTATATTAACTTTAATGTCTTCCTGCCCTAAACTTTTGGCCATAATTTTGAAAAACCAAATGGAGTTTGTTGTTTTACCTTCTTTGGAGAACTTGTTGACACGGGAGAGATTTTTGAATATTCAATCCGGTTTGAATCTTTTCCTCTTGGTTTTTCACCATGGCCTGTCATTGGTCAGAGAAGATGCAGAGGATGGGATTGCATTCAGTTTTTGGGGTGGGGTCAACTTTTATTTTCAAAATGACATAACTGTAGATTAAAACTTGGGAGTGTTTAATGCACATGACATGTTGATGATAGCTTAGAAAGTTGGCTCATAATTGAAATTTAGTTTATTCATTAATTTTGTTTCCTGGCAATATGTGAGATAACACATCCTGCAGATTTTTTTTATGATTCACAAAGAAAAATCCTAAACTGACTTTTCCACTTTACTGCCAAATTGCTTTTTAAGAAGTACTCTGAAACTATGTTCCAAGGGCATGAAATAAAATAAACGTTATTGGTACAGACCGCTGTTCATAGGCATTATTTCATTGTGTCTCTTGAATGTAATTGGCTTCAAAACCAAACAGAATCACTTTGGGGAGGATGAGGGATGTTTTTCTGCATAGTGATAAATTATTTTTCATTCCTGAATTGACTGTGTGGGCCTATTTGATGTTTTCTGCCTGCCTTTATCATACAGTACCTTCTGCCTTTTACTTTCAACCAGACTGAACTCATGCTCTGGGTTCCTTCCTGGTGATCTCACAGTGGGATTTCCCCACAGCATTGGCTCTTCCCTGTGCTGGGAAGTGCTCTGGGTGGCCAGGTCTCAAACAAGCTCCTCCCGCTGAAGCAGGCCCTGCGCCCAGGGCCTCTCTGCCTGCAGGATGCATCTGGCTGGCTGCTTGTTTGGTGTCCAGTTTACCCTCTCAGACCTTTTCAAACCGTTTTGAATGTGACCCATGGTAAGAAAGTTTGCATCACAACTCAGTACACAGGTAACTTTAACTACATGTGTTTGTGTGTGTGTGTGTGTGTGTGTGTGTAATATATAAATATATAATGTACAAATATATAATATAATATAGAAGATAAATACATGAGTGAAAGTTGCATGAATCAGCCCTTGCATATAAGTCATGCTTTACACCCCACAATTTTCTGTTCTATTCCATTTCATTAAATTCCACTAAAAATATACTAGTCATAACCCATTATTCTTATTTTACAATCTATTAATAGCTTATGATTTAAAATTTGAAAACTCTGCCTAACATTCTAATAAACACAAGATTCCTTTTCAGACAACCCTTTCTTAATATCCCTCTCAGATCTTGCCAGTGAAGGGACTGCTTCACTCTTTGAGGGGGCCTCTTTCTTCCATAACTTGAGTGTTTAGAGTACTTGTTCCTAAAACATATTAGGAAGCATCTTTTTTTCATTAGGAAAGAGTGCAAGTCTATGATTGATGATTGCATTTCAGGTTTTCAGGGCTGAGTGGAATAAATTCCGCAGCACATTATTTCTTCTTGGTGCCTAGAGTAAAATCAACCACAACTCGTTCGCTGTTTCAAAAAGGCAATTTCAATAAAACCCTTAGAAAGCATATTGTAGAAGAGAACAATTTTGATAAAGCATTAAAAAGTGGGAATCTTAAGTAAATATTAACCTTACTGAAGAGATTATAAGAGAAAGTAAATATCTTTTCATGTATCCTAGCACCTTAAAGTCTGCCTCATTTTGGTTTTGCTGTTTTCCGACCATTAGGGTGGCAAGGTTTAGCAATTTGAGTACAGTTTTTGTTTTGTTAAGTTGTCCTTCACTTTTTAAACTTTTATTGCTGGTAATTCTTTGCTCTTTTGCATGTTGTGTTGTCAGAATATTAGGGGATTGCTCTTTAAAATAAATGGGAGTGGGGCACCTGGGTGGCTCAGTCAGTTAAGCGTCTGCCTTGGGCTCAGGTCGTGATCCAAGGGTCCTGGGATCAAGCCCTGTGTGGGGCTCTCTGCTCAGCGGGAAGTCTGCTTCTCCCTCTTCCTCTGCCCCTCCCTGGCTTGTGCTCTCTTCCTCTTTCTCTCAAATAAATAAATAAAATCTTTTTTTTTAAATGGAGTAACGTCGTGTTCAAGTGGTGGCGGGAAGATGGCAGGTACAGGATGGCAGTGATGGCTGGTCAGATTCTTTACGGTCAGTGTATTCATTGCTGGGGCAGCTGGGTGGCTTAAAACAAACAAATGGAGGCTCGTAGTCTGAAATCCAGTTGTCAGTGGGGTTGGTTCCTTCTGGAGGCTCCAAGGGTGGAACTGGCCCATGCCACTCTCCTAGCTTCAGGTGGTTGTAGGGCAGCCCTTGGCATTTCTTGCCTTGTAGACACATCACTCATCTGTCTCACACATACCATCCACCACCCATACATGTATACTTCTTATCCCTCCATCCTTCAATACAGATATGTTGTAATTTTAGTTAGATGAATTTTAAGTATTTGCATATTTTAACAAGGCAAACGTTGTTGACACCTAAACCCTATTGTATACTATGATCTAGCTTCAATTTGTGTACAACTTTTGTTTTCTTTAGGATTAATAACAGCTTTCTTGTTTTGTTGGTTTCCTATATATTTATCACTAATTGTCAACCAGACTCTCACCCAGTTACATAAATCTTCTCTCAGTCAATTCACACAAGACGTTCTTAATGACATTTTAGGTTTCCCCCGCTACCCAAAAATAGAGCTTTTCTGTAAAAACTTACTTAAGCTGAAATGGCATCAAGCAAAGAACCAGTTACCATTAATTTATATGGAAATATTTTTTAGTGTGCTCAGACCCAAAAAATAAACTGTCTTAGGCTGTTCCGATAACTTAGGACACAATTGGCTAACAGTGCACAAAATAAATCCAGATAAGGCCCAGATGCTCAGACAGTTTTGGCCGCCTGCTGCAGAGATATCTAGTGTAGTTCCCAGGGAAGCCGCCTGGTGGCGCCACGGTCACTGCTTGGTTGTGCGCTGCCCTCCCAGTCGCTTACTACAAGACAAATGCTGAATGCTGTTTTCCACTTTTCATCTTTTGTTGTCAAAGGGAAAATCCTCTTCAGATTTCTTTCAGTTAGCAAAACGTGCGTACTAATGTAGGTCTTTCAAAAAGTGAAGTTGCATAATTCAAACTTTGGGAAGGTGGGGGATACCAGTATTCTCATCAGTTCATCTTCTTGAAGAAGTAGCTGCCAGAGCCTTTTGACTTGCTGTGATCTAGCTCTGCTGTACAGCTGTTGACTTGTTCTCCCTGTGCTGTGAGAATCGTGTTGTGTCCTCTTCCTAATTTGGTGGGGAAATTCTCCATTGGTTCCCCCCAAAAAAAGTGTCCGTGAGAGGTAAATTTCGAAAACTTTGATGTCTGCATGTGTTTATTCTGCCCTCGAGCTTGAATGTGGCTTGGCTGGGTATGGAATTATAACCTGGAAATTGTGTCTCCCTGAGTTCTGAAGGCGTTGTTCCATTGTCTTCTTTGAGCTTCTAGTGTGCTGTTGAGAAGTC
Organism: Ursus arctos; assembly: GCF_023065955.2. Lineage (NCBI taxonomy): Eukaryota > Metazoa > Chordata > Mammalia > Carnivora > Ursidae > Ursus > Ursus arctos. Next base: position 44,097,025 of record NW_026622797.1, on the reverse strand, counting down.
TGATCCCACTCTGATTCTTGATGCTTTGAATGAAACCTGATTTTCCTCTCTGAAGTTTTTTTGGATCTTTTCTGTCCCAATTGTGGTGAAACTCTGGGTCTTGGTTTGGGGTGGGTCTCTTTTCAGTCACGCCCTCTGCATCTGATGGACTCCTTCGGTCTTGAAACTCCTGCGTTGTAGTTCTAGGAGATTTTCTTGATATATTTGATTTCTACCCCTTCGTTTTTCTTTGTTTTCATTTTTGCTTCTCTTCTTATTCGAATATTCAACCTCCGGGGCCAATCCTCTAATTTTCTTTTCCATTTCTATTTCATTGTCTCATATCTATCTTTCTTAATATTTCTTCAACTTTCATTCAGCCCTTCTTTGCAACTTGTCTTCCTGTTATTTTTCATTTTCAAGAGTTCCTTTTTGTTTTCGATTTTTTTTCTAACTGCATAATTTTTTTCCCAAGCTGCATTTATCATTTTGTTAATCTGGACCTTTTCTTTCCTACGTGGGATTTCCTTAAATCTCTGGTAGTCATTAACTGCCTATTCATATATGTAAAATTTTGTATTAGCTTCCTCTTGTGGCTGAAACAAATTACCACAGACATAGTGACTAAAACAATACAGACTTATCTTACACAAGATAAGGTGTAAGGTTAGAACTCTAACTTGGGTCTCACTGAGATAAAATTATGTTGCTAGTAGGACTGCATTTCTTTTCGGAGGCTCTGGTAAGGGCTTTATCTAGCTTCTAGAGGCCACATAAATGCCGTTGCTCTTGTCTCCCTTCCTACACCATCTAAGCCTGTAACATTGACTCTCTCTGATTTTTCCTCTGTAGTCACATCTCTTTATGACCACAGCCAGGAAAGATTCTTTGCTTTTTATTTATTTATTTATTTATTTATTTATTTATTTATTTATGAGAGAGATGGGGGAAGGGTAGAAGGAGAGAAAGAGTGAATCCTAAGCGGGCTGCATGGCCAGTGTGGAGCCCAACACAGGACTTGATCTCACAACCCTGAGATCATGACCTGAGCTGAAATCAAGAGTCAGGTACTTAACTGGCTGAGCTACCCAAGTGCCCCTGGGAAAGATTCTTTGCTTTTAAAAACTTACATGATTGTATTTGGTTCACCTTGATAAACTAGGATAATCCACCACTGCAATCCTTAATTTAATCACATCATCACAGTCCCCTTTGCCATGGAAAGTAATAGGGGCGTCTGGGCGGCTCAAATGGTTAAGCCTCTGCCTTTCCCTTGGGTCATGATCTCCAGGTCCTGGGATCAAGCCCCACATCAGACTCCCAGCTCAGCAGGGAGTCTGCTTCTCCCTCTCCCTCTTCCTCCCCCCTGCTTGTGCTCTCTCTCTCTCTCTCTCTCAAATGAATAAATAGAATCTTTAAAAAAAAAAAAGGAAGTAATATATCCATAGATTCTGGGAGTTAGGATGTAGATGTCTTTGAAGGCACCGTTTTTCTGCCTACCACAGATTCTAAACAGCTCATTGTCCATTCTATGTGTGTGTTGGGGAGAAGGTTTCATGCACTATAAGGTTGATAACAATTTGGCTCCCCTCTTTCCTTAGGAAACCTCTGATGTCACAATTTTAAATCTTTATTCTAGGTCATAGAGCACTTAGCCTTTATGTACATGTGATGTTTGAAATAGACAACAGTTTTAATTTTGTGTGTTAACAAAATTTATATTGGATTTTAGAAGATTAATAAATATATAAACATACACACAATTATTATAACTGATCAGCTACTGTCAGAGCGAACATTTATACATTGTCATTTTTTTCTGAAATTTTTAATTTAAAAACTTTCAAATATGCATTGAAGTTAAAGAATTAGGTAGTTAATATCTACTTATGTATTCAGATCCTGGATTAAACAATTATTTGTATTTCCAGAGTCAGTTTTGCCTTGGTTAATTTTTCTCTTACTACTTGTCTGTTTTGTGTTTCATAGATTTTTGTCTTTATTATTTGTTTACTACTGTTAATATTGGATTTAATTTGCTCTTCCTTTCTAGTTCTTAAGGTGGAAGCTTAAATCACTGATTTTTTAAAAAAGATTTATTTATTTATTTGTTTGTTTATTCATTCATTCATTCATTTGAGAGAGCTCACATATTAAGTGAGCGTGGGGGAGAGGGGCGGAAGAAGAGACTCTTCAAGCAGACTCCCTGCTGAGCTGGGAGCCGGATCTGGCTAGATCCCTGAGATCATGACCTGAGTCAAAACCAAGAGCTGACATGCAACCAATTGACCAGGCATCCCTTAGATTATTGTTTTTATACCTTTTTCTTTTCTTTTGTCCTCTCTCTCTCTCTTTTTTTTTTTTTTTTTTTTTTACAGATTTTATTTTGTTATTTGAGAGAGAGAGAGTGCACAAGCGGGGAGGAGGGGCAGTGGGAAAGGGAGAAGCAGACTCCCTCAAGAGCAGGGAGCCCAGGATCCCCAAGGTCACAACCTGAGCTGAAGGCAGACACTGAACCAACTGAGCCATCCAGGCACCACTTTTGTTTTCTTTTTTAAGAGAGAGATAGCATGCATGCACCCACATGAACATGCAAGGATGGGGGGAAGGTACAGAGGGGGAGGGAAAGAAAATCTTAAGCAGGCTGCATGCCCAGTGCAGAGCCCAACCCTGACATCATGAACTGAGCCAAAATCAGAGTCAGACACTTAACTGACTGAGCCATCCAGGCACCCCTCCTTTTTCTTTCCTCTAAGGAGGACTGCATTAGCTGCATCCCACAAATTCAGACATGTTATATTCTCATTATCACTTGCAGTAATTTGTATTTGTAATTTGTTCTTTGATCCATGAGTTAATTTAGAAGTGAGTTGCTTGTATATGTATTCAACTTTTCTAGGTATCTTCCTCTTATTACTATTTTAATGCCTTTGTTGCAAAAGCATATACTTAAAATGATTTCAGTCCTTTGATATTTATTGCAACTTGTTTTGTAGCCCAGCATTAAGTAGGCTTTGGTGAATATTCCATGTGCCTTTAAAATAATGTGTGTGCTCAAAACACTACTAGAACTGATAAATGAACTCAGTAAAGTCACAGGGTACAAAATCCATGTTCAAAAATCTGTTGCATTTCTATACACTAATAATGAAGCAGCAGAAAGAGAAATTAAGAAAACAATACCATTTACAATTGCACCAAAAATAATAAAGTACCTAGGAATAGATTTAACCAAAGAGGTGAAAGACCTGTACTCTGAAAATTATAAAACATTAATGAAAGAAACTGAAGACAACACAAAGAAATGGAAAGACATTCCATGCTCATGGATTGGAAGAACAAGTATTGTTAAAATGTCTATACTACCCAAAGCAATCTACACATTTAATACAATCAAAATATCAGCAGCATTTTTTACAGAACTAGAACAAATAATCCTAAAATTGGTATGGAACCAAAAGACCCCAAATAGCCAAAGCAATCTTGAGAAAGAAAAGCAAAGCTGGAGGCATCACAATTCTGGACTTCCAGTTATACTGCACAGCTATAGTAATCGGAGCATCTGGCTGGCTCAGTGAGAGGAACATGTGACTCTTGATCTCAGGATCCTGAGTTCAGCCCCACATTGGGTGCAGAGATTACTGAAATAAATGAAACTTAAAAAAAAAAAAAAAAAACAACCCAAACTGTAGTAATCAAAACAGTATAGTACTGGGGCAGAAATAGACACGTAGATTAATGGAACAGAATAGAAAACCCGAAAATAAACCCACAATTTTATGGCCAATTAATCTTCAACGAAGGAAGAATGAATATCCAATGGGAAAAAGACAGTCTCTTCAACAAATAGTGTTGGGAGAGCCACCTGTAAAAGAATGAAACTGGACCACTGTCTTTCACCATACACAAAAATAAACTCAAAATTGATCATGGACCTAAATGTGAGACCTGAAGAACTGATACAACTCAATACTCCCCCCAAAAAAATTCAATTAAAAAATGGGCAGAAGACGTGAACATTTCCCCAAAGAAGACATCCAGATAGCCAACAGATATGTGAAAAGATGCTCAGCATTGCATTTCCTTCATCAGGGAAATGCAAATCAAAACTGCAATGAGATACCACCTCACATCTGTCGAAATGGCTAAAATAAAAAACACAAGAAACAAGTGTTGGGGAGGATGTGGAGGAAGAGGAATCCTCGTGAATTGCTGGTAGGAATGCAAACTGATGCAGCCACTGCAGGAAACAGTATGGAGGTTCCTCAAAAAGTTAAAAATAGAACTATCCTATGACCTAGTAATCACACTATTGGGTACGTACCCCCCAATTTTAAAAACACTAATTCATGCACCATTACGTTTATTGAAGAATTATTTACAATAGCCAAATTATGGAAGCAGCCTAAGTGTGCATTGATGGATGAATGGGTGGGGAGGATGTGGTAGGTATATACAATGGAATATTATTCATTCATAAAGAAGTGGGTCTTGCCATTTACAACAATATGGATGGAGCTAGAGAGTATAATGCTAAGTGAAATAAGTCAAATACCATATGATTTCACTCATATTGGAATTTAAGAAACCAAGTAAATGAGCAAAGAGAGAGAAACCAAGAAACAGATTCTTAACTATAGTGAACAAACTGATGGTTATCAGAGGGATGGTGGGGGGGAAGATGGGTGAAATAGGTAAAGGGGATTAAGAGTACACTTATGATGAGCACTGAGTAACATATAGAATTATTGAATCACTATATTGTACACCTGAAACTAATATAACATTGCATGTTAACTATAGTGGAATTAAAATAAAAAAGTGTGTGTGCTTTCTACAGTTTTTCAATGTAGTGGTTTATAAAGATCAATTAAATCGTGTTGGTTGATAGTACTGTTCAAATATTTTATATCCTTACTAATTTTTTTCTTTTTCTATCAGTCCCTAGAAGAAGAGTATTAAAATCTCCAGCCATAATTGCAGATCTGTTTTTTTTTTTTCTTTCTTTCTTTCTTTCTTTCTTTCTTTCTTTCTTTCTTTCTTTCTTTCTTTCTTTTTTTAAGATTTTATTTGAGAGAGAGAGAACATGAAAGAGAGAGAGGGAGCAGAAGCGGGGGCGGGGGAGGCAAAGGGAGAAGGAAAAGCAGACTCCCCGCTGAGCAGAGAGATTGACACGGGACTTGATCCCAGGACCCTGGGATCATGACCTGGGTGAAAGGCAGACACCTAACTGACTGAGCCACCCAGGCGCCCTCTTTCTTTAGTTTTGCCCAATTTTTGCTTTATATATTTCTGAAGGCCAATTAGGAAGTTGCACTAACATTCAGGATTGTTATATTTTCATGGTGAATCAACACATTTTCATTATAAAACTTACCTTTTTTTTTCTGATAATATTCCTATCTTAAAGCCTACATTGATATTAATATAACCATTCCCACATTTTTTTCATGTTTATCTTTTTTCATCTTTTACTTAAAACCTGTTTGTTGTGTCTATATGTTAAGGTATGTCTTTGTAAATATATTTCCATTTTGCTTTTTTATATACAGCCTGGCAATCTCTTTACATGGTGGGTTTATCTACTTACATTTATTGTAATTAGCAATGACTGGGTTCAAATGTACTAACTTGGTATTTGTTTTCTAATTATCTCTTCTGTTTTTGTTCCTCTATTTTTGCCCTCCTGCCCTCATTTATTTTAGTCAGGTATTTTTTAGTATTTCATTCTATTGTTTCTAATAGCTTTTAGCTATACTTTGAGTTACCCTAGTAGTTGCTATGAATTACATTATTTACAAGATATAAATTATACCTCTTCAGAAAAGATGTAGAAACTTTAGCAGCAGTGTAATTCTATTTACTTCCCCCTTTTATGCTCCTATAGTATACTTCTGCATTTGTTATAAACCTCACAATACATTGTTACTTGTATTTTCTTTAAAGAGACACTCATCTTTCTTAAAAGTTTAGAATGAATGAGTATTCATATACCCATATAAATACAAAAGAGGAAAAATTCTTCATATATATATCTGCCCACATGATTATCCTTTTGGGTATTCTTGATCCCTCTGTATAGAGTCCCGTTTTCATCTGTTATCATTTCCATCAGCCTGAATTCAATCTTTAAGCATTTCATGTAACACAGTTTGCTAGTAACAAAGTTTCTCAGGTTTCAATTTATCTTAAAATTAAAGCTTTCATTCACGCTCATATTTTCCGCCTTTATTGAGGTGTAATTGACGAGTGAAACTGTGCTGTATTTAAGGTGTACAACATGATGATTTGACATACATAGACATTTGTGGAAGAATACCCATCATCAAGTTAATGAACACACCCATCACCTCACACATTTACCTTTCTTTAAATGAGAACACTTGAGTTCTACACTCTTAGCAAATTTCAGTTATACAACACGGTAATATCAGCCATGGTCACTACTTACTTCAGATCATCAGATCTTATTCCCCAGACCCTGGCAACAGTCATTCTCTCTGTTTCTGTGAGTTTGACTTTTTGTTTGTTTGTTTTTTAAAAGATTTTATTTATTTATTTGACAGAGAGATAGCCAGCGAGAGAGGGAACACAGCAGGGGAGTGGGAGAGGAAGAAGCAGGCTCCCAGCGGAGAAGCCTGATGTGGGGCTCGATCCCGGAACGCTGGGATCATGCCCTGGGCCGAAGGCAGACGCTTAACGACTGCGCTACCCAGGCACCCCGAGTTTGACTTTTTAAGAAAGATTTTACATGTACTGTGCAATATTTGTCTTTCACTGTGTGAATTATTTCACTTAGCTTAATATCTTCCAGGTTCATCCATCTTGTCACAAATGGTAGGATTTCCTTCTTTTTTTTATGGCTGAATAATATTCTTCTGTGTGTGTGTGTACGCACGTGTATGTGACATTTTCTTTATCCATTCATTTGTTGACAGACATGAGTTGTTTCCATGCTTGGGTATTGTGAATAATGCCACAGGGAACATGGGAGTACAGATATCTCTTCAAGATACTGATTTAGTTTCCTTTGCATATATACCCAGAAGTGGGATTGGTAGATCATAGGGTGTTTCTGTTTTTAAGTTTTTGAGGAAGCTCCATTCCATTTTCCATAGTGTCTGTTCCAGTTTATGTTCCCACCAACAGTATATCAGAGTTCCCTTTTTTGTACATCTTCACAAGTATTTTTCTCTTGTCTTTTTGATAATACCCATTCTAATAGGTATGAAATGATCATCTCATTGTGGTTTTGGTTTGTATTTCCCTGGTGATTAATGATTTGAGTACCTTTTCATTTACTTGTTGTGTATATTATTTGGAAAAATGTATATATTATTTTGGAAAAAATGCCTAGTTCTTCTGCCTGTTTTTTAATTGGGTTATTTATTATTATTTTGCTATTGAGTTGTGTGAGTTCCTTGTATATTTTAGATATTAACCCATTATCAGATATGTTTTGCAAATATTTTCTTGAATTCCATAGGTTGCCTTTGATGGTTTTCTTTACTATCCTTTTTTCCCCCCCTGAAGTGTTTTAGTTTTGATGTTGTTCTACTTGCCTGTGGTTTTGGGGTCAAATCCAAAAAAATCCTTTCCAAGACCAGAATCAAGGAGTTTTTTTGCTGTGTTTTTTTCTAGAGGTTTTATGGTTTTAGTTCTTATGTACAAGTTTGGTCCATTTTTGGTTGATTTTTGTGTATAGTTATGAGATAGGGGTCCAGTTTCATTCTTTCTCATGAGGCTACCCAGTTTTCTAAACACCATTTATTGAAGACACTCTCCTTTTTCCCATCGTATATTCTTGGCTCTTCTGTCAGAAATTAATGTGCCATATATGCATGAATTTATTTCTAGGCTCTCTATTCATTGATCTAAATGTCTGTTCTTATGTCAGTGCCATACTGTTTGATTACTGTGGCTTTTTTCTTCTTTTTTTTTTTTTAAAGATTTTATTTATTTGACAGAGAGAGAGAGAGAGAGAGCCAGCGAGAGAGGGAACAGAGGCAGGGGGAGTGGGAGAGGAAGAGGCAGGCTCCCAGCAGAGCAGGGAGACCGAAGCGGGGCTCGATCCCAGGATCCTGGGATCACACCCTGAGCCGAAGGCGTACACTTAACAACTGAGCCACCCAGGTGCCCCCCCCCCCCTTTTTAAGATTTATTTGTCAGAGAGAGAGAACAAGCAGGGGGAGAAGTAGGCTCCCCACTGAGAAAGGAGACTGATGCGGGGCTTGATCCCAGGATCATGACCCGAGCTGAAGGCAGATACCCAACCGACCGAGCCTCTATTTCTACGAAAAATGCCTTTGGAATTTTGATAGGGATTGCATTGAACCTATGGATGGCTTTGGGTAGTATGAACAGTGAGGACACCAGCAAAAAGCCCAGCCTCTCCATCCAGATGTTACTTATGATGAAGTACTCTGGGCAGATTTCTGAGACTCTCTGCCTCCCAGTCAACCGGTGACTCATTTCTGGCTGCTGTGAGCCCATGACTGGCTTCTCTCAACTAGCCCCTGCCCAGGAGCACTGGTGTTAGCTACCTCAGAAGAACTGGCCAGCCAGCTGGCCCGCCAGCCTGAGCCCCAGCCCCTTCCGCAAGGTATTTTTGAAGTGGTTGAATTGTAGAGATGGGTATCTGGAGAGCTAGAGAGTTGGTGGGAATGGGGAGAAGGTGAGGAAGTTTCACTGGCTGGTACCTCATATTTCCACAGAGGAAGCGATTGATGGCCACTCAGCCTCATAAAGCAGGGTTTGGTTTCTAACTTCAAAAAAAAATAATTAGTTCTTTCAATTCATGAGCATGGGATATCTCCCCATTTATTTGTATGTTCTTCAATTTCTTTCATCGGTGTTTTATAATTTTTCAGTGTCAAGATCACTTACTCCCTTGATTAAATTTATTCGTAGGGTTTTTTATGCTATTGTAAATGGGATTTTTCTTAATTTCTCTTTCTGATAGTTCATTGTTAGTATATAGAAACACAACTAATTTTTATATATTGACTTTGTATCCTGCCGCTTTACTGAATTTGTTTATTAGTTCTAACAGTTTTTTTTTTTTTACTTCCTCCTTTCTGATTTGGATACTTTTATTCTTTCTTTCTTCTTTCTTTCTTTCTTTCTTTCTTTCTTTCTTCCTTCCTTCCTTCCTTTCCTTTCCTTTCCTTTCCTTTCCTTTCCTTTCCTTTCCTTTCCTTTCCTTTTTCTTAATTGCTCTGTCTACTACTTCCAGTACCATGCTGAATAAAAATGGTGAGAGTCAGCATCCTTCTTTTGCACCTAATCTTAGAGGAAGAACTTTTCACTTTTCCTGTTGAGTATGATGTTAGCTGTGGGCTTGTCATGTATGACTCTTATTATGTTGTGGTATGTTCCTTCTATACCCAGTTTGCTGAATTTTTATGACAAAAGGATATTGAACTTTGTCAAATGATTTTTCTGCATTTGTTGAGGTGATCATATGATTTTTATCCTTCATTTTGTTAATGTGACTATATCACATTTATTGATTTATCTTTTCAAAAGACCAGCTCTTAGTTTCATTGATCTTTTCTATTGTCTTTGTAGTCTGTTTTATTTATTCCTGCCTCATCTTCATTATTTCCTTCCTTCTACTAAATTTGGGCTTAATTTGTTCTTCTTTTTCTAGTTCCTTGAGATGTAAAGTTAGCTTGTTTATTTGGGATCTTTCTTTTTTGTTAGTGTAGGCTTTTATTGTTATGAACTTCCCTCTTGGAACAGTTTTTGCTGCGTATGTTGTTCCATTTTCATTTGTCTCAAGATATTTTTTGATTTCCCTTTTGTTTCCATCTTTGACTCACTGGATACTTAGGAGGATGTTGTTTAATGTTCACATATTTGTGAATTTTCATGTAATTGATTTCTAGGTTCATGCCATTGTGGTTGGAAAATATGCTTGCTATGATTTTAATTTTCTTTAATTTATTAAGAGTCATTTTGTATCTAACATATGATCTATGCTGCGGAATGTTCCACATGGGCTTGAGAAGAGTGTGTATTCTGCTAATGTTGGATGAAATGTTTTATATCATATATATATATATATATATATATATATATATATGTATATGTCTTTATGTATATCTGGTCTAATGTATAGTTTTTGTTTTTGTTTTTTTGGTCTAATGTGTAGGGTAAGTACAATTTTCCTTACTCATTTTTTGTCTGGGTGATCTATTCATTGTTGAAATTTCCTACTATTATTGTATTGCTCTGTTTCTTCCTTCAGAACTGTTAATATTTGCTTTATATACTTAGGTGTTCCTATGTTGGGTGCATAAATATTTACAAATGTTATATCCTCTTGATAAATTGACCCCTTTATCATTATTTAATGACCTTCTTTGTCTCTTCTTACCATCTGGCTTAAAGTTTATTTTGTGTGATCTGAGTATAGCTACTCCTGCCCTCTTTTGCTTTCCATTTGCATGCAGTATCTTTTCCCGTAACTTCACTTTGAGTCTGTATGTCCTTAAAGCTGAAGTGAGTCTCTTGTAGGCAGCATAAAGATGGTTCTTTTTAAAAATCCATTTATCTTCTCTATGTTTCTTGATTGGAGAATTTAATCTATTTACAATTTAAAGTATTTATTGATAGATATGGACTTACTCGTTAATTGTTTTCTGGCTGTTTTTTAGTTCTTTTGTTCCTTTCTTCCTCTCTTACTTTCTGATTCGATGATTTTCTATAGTGATTCCTTTCTCTTTGGGTTCTCTGCTATAGGTTTTCTGCTTTGTGGTCAACAAAAGGCTTACACTTATAGTTTTAGCAGTCTGTTTTAAGTTGATAACTTTACTTGCAACACATACAAAAACTCTACATTTTTACAATCCTCTCCACCACATTTTATGTTTTCAGTGTCACAATGTACATTTTTTAATATTGTGTATCCATTAACAAATTATTATAGTTATTTTTAATATTCTTCTTTTAAAATTTATGCTAAAGTTGTAAGTGATTTACTTACCACCATTACATAATTAGAATATTCTGAATTTAAGTATATATTTATTTTTACCTGTGAGTTTTATACATGTTACTAGTTAACATCCTTTCATTTCAGCTTGAAGAAGTTCCTTTAACACTTCCTGTAAGGCTGGTTAGTGGTGACGAACTCCAGCTTTTGTCTGTCTGGAAAACTCTTTATCTCTCCTTCATTTCTGAAGGACACCTTTGCTGGGTAGAGTATTCTTGATTGGAAGTTTTTTTATTACAACACTTTGAATGTATCATCCCACTCTCTTCTTGCCTGAAAGGTTTCTGCGGAGAAATCTGCTCATAGTCTTACGAGGATTCTTTTGTATGTTAACAAGTTGCTTTTGTTTTGCTACTTTTGAGGTTCTTTATCTTTAATTTTGGACAATTTAAATGTATCTTGTGAGTCTCTTTAGAGTCATCTTTTTGTAACTCTTTGGGCTACGTGTATCTGGATGTCTGTTTATTTCCCCACGTTAGCCATTATTTCTTTGAATAAACTTCTGGCCTTTCCTCCCTCTTTTCTTTCTGAGAGCCCTGAAATGTTTATATAGGTCTTCTTGATAGTGTCCTATAAGTCCCTTAAGCTATCTTTACCATTTTTTAATTCTTTTTTCTTTTTGTTCCTCTGATTGGATGAATTCCACTGCCCTTGTCTATAAGTTAACTGGTCCTTCTTTCCACTTGATCTAGTCTGCTGATGAATCCCTCTTTGAATTTTCCAGTTGGATTATTATATTCTTTAGCTCTATGATTTCCATTTGGTACTTTTTAATATTTTCTCCCTTTTTGTTGAAATGCTTACGTTTTCCATACATTGCTCTCCTGACTTTGGCAAGCATCTTTATGAAGATTATTTTAAGCTCTCTATCAGGTAATCATTCATCTTCATCTGATTAAGATTGCTTCCTAGAGATTTATCTTGTTCTTTTTTGGGAGCATTTGCCCTATTTGTTCATTTTATTTTGAATCAAATCCCAAATATTAATTTCATTTCAGTATTTATTTCTGACATATTTAATTTTAAATATTTGAAACATTTACATAGTTCACAATATGCCATGTCAGAATCATATTACAAATATTGCAAATAATTCCATGATAAATAACCTTATGCGTATGTGCTTTTGTATTTGTGGAGGTGTATCTTTAGGGTAAATTTCTGTAAATGATATAACCAGATCTAAAGGTAAAATGTTTACATAATTGGGTTAAATTATTGCCAAACTCTACTCTATAGGAATTGTACTGTTTTGCACCCCTGATAACATTTTAAGAGGGTCCCTGTTTCTCTACAGCTTTTACTAAAGTGTTTGTCCTCCTTTGATTTTTTTACTAATCTGGATGTTGTTACCTTGTTGATCTAATTTACATTTCTTTTATTATAAGTGGAGATGAGAATTTGGGAGGGGAGATATTTACCTTTCTTTTTTGTTAGCTGTCTTTTTGTCTTTTGTTCATTTTTCTAATGAGATTTTTATCTTTTTCTTAAATTTTAAGAGCTTTTTGTGTGTTTGAGTAATTGTAACTGTATTCAAGATATATGATGCAAATATTTTTTACCAGTTTGTTATTTTTGTTTGATTTCCTTGTGGTGTTTTTTTTTCTCCTATGCAAAAGTTGTTTTGAAACTTTCATATGTCCAAAATGATCACTTTATTTTTCTGTTGTTTTCTGTTTTGAATCATAGCTGGAAAGGCTTTCCCTTCTCCAGGTCACAATGGAATTCATGTTTTCTTCTAATAGTAGTATGATTTCATATTTTACATTGAGATGCCTAATTTATTTAGAGTTTATTTTGTTGTATTCTCTGAGGTTTGGATTTAACTTTATCTTTTTTCAAATGACTATCCAGTTGTTCCTATATAACTTGTTTAAAGTTACTTCTTTTCGCTATTTATTTTTGATGCTGCCTTTATCATGTACCAAATTTCGATATGTTTTGCTCCTTTTTCTGTTTTGCTTCATTAGTGTGTCTGTCTCTCCATATGTCAGTCCACTCAGTTTTGATTGGTAAAATTTTATAGCGTGTTTTCTTCTCTGGCAGAGCTAATCACCCTCCATCATTGTTCTTTTTAATTGACTTCCCTGGCTATTCTTGCATGCTTAATTTTTTTCTTACAATCAAATTGACTGTTTCCAGGCATTGTTTCTTCTTCTTTTTTTCCCCAGGCATTGTTTCTAACATGGTTGTTGAATGCATAGTCATTGACTAAAGCAATGACAGCAATAAGGCGTTCTACTAAACTCCTTGAAACATACTTTACATTGTAAATATATATAAATGTAAAGTATGTTAAACTTATAAAATGCCAAGGTACTTTTTTAAATGGGCAAAAGTCATTTGATTAAGCTTTGTGAACTATATAAGCAAATCTGTGTTATTCTCTCCTATTCTTTGTAGGTTTCAGGATTTCTCCATTATAATGGGTTCTTTGATAATTTTTCATTAGAATTTGATAGGTAAGGACTAACCCTAATCCTTTGAGCTCTGCCATTCCAACGACACAGAGGTCTTGTTATCAAATTTGAATCATCTTGCCTATCCTGTTTCTCCCTCTTATCTTTTCAGGCTGGACACTAGCCCAGGCTGGACACTAGCCCACTGGTCAGTTAAAAGGGATTACAATTATAAATGCTGTTTGATTCTGTTTAAATATATTATGCTTGGATGGCATACTTGGATGTTTGGTTAAGACTTTGTGTCAGTGAATTAAACATTGGAATAATGACATAGCAGTGCCTTTTCCCATTTAACAATACTACTCTACATTTAATTCACATTAGCTTGGTATATTTTGACATTCAAATTAATTCATTTTCTCTACACATTATTTAGAATACTTTTTTTAAGTACTAAAGAATACTCTTTCGTTTCTGTCTTTGCATAATTGATTCCTCAATATTCTGCTTGAGTGAAGCCAACCTGACCTAAATTTTTGTATTTTAGAATTTAATACTTAGGATACTGAATTCTAAGCTTTCAAATGAAATTAAGTGGTAGTGTTCTGCTAGTAATCTAGTAATTTAATGAATATAGAAATATGGGTAGTGGGAGAAAGTGTTTTTACATTTTAGGGCTGATAAATTATTTTTCTTGAAGATTTTTTTTTTTAAGATTTATTTATTTTGGAGAGAGAACAAGCGAGAGCATGGGAGATAGGGGGAGAGGGAGAGAGAGTCTTAAGCAGACTCTGAGTGCAGAGCCTAATGTGGAACTTGATCTCATGACCCTGAGATCACGATCTGAGCCGAAACCAAGAGTCAGATGCTCAACCGACTGTGCCACCCAGGCGCCCTGATTTCTTAATATACAGTCAGTTTCCAATCTATCATGCTGTTGTCCTTCCAGCACTACTTTTACCAAGTAGGGAATAAAGTAGATGTTGAAAAAAGAGAACTCATTGTCCATTTCTGTTTATTGTAGCCCTGTCCAGCTTAAGGAGCTGATGGTTCTGAGTGTGCAAATTCAAGCCCACTAGCCCCTGTACCAACTCTACCTGGAGTAGTACATTAGGAGCCCCAGGCTGAGCAGACATCTGTGGGGAGAGGAAGAGTTGTTCCAGGCATTCTGTATGATTGGTGTCTCATGATCCTTGAGTGGATCTTGAGCAACCCTATGAACACAGAGTCATGGTATCTCTTCTTCTAATGTCTGTCTCTTTTCTCACATTTCTTGCCTTGTATCTCCCTTGGTGTCATGGACGTGGCTGGGCTTGGAACCCTGGATTGTATTCTGCACAAGTGCCTTTCTGCCTGGTTCTTGGTAGGTCTGCTAACTCTATCACTTTCTTCTGGCTGGGTTCTATTGCAAACTTGGTGACTTTCTTTGAAAGCACTGTGCTTTCCCTCACCAGGAAGAAGTAAAACAATTCTAGATTCAGATAGTCTTGGATTCCATTCTTGGCTCCATCATTTAACTTGACTTTGTGATCTTAAACATGGAATTTTCCTATCTAAATACCAGTTTTACAGTTTGTAAAATGGGCATGTAATAACCTAATATGAGTTTTGAGGATTAGATGAAATAAAGTATATAAAGGGCTTGGCACATACTATGTGCTTACTTAATATGAAATACAACTTCTCTCTTTCCTCTCAGCTTTAAACGGTGAATTTTGCTTGATGATGCAAATGCCACCCTCAGCCACCTGATCAAACACTTGGAATATGGACACCCAGCCAGGCCAGAATTTAGCTGAATGTACCCCTTGGATACCTGGCCACCCACTCGGAGGTCCCTGTATCAAGTCTCTCTAATTTCCAGACTTACTCTGCTCTTCTTGGCAAGTCACTGTCAAGGCCCCAAGGTGCTTCAGAGGCGAGGCCACACAGCTTAGACATCCACTTCCTTTGGCTAAATTTTACGGGAATAACTTACAAAATTTAACATATTACTGACATTTAACATTCATGGTTAGTTTTCACGTTTAACTTACAGAGGGGAAAAAAGATGAATCACAACTGCCATTAGTCATGTTTTTAAAAACAGTGGTAATACAGGACTCTCCTAACGTATTGGAAGTTGCTTCCAAACACACAAAGACATTTGGTCGAAAATTGAATGACTTTCTATCAGATTACTGTCTTCAGGACACTTTTAGAATGAATAGACTAATTTATGTTTTAAGATAGACTCGCCCTTATTTTGGCATATTTGGGTGGTGTGACCAAGGGCAGAGGTGTGGCTTGTATACAAGTGAGGCTGGCGAAAGTGAAGTTGCTACTGCTCTAGCCTTCTTTCGTTTTCTCTTACATTTATATTGATATAAATATCTATTGTCTAAAATAAACCAGATTTTTTAACATGAATCTTCTTTTTTTTTTTTTGAAGATTTTATTTATTTATTTGACAGAGATAGAGACAGCCAGCGAGAGAGGGAACACAAGCAGGGGGAGTGGGAGAGGAAGAAGCAGGCTCATAGTGGAGGAGCCTGATGTGGGGCTCAATCCCATAACGCCGGGATCACGCCCTGAGCCAAAGGCAGACGCCTAACTGCTGTGCCACCCAGGCGCCCCTTAACATGAATCTTCTACTTCATGAATATACTAAGTAAATATGTTATGGGCTTATAAAACTATGTTGTCTCAAAATGAGAAAAAGGATTGTTTTGAGTTCTGCTTTTTGTAAAGGTTAAACAGTAGAGCTTCATTTAAACATAAAAGTACATAAGGTTACCTATACCGAGGATCAAATCATGATCATACAGAAAAGCCTGCCATTGTTAGGCTGTAAAAAGTGCTAGGAAACAGCACTCATAGCCATAATAACATTATAAAGGGCATTACAAGTTGCCACATTGTTTCTAGTATTTATTTTTTGTGTGCTATTGATTCATTTAAATAAATATCAGTGATTTCTTGACCTCTCTTAGATTTTAGATACCCAGCTTCTGTTATTCCACATATTTACTTTAACAGTGTTTGTGTAAATGAAATAAATACATAAAAAGTTAAACAAGATTATGTAAAGAGTATTCTGTGAACCTTGTAATCCTAAATGTTAATCTTTTCACAGATGGTTATTTTCTAAAGACTACATACCTATTAAAACTATAAGAAAAAATTTAAATATAATCATTTGATCATTTTTAAATCTATACAAATAAAAATAGATGCCAACGTTATTATTAGACTTCTTTTTATCAGTTTTTTTAAATCAAGGAAGCTGTCCAATTTTAAGTAATGGAGATTTAGATTGCTTGTTGTACTCTATACATAATAGATAGTTCCAAAGGCTTTTATGATAATGGAGGCAGTCTGTTCATATAAAGCTGGTATAAAAATTTGAATCAATGAAGCTATTACATTTTGGAAAGATTTTTATGCCTCTTTTCTTCCTTTAACAACATGATTCATGGAAGCAGCACATCTTGATAAGGCCTATGCCTTTCCCCACCGACACCATACCCCCGAACTTAGGCAATTAATAGTTCATTTTTGTGTTCACATCATTCTGTGTCACATAGATTCACTTAAATTCATCTTTGAAAGTATTCTGGGCAGCACTTTTTAAACTTTTTGGAGTCAGAACTCTTACATTCTTAAAAAAGTAATGAAGACATCAAAGGACTTTGCTTGTCTGGACTGATAGTTAAATATCAATATTTACCATATTAAAAATGAAAGCCAGAAATATTTAAAATATGTATGCATTCATTGGAAAAGTCCATTTCTTTTTTTTCCTTTAGGGTGAAAAGTCCGTTTCATATTAACAATAAATAACATATTTTTAGGAAGAAATAACTGTATTTTTTAAAACAAAGTACTTAGTGTGAAGGAGGTCATTGTTTACATTTTGCCTGTCTGTTATATTCGGTCTGTTGCAGGGTGGTGTTTTGGTTGACTTATATGAAGAAAATACAGCTGCTTCATATCAATATGTGATTGTAAAGGACAGTATTTTAAGAATCTTTTCAGATAGTTATGAATACTCTTTTTTTTTTAAAGATTTTATTTATTTATTTGACAGAGAGAGAGAGACAGCCAGTGAGAGAGGGAACACAAGCAGGGGGAGTGGGAAAGAAAGAAGCAGGCTCCCAGCGGAGGAGCCTGATGAGGGACTTGATCCCAGGACTCTGGGATCACGCCCTGGGCCGAAGGCAGACGCTTAATGACGGAGCCACCCAGGTGCCCCTGAATACTCTTTTTTTTTTTTTTTTAAGATTTTATGTATTTATTTGAGAGAGAGAGCACGGGTGGAGGGGAGGGGCAGAGGGAGAAGCAGACGTGGGGCTCGATCCCAGGACCCCAGGATCATGACCTGAGCTGAAGGCAGATGCTTAACTGACTGAGCCACCCAGGTGCCCTTGGATATTCTTTAATACTATACTAGAACTTGAGAAGTGGTAGTTCCATAAAAGTTAATTTTCTGTGGACTCTGGATCATAAAAGTTAGTTTCCGTGTGGAATCTGAAACCATGTTATCTTTTAATTGGTAGAAAAATCCATTGGTATATTTTGCACTTATAGTGGATCTTTTATCGGTGTATGGTTTTGTAATATCATTCCTTTTTTATTTTGAATGTTTGTTTGCTGAGTTATTCCAGTCTTCCAAGTGTTGATGTATTTAGTAATACAATATAAAAATAAATCACATTTGTTATCACTGACCTCATCAGAAAAATTTGTAAGTATTGGTAAACTCCACATGGCAGCAGAGACAAGTTTCTAAAATTTTTATTTTCTCTTTAAAAAGCTCAAATTTTGTCATAGGCAGCAAAGGCTTTCAATTTTCTTTAAACTGGCAGGCTTCCTTGTTCATTTTCAAGAAAACTTCCACTTAAATACCTAAGTCTAAATAACTAAAATTTGTCAGCTCATCATTCTCGCACATAAAAATGATGTTTCATGGGAAAAAAAGGAGCTAGTTCAGCTCTTAATGCACAATTTCTTTTCATCGTGACAGTTCCTACACTTGGGCATCCACTGTGTTTCTTATACATACTTCCCATTTCATCACCCAGAATATGGGAGAGAGAGCTACTCAAAGGGTTGAGATTTTATAAAATTATCATTTTACCACTTTACCAAGGATATCCTTAAGTGAAACTGGCTTTTTTTTCTTTGTTTTTGTAACTTAGAGTGCATGGCCGCATGAAGAACCATGCAAGGATGGCTAGAGTTCGGTGCCCCTGCCTGGATTCTTGCTTAAGGTGCCGGCATTTTTAACCTGTTAGTGCTTTGGCACCATCAGTGCAAATGTCAACATATAACATCTTTATATTATTAGGAAAATAATTTTTACTTGAGGATTCCCTCAAAGAGTCTCAGAGACCCCGGGGGTCCATGGACCTTACTTTATGACTCTTCAGGGGAGAAGGCATAGGTTATAAAAAGAGGACTACAGTAAAAATTTTCCTAACCCTCCTCTTAAGTGACTTGCCAGTGAAATTCACCTCCCTCGCTTGTGTAATCTGGCAGCAACTCTCGTAGAATGCTGAATGTCAGGGCCGGTTGGCTGCCCTTTGCTAGGTCCATTCATCTCTGTTCCCACTAGTAGAATAATGTGCTTTGCAAATATCAGTTGTATTTGTTCTCAAACAAGTTTATGCCAATTTCATTAATACTTGTAATTATATAATTTTAATAATATGTAATAGAATAAGTGTGAGTTCACAAAGAAAAATGTATGTTTTCTAAATGTATGTTTCTAAAACTAACAAATGCTTTAGAATGACTTATTGTAAAAGATTGCTGTCATAAGTTAGTGTGGATGAGATTTGTAAAAGTTTAAGGAAAAACAAAAATCTGGAAGGATTCTACATTCCTTCACAAGTATCTTTAATTCCTATCTTTTAGAGAAACTAGGCTTGAAATTGTGATGATGTGTTGTGTGTGTTTTTTGCAGGAAAGAGCAATGAACTGATCTGTAGACCCACTTTTAAAGAAAAGCCTTTTAGCTCACCTTCAAAAGATTGGTGAATGTGTATACATACAGGTATTTTAAGGAAATAAAATTCATAAATTAATATCTGTATCGTTTTTTTTTTAATGATTAACCCATTCAACCAGCTTTTCCAGTAGATTTATTAACCAGTAGTCAGGATCACATTGATTCAAATAGTTTCTTTGCTGCCCTCCGTGAGCTAGAAGCAAATTTCCTTTGGTTTCCATAACCATAAAATATGCTCTCTTCCATCATTGCACTTAGTATCTATGGCTGGGTCAGATTGTTTTGGTAAAGGACTTAGATAACCTTTTAGAAATGTAACTATTACAGGTCAGACTTCATAATGTACAGTGATGAGCCTCATGGTATAAGCTTTTTTTTTTTTTTAATTGGCGTACTAGCATTTTATTGAATTGGAAACTGGGGAAGCTTGGAGATTTTCACAGAAATCACATAGTAATACTTCCTGAGGGATGAGAATTATAATAAATGTTCTTTGATGTATAAAAATAAGTTCACTGGTTAAAAAAAAAAAATAAGTTCAGGGTTCATCAGATGTGTCTGAGTTGGGCAGATGGTGCCAGTTCATGATGTCAGCTCTGCCATGGTTAGGTTCATGCTGTCATTTGTAGATGCGTCATGACATGGCACAAAGACACAGGCTGGGAAGCAAAGGACTCAGATTTTCTCTGCTTGGCTCACCAACCACCAGGAGTCACTGAAGACTGTGTTCCTAACTCCCTGGCAGTGAGCTTGCAGGAGAAGTTGTTTTTTTCCCTAGAAGTGGGGAATGAATTCACACTCTTTATAGTCTATTTACTACCAGTTCACACTAGCAAGCTGACTGGCAACATGGCTTTGTCTGTGACCAAACAGTTAAAAAACTCATCAACCTTAGTTATTTTAGCATCAGGCCATATCACCACAGCTAACCAAACACAGAAATTATTATTAAGTATCAAGAGATTCCTCCAAATTCCTGATTTCATGATGATCATAGATTCACTGTAATAGTGTGGCCTAGTTTTATTGGCCTGTTCCTTCATTTTTTTTCTTGCTTTCCAAAAATGTTTACTGAGCATCTACTATGTGTCAGACACTGTTGTAGGATTAGCGATCCAATAGTGAGTGAAATAGAGAAAACAATTCAACTGTGCACTTGTAGAACTTAAAATCTAGCAGAGGATACATATACCTATACACACACAAACACTAAGAGAACAAACAAGTGAGAAAGGGAAATGAGATACTGTCATTTGGGGAGTGGTGTTGAAATTCTGCCGGGTGACCACAGAAGGCATCACTAAGATCACATCCTTCATATAAAACTCCTAAAGGAAGAAGATGTCTAGAGGAGGTGGTCTCTCAGGACATTGTTAAGTATTCTTGTCCTGGGATCTATGGGGTTTGTATGAGAGAAATACTGCATCTTAATTTTCATTGACTCTAACTGAAATTTAGCCTTTCTTCCAAATCATGAACATAGGTAACCCCCATAGTGATACCGGGAGAACTTGTAGCTTTGTCATAGGTAGATATCCTAGATATTTTCATATCCCATTATAGTTGTCATAGAAACTATTGTTTATGCTCATCACTACTTACAAATTATAGTAGTTACTAGCTCTGCTATTAAATCTTGTTTTTCAGTGCCATGATAAAGGACAGAGATCACAATTTTTTTAAAAATCTGTATTGATAGCTACATGTCAAAGTAACGGATTTCCTTATATCCCTTCGTATTCAATCTAATGAATCTAAAGCATTGAGAAAGAGTCTGAGGCTTCACCAGATTGCCAAGAGGTCAGGAGGTTCATGACATAGAAATATGAAGCCTTCATTTAATCCCTAATTGAGTTTTCTTATACCTCCCATCTGTACAGCGCACTCTTCATTGGTGTCCTGCCCTCGAGATTACTCAGATACGTCTTGAGCACATGGGGAGGGTTTTCTAGATACTGCCATAGAATTGTGATTGTGAAAGATCCCTTCTAAGCTTCCTGTATAATGCAGGCCACACACTGTAAAACCACTTGCTGAATAATGTAGCCAGCCAAGCGGAAACTTGGCTTCCTAGAAAACGATGGTTTCATACTTCACAGGTCAGCTTTTACACTTCTCTGAAAGATATGCAAAGGACCTTAAAGAAAGAACAAGATGTAGAAATCTGAGTTAGGGGGCGCCTGGGGGGCTCAGTCCTTGGGCGTCTGCCTTCGGCTCAGGGTGTGATCCCAGGGTCCTGGGATCGAGCCCCACATCAGGCTCCTCCGCCGGGAACCTGCTTCTTCCTCTCCCACTCCCCCTGCTTGTGTTCCCTCTTTCGCTGGCTGTTTCTATCTCTGTCGAATAAACAAATAAAATCTTAAAAAAAAAAAAAAAAGAAACCTGAGTTAGAATCAGCTCATTCCACTCACACCAGATTTTTAGCCGCTCTCCTCGTCATGACCTTGACCAAGTGGGTCTGTCCGAATTGAGAGGCCATAAACTATAGGCCAGGATACCTGCACCTTGACCAGCCTGCGGGAAATGAGATGGGCTGTATGTGTTCCACTGGTTTGCCAAGGCAGCCATAAGAACAGAACGGAGAGCCTCTTCCTATGTGTAAAAAGGGGAGGGTGAGGACTAGTCAGATGGATACTCCGGAGAATGCCGCCCTGCCACTACATGTTATGTGCTTTAGGTCTATTTGAACATAGTCTCCTAGCTCTCCTCAAGAGTAGAAGTCAAAAGAAAAATTCTCAACATCTTGATGTTGCCAGAAACCTGAGAGAGAACAGCGTTCGCTCTGTAGTTTTCCCATGAGACAAACTTCATGCTTGTGTCTAATGTGGAAGGCGGCTAATTCTGAGGCGTTGAACCTCTTGGATTGTATCTTCCGTTGTGCCCTTTCCTTCTGAGAAACAGACACTCGAAGAGTGTGATGAACGCTGTGGGACTTTGCCCTCATTCACGTGGCTGGTCTTCCCCTGCAGGCTGGTGAAAGACGCTCCTTGGGATGAAGTCCCGCTTGCTCACTCCCTGGTTGGTTTTGCCACCGCCTACGACTTCTTGTACAACTACTTGAGCAAGACACAACAGGAGAAGTTTCTTGAAGTGATCGCCAACGTCTCGGGATATATGTATGAAACGTCATACAGGAGAGGATGGGGGTTTCAGTACCTGCACAATCACCAGCCCACCAACTGCATGGCCTTGCTCACGGGAAGCCTGGTTCTGATGAATCAAGGTGCGTGTGGACACAGCCGAGGGAACGGCCAAGCCAGCTTCAGTCCTGGCTGCCCTGCGAGCAGGACGCTTTTATACCTGCCTTAGTACGTGTTCCTACTTGGATCCTAACTGAGCGCATGAGATGAGGTAATACCAGGGCATCTCTTAGACCGCTGAGAGACGTCTCTTCCTCATTTCTGCTGCTTATATTAACCTACAGGCTGTTGAAGTAAGGCTTTTGATTGCCCGAAGCCGTATCCTTACAGCACACGGTCAGTGGGGAATATTCATGTCCCCAGAGAATTTTGACAGTGAACACAGCCGTCCCGGGTAAACGGAGTTTTTAAAAGCTTAACAGGTGGTTTATGATTTGAAATGAATGCTCTTTGCACACAGATGTCTGTCATTACAACACTATTTTTTTTCCTTTAAGGACTTAAAACAACCATTTAGGTCAAATTTGGAAGTGACTTGTGGATCGCATAGCTACTTTGCCTTCGTGGATTACATAATTGCTGATACTGCATTTTCTCTGTTCTTGTAATTCTGACTTAATTACAACATCTGTGAGAGTCTATACATGATTAAATTAGACCGTGTTTAAGAGAAGCAGCCCTAAGATCACAGTGATTGTCGGGATATTAAACATATACTTGGAGCTGGCAAGTCTGACAGAGGTCTTGACCGCTTCCCCACAAGAATTAGTGTGCATTTTGTAGATTATCCAGCATCAGATTTCTTCAAGTCCAGCTTTCTCCCTTGTCTTGTCAACCAGCCATCACTTCTAATTCATCTTAGAGGAAAAGAAACTAATATTAACTGAGCACATGGCGTGTGTCAATCCTTGTGCCTATTTTATTTGTCCCATCAGCCATGTAAGGTAGCTGGGATTTGGACCCAGTTCTGGTCAGACTCAAAGTTCACTCTCTTTCCGCTATGTTTTGTTGCCTCTCTTAGAATAGAGATTCGATTTATAGTAATTTAAGGAAAGCTTTAAGAGGGCCAGGTTTCATCTTGGCTCCCTTTGCCCCCTACTCTCACAGAAACAAACAAGATAGAAAAGATCAAAATGCAAAAACCATTAAAAGAAATAAAAGATCAGAATGCAGATCTTCAGACTATTGACTAACCCCAGGCCTGTGAAAAGACATCCTCATGAAATGGTGGAAGGCCCCCAGGACGAGCTAGCTCTCAGCTCGGACCTTGGGTTTTAGGCTGGTAGAGCCTTAGTTCTTTGTATAAATGTGTAGTTATTTAGTAGCGGGAATAGAGCTTATCTCTTCGTTCTCCGTGGGAGGTAAGATCGCTCCAGATACCATGCCGACATCGAAAATGCTGGTTCGGATTGGGTCAAAATGTGTAGTTCTCCTCTCGCAGGAGTTTGTATGTGCGTTTATTTTCTGACTGCAGTTATGGGTTGCTCAGGGAGGGAATGTTCCAGAACCCCCACGTCGGCAGTGTACGTATTTATAAGACGACGGGACAGAAGAAGAGGTGAGCTCTCCGGCCCTGCGCATCTCAGTTAACGATCAGGCTTGCAGTCCGGGCTTTCTTGGCCTACTCACCGCCTTCGGGAGACGCCTCACAGGCGTTTCGACAATCCCACGTTCTCCAGACCAGCCTCACAGATACTAGGCTAGCTGAGTGCACCAGTAGTTCCTACTGGGACTCGCATAACATCTCAAAAGGGGGAGAACTAGAATGTTCTGTTCTGCTAACTCCGTCTCAGGCTCGGTGCGCAGGGACCACACGATCACACATAAGCAGTTTACAAATCAGGTGGAAGGAAGATAGGTGTGAAATGTTTAAACGAATACGCAGTAGTTACCATAGCAGCAGAGAATGAAGTAAGAGGTGTCCTGAAGCTATGGTTAAGTCTCAGTCGAGTGTATTAAGTTTGAATTCAGGAGAACAGCATTCTTTAGGCGAGTTTGAGAAGGTTCATAGAACTTTGAAATAGAGATAGGATCTGGATAAGTGAAAATAATGAAGGACATTCCAGACAAGGTGCGTGGACGGTGGAAAAGCACAGGGCATAGCATCAGTAACAATATCAACTCCTAAAACCAGTATTGCCCTGTATGTTAACTAACTTAAACAAAAATAAAATAACAGTATCGGTGCTCAAATTGACCGATTAGTAGTTCACAAAGGTAGGCATTGCCTCATATCTCCCAAACAGGATTGTCGTAGGGGAAAAAATAAGGAAAAGCCAGGTCGTGTGGTATCGGGGAACAGTAGGTAGCAGGCCTGATTTTAAATATCACAGTGGAGTCTGGTTAGAGATGGAAAATACAGAGAAGAAAAAGATGAAGATGACTAGAACTAAATCCTAACGATTACAGAAGAGAAACTAAAAACCCTGCAGGAGACTGGCCTGGCAGGTGTATGGCTGGATAGGAGGAGACAGGGTACAATTCACAGGCACCTCTGCAAGCAGAGCCTGAGAACAGTGCTGCCTCCAGGAGCCTGGCACCTTGGATTTAGGCTGGGATCTGTGGTCCCAGGGCCCCCGGAAGCCCTCACACCCAGCGCACGTGGTAGGCCGTGGTAGTGCTCAGCGCTGGCGATCACACACGTCTGTGGGAGCAAAGCAACAAGACTCCGTCCACATCAGGAGGCAGTGAGCTTAATTTCATCCTCAGTGGTTGTATGTTTTAAATATAAGCAAACAAATCAAAACTGAAATCTTAAGACCTAGGTTCAGATCAAAGTTCTGTTCATTTTTAGTGATGTGTCAGAGGTCTTGAACAAGTCAAGCTTTCTGTAATTTTGGAGTAATAATGCCTAATTGAATTGGTAAAAGGATTAAATAAGATTATGTTCAGTGCTGTGTAAATTACGAACGTTTTAGAAACGCGAGTTGTGATTGTTATCTAAGTGCTAGTCTTGTAAGAATTGTAGGAAGCTAGCATTTTTGTGTCAAAAGTATTTCATAAAAATTTTAAGGCCTTTAATTTTCAGTCACAGAAGTAGAAAAATGTGGCACGCTGAAGTGCTTGAACAAAATTTTAGCTCATTTTTGGTAGATTCGGGACTCCCAGGTGATATTTTTCACCATCGGATTGTCACTTCCGTGGTGTCTCTCACCCGCTGTGCTGCCTTTTGAGATCCTATGGAATCTAAAGGCACAAAAAGGATGAGAGATTGTCTTCTAATGACTTTCTGCTTAGCCGTTATAGTGTTTGCAGCTTATTAAAAATCCTGTGAAATAATGGTGCAAGTTTTATGAAGTGAGAAGCTTCAAAAATATTTTCAAGTAGTAGTTTTTAGAAAAATTGAATAAAAGTCTTAATATACAGATCTTTTCTTGTAGACAAAGTTATGTGCAGTTTGTGATCTTAGTTGTGATGGGGTTTCAAATTTATTAAAGATTGGACACTGATACTCATTTCAAGGTTGATCTTCCTTTAGTTAGTAAATGACTTGTATTCGAGAACTTTTTAATTTGTATCATGAACCCAACACAAGCCTGGATTAACAGAATGTTATTTATAATGTTGATAAGTGGGAGTTTTACAAAATGCTATTTGTACTGTAGTCGGATAACTCAGAGGATTTTATTTGGCCATAGTTTTGTTTATGCTTCATTACAACCATAGTCCTTGTTTCCATGTGTTTTCATTCTTCAGGGTATCTTCAAGAAGCCTACTTATGGACCAAACAAGTTCTGACCATCATGGAGAAGTCTCTGGTCTTGCTCCGAGAGGTGACGGACGGTTCCCTGTACGAAGGCGTCGCCTACGGCAGCTACACCACTAGATCACTCTTCCAGTACATGTTTCTCGTTCAGAGGCACTTTAACATCAACCACTTTGGCCACCCGTGGCTTAAACAACACTTCGCATTTATGTATAGAACCATCCTACCAGGTATAGTGATGAATTGGAAATGGGAAAACATTAACTGTGATAGTTTTTTCTGATTATGAAAATGGGCTAGACTAGGAAAAGGCATGTGGGGTCTGAGTCATATTGAGAATAAAGGGATTTTTTATAAGACTTCGGGAATTACATATAACCAGAACTTTGGGGAAGTTATTGTGAGGATTTGTGATTTATGTACGATAAAGCTCAGAGCACAATGGATCAAATATCATTCGTAGCCTCCACAGTACTTTTATTTTTGTAGACGTAAAGCTTGGGTACATACACAGATTCCTTTTCATGAATCTTTTTTTTAAATTTTCTAAATATTATTCTGTTTCTTTTTTGTATATTTGAAATAGCTTATAAAACAAACTAATAACTTTATATGTTTCTAATTCATCTGGAAAAATAACATTTCCTTTTCATGAATCTTAACAAAATATAAACGTTACGGTTACGTGTTAATTTTCCTTTACATGCAATCCCAAATTGATCCTCTTCTGTTTTATAGTTTTTAGTTTTTATTTCCTACTATATAGATATTCAAAATGAAAGACTATACCTATATATTTGTTGGAGCTTAAATATTTTCTTTAGTTTACTGAAATAAACAACGTAAAATATAAAAAAATCAAAAAATTGTTACAAAACTTCTAATTGCTCGTTGCCATTGTAGGTCAGCCTTCTAAGAAAACTAGCTCCAAAAAATACATATATATGATTTAAGAACACTTTCATTTCTAGGGCAGCCTTGTAACTCTCCTTATTTCTAAGCAGGATTAAGATGTTAGAAAAAGTTTAGGAGGTAGATTTTCATCAGGATGGGGATTTTTTTTTAACACCCAAAAAACAAATAATCCGGCTGAGAAATGGGGGAGAAGATATGAACAGGCATTTTCCCAAAGAAGACATCCAGATGGCTAACAGACACATGAAAACATCACTCATCATCAGGGAAATACAAAAATATATCACCTCGTACCTGTCAGAATGGCTAAAATTAACAACACAAGAAACAACAGGTGTTGATGAGAATGTGGAGAAAGGGGAACCCTCTTGCACTGTTGGTGGGAATGCAAGCTGGTGCAGCCACTCTAGAGGACAGTATGAAGGTTCCTCAAAAAGTTAAAAATAGAACTACCCTATGATTCAGCAATTGCATTACTAGGTAGTTACCCAACGAATACAAAAACACAGATTCTGAGGGGTGCAGGCATCCTGATGTTTATAGCAGTGTGATCAACAATAGCCCAACTATGGAAAGAGCCCAAATGTCGTTGACTGATGAACAGATAAAGAAGAGGTGGTGTATATATACAATGGAATATTACTCAGCCATCAAAAAAATGAAATCTTGCCATTTGCAACAACATGTATGGAGCTAGAGTGTATGATGCTAAGTGAAATAAGCCAACCAGAGAAAGACAAATACCATGTATGTCACTCATGTGGAATTTAAGAAACAGAAGAGATGAACTTACGGTGGGTGGGGGGGTGGAGAGAGAGGGAAACAAGTCATAAGAGACTCTGAAAGACAGGGAACAAACAGGGTTGATGGAGAGAGGTCGGGGGTGGGTATAAGCTGGATGGGTGATGGGTATTAAGGAGGGCAATTGCTGTGATGAGCACTGAGTGTTGTATGTAAGCAATGACTCACTGAATTCTCCTCCTGAAATCAATACTGCACTGTAGATTAACTACCTAGAATTTAAATAAAAATTTGAGAAGAAAAAAAAGAAAAAAAGGATGGGGATTTTTTTCCCCCCAGTAAAATGTAATTTTTAGATGGGGATTCTAGATCTACAGTAAGGAATCCAGTCTTTAAATCTTTTTGCTCTGGTTGTATACACATGGACTGAATAGAATCTCCATTATTGGATTAGTTAACCAAAAAACACTGCAGGCAAAAAAACCCACAGGGTTCTTAAAATTTAGTTGAGAAGTAACTTTCAGAACCCTATTGTTTTAGTGCTTATTCTTAGCTCTGCAGGAGAGGCCTGTTTTGTAGTTTATCTTGATAAAAAAAGGCCATCTAAAGCCGGGGACCTTGAAGAGGTCTCAGTGCTTTGTAATTTGATCTGACCAGCCAGCCACATCAGTGCTGAGAGCTGTGTCTGTGACTGCGTCCTAAACTGGGAAAGACAGGATGAACACCTCTAAGGGGAGGATTCATGTATTTATGTCAATCAATCCAACAAACCATTATTGAACATCTATGTGCCAGGCACTGTACCAGGCAGGGGATTCAAAGAGAAATAAAACCTATCAGCTTTCAGGGAATCCACAGATTAATAGAAGATTCAGAAAATCATATTTTATCATAAAATTTACTTGGAATAGTGTTTACTAAACTGGTAGAAGCAAAAACATTAGCTGTAAATTACATAGATATGGTCATGGTGTCATTTTGGAAGGGATTGTGTGTTTAAAGTCAATCTGTTCTCAACAACCTCTCTTTTCTTGTCCCCCCCTCTACAATGGCTATTCTAGTAATGATTATTCCTGTCTGGCCCAGAGTCGTCTCCCATTCTTTTTCAAGAACACCTGGAGCATATCCAGTCTTACCAGATTTTGTTTTGTTGACCTATTCCTATGCAATTTTTGCATTTTCTTTCTTTAACTTCCAGCAGTACACATTAGCAGGATCTTCTATGGGAATTAAGTTTTCTTCCTGTATGGGGGCGTCTGGGTGGCTCAGTCAATAAAGCGTCTGCCTTCGGCTCAGATCATGATCCCAGGGCCTGGGATCAAGTCCCACATTGGCCTCCTTGCTCAGTGGGGAGCCTGCTTCTCCCTCTCCTGCTCCCCCTGCTTCTGTTCATGCTCTCTCTGTCAAATAAATAAATAAAATCTTAAAAAAAATTTTTTTTCTTCCTATAGAAATGCAGTGTCTCCCTTAAGCCTTATAACTTCCACTTTATTGGATGGAAGCACCTTATGTCATCATCTTGGTGTAGAATGGGGGATGGGTTGGTAAGAGAGCTAGTGCTCAGTCCAGGTTGAGGAGCTCACCGTGCTCCAGAGGGGAGCCTATGTGTCTCTGCAGATACAATGACACATAGCATGGACACTGGAAAATGAGGAAGGTGGGCAGTATACAGAAGTATCAAGAATTGTGACACCCATTACCAGTGATAAGTTGCCACATAGCAAATACAAACTTGCACACAAGATTTGTGGAAGGACCTTCAGAGGTCCCATTAACTGGTCTGGGGTGAGGCGGGGCATCGTGCTTTTGGTTTTTTTTAATCCAAGGTACACAATCGGTTCTAATTTGCAAGCAGGATTGAAAATCATTGTTTAGGTCTTTATGGGAGCATGCAGTTTTAAATGTATCTTCATTCTGTCAAACTTCTTTCCCCAGGGTTTCAGAGAACTGTGGCTATTGCAGACTCAAATTACAACTGGTTTTATGGTCCAGAAAGCCAATTAGTGTTCCTGGATAAATTTGTCATGCGGAACGGCAGTGGAAACTGGCTGGCTGACCAGATCAGGAGGAACCGTGTGACCGAAGGTCCGGGCACACCATCCAAAGGGCAGCGCTGGTGTACTCTTCACACGGAATTTCTCTGGTAGGACACGTTGGGCTGCCTTTAAAAAGAAATTGTACCCAGGGCTACAGGGTGCTGGATTTCTGCATTTAAAAAGAAAAATGACGGAAAGCACTTTGTAACCCCTTCTTCATATACTAGCTTAGCTTCGGTTCCTGTCGCAGGGTTGGATACTCTGCTAGAAACATTTCCTTACATGTAGGATCTCATGACTATTGGCAGTTTTTGGTTTTCTTGTGTTAGAGATGTCCTGGGCTCACTGTTTCATAGATGGGCATGTTTTGATTTCCATCATTTTTGAAATCATATAAAGAGAAAACCCACAAAATTTAGACTGGGTTACTCTGACAATCACACCAAAGAAATTAATAAATAAAGGTAGAAAAATGTTTTGTTTTAGTAAATGGAGCATTATAATCTTCTACTAGCAAAGCTGTTACTGAATTCCCAAAACTGTTTAAAAGTGTTTGACAGTATTTGACAGTTTCACTTTGATAATAAAAGAACCATGTAATTTTTTCTGCCCTAATCTTTTAAGCCCAGAAAGAGAAGCCAGGGTCTCCTTTTTAAAGTACTGCCAAGTATATTGTTGGCATCCAATAAGTTGAAATAAAAATTACAGGGAACTGGTTAATCATTAATCCTTGATGTCTTTTCAAGCTATTGAAATGGGTATTCAATTCCAAAATAAGCTGCTGTGGTTTGATTTGCTTCCTTTATTATTATTATTATTTTTTTTTAGTTTAAACAATTAAGAGGGAAAATATTAATGAAGTTATAACTGGTGATAATTTAACCAGCATTCAAAAAAAAACTATTGTCACAGATGAAGTAGCTATATGTAGCCATTCCTGTTTTAGGGGTGTGAAGTAATTATTTAATAGTGATTTCACTTATCCCAAATAAACAACCAGGAGAGTTCTACAAAGCTGACCACAGGAGTCAGATTAATGCTAAGTCTAACTTGGTTCAAAATCTGGTATTTATAGGGATATGCAGACTGACCCAAGTCAAAGAAGTATGGCCAATTCATCTTGTGTCTCGATTTGTTAAATCACAGTGATTAAGCCAACATTATTAACTAGACCTAAGCAGAGACACAGTTTCTGATGACCTGAGACTCTAGAACAACAGACGAAACAGCCAAAGTCAAACGCCAGTAAGATTCACCATAGGTGATCGGTTCGTTTTAGACAAAAGTACCTAAGAGCTATTAGTATGGGCCCGCCTTTCTTCCGTTGAGCAGGGAATCATCTAAACCTGTCAGAAATAGTATCTCAAATCATCAAAAGCAAATAATCATGTTTATGATTACTTTAGGGGGCCCTCTCTGACTCAGAAACCTGTGTTCTTAATCACTGTGGAAGTTTAATGTTAATTATTGTATTAATTTGATAATACATTTGCCATAAATAAAAATGAGAGGCCATTTTTTTGCCCCAAATCCATGATATCATCTGCAGATTAACACAAAACCAGTGCCTCTTGGTAGGCAGTGGTAGCCACAATTATAAATCTCCCAGTATTAATAGTTTCTTGAATTTCCTCCATTTATATTCGTAGATGTGATATTGGCAGTAAATTTTATCTAGTACGTAAAGTTCAACTCTTAAATTTTATTTTTTTTAGCGGGTGCACTCTAACAGACTTTCAGTTCTATCAGTTATCACAGAACAGTACTTTCTTACAGCTCGAGGCTTGTTAGAGTCTAGATCCTAACGCGGGGTTCTCTATAGTAGAAGCCCCTGGACTAGAAGTTTAGAAGTGTAATTCTGTCCTCTGGAGGGAAGCTCTGAAGCCATTCAGTGAAGAAGGTCCCTGGAGCGATTACCAGGCTCAACCCCAAGGATCCCAGGTTTTGAAAATTGACTCCTCTCCCCTTCACTAAGGGCATTCCCCTGTGCAAGCTCATCCACGGGTGTTTCCAGAAATGTCCCTCCCCCAGAAGCCACTGCCATCACTCTGGGTACCATCTGTGTTGTTTCCTCCAGCCACATTACGAAGTGGCATCAAAGTTCTGATGGGTTATTTTAAGTTCCACCAGAAAACCATTTAACTTGGAAAAATGAATCCTTTCAGGTATGATGCCAGCTTGAAATCTGTCCCTCCCCCGGATTTCGGCACCCCCACACTGCATTATTTTGAAGACTGGGGTGTCGTGACTTACGGAAGTGCCCTGCCTGCAGAAATCAATAGATCTTTTCTCTCCTTCAAGTCGGGAAAACTTGGGGGCCGTGCAATATATGACATTGTCCACAGAAACAAATACAAAGATTGGATCAAAGGGTGGAGAAATTTTAACGCAGGGCACGAGCATCCTGATCAGAACTCATTTACTTTTGCTCCCAATGGGGTGCCTTTCATCACGGAGGCGCTCTACGGGCCGAAGTACACCTTCTTCAACAACGTTTTGATGTTTTCGCCAGCGGTGTCCAAGAGCTGCTTTTCTCCCTGGGAGGGTCAGGTCACGGAAGACTGCTCTTCGAAATGGTCGAAATACAAGCACGACCTGGCAGCCAGCTGCCAGGGCAGAGTGGTGGCCGCGGTGGAGAAGAACGGCGTGGTGTTCATCCGCGGAGAGGGTGTGGGGGCTTACAACCCGCGGCTGAACCTCAAGAACGTGCAGAGGAACCTCCTCCTGCTGCACCCCCAGCTGCTGCTCGTCGTGGACCAGATCCACCTGGGGGCCGAGAGCCCGCTGGAGACCGCCGCGAGCTTCTTCCACAACGTGGACGTTCCCTTCGAGGAGACGGCGGTGGACGGGGTCCACGGCGCCTTCATCAGGCAGCGGGACGGCCTCTACAAGATGTACTGGATGGACGATAGTGGCTACAGCGAGAGAGCCACCTTTGCCTCCGTGACGTACCCTCGGGGCTATCCCTACAACGGCACCAACTACGTGAACGTCACCGTGCGCCTCCGCAGCCCCGTCACCAGGACAGCGTACCTGTTCATCGGGCCGTCCGTGGACGTCCAGAGCTTCAGCATCCACGGAGACCCGCAGCAGCTGGACGTGTTCGTCGCCACCAGCCGGCATGCCTACGCCGCCTACCTTTGGACCGGAGAGGGCACCGGGCAGTCGGCCTTGGCGCAGGTCATCGCCGATCGGCGGAAGATCCTGTTCGACCGGAGTTCGGCCATCAGGAGCACGTCGGTGCCGGAGGTGAAGGACTACGCCGCGCTCGTGGAACAGAACCTGCAGCATTTTAAGCCCGTGTTCCAGCTGCTGGAGAAGCAGATCCTGTCCCGGGTCCGGAACACGGCCAGCTTCAGGAAGACCGCCGAGCGCCTGCTGAGATTCTCAGACAAGAGGCAGACGGAGGAGGCCATCGACAGGATTTTTGCCATATCACAGCAGCAGCAGCAGCAGCAGCAGAGCAAGTCAAAGAAAAACCGAAGGGTAGGCAAACGCTATAAATTTGTGGACGCCGTCCCCGATATTTTTGCACAGATCGAAGTCAATGAAAAGAAGATTAGACAGAAAGCTCAGATTCTGGCCCAGAAAGAACTGCCCATCGATGAAGATGAAGAAATGAAAGACCTTTTAGATTTTGCA
Source organism: Ursus arctos (assembly GCF_023065955.2). NCBI lineage: Eukaryota > Metazoa > Chordata > Mammalia > Carnivora > Ursidae > Ursus > Ursus arctos. The sequence continues at coordinate 44,063,473 of NW_026622797.1, read as the reverse complement.
GATGTGACCTATGAGAAACACAAAAACGGTGGCTCCCTGAATGGCCGCTTTGGACAGGCCCGGATGATGACGACAACTCACAGCAGAGCCCCGGCACTGTCGTCTTCCTATACCAGACTGTTCCTGATCCTGAACATTGCTATTTTCTTTGTCATGCTGGCAATGCAACTGACTTATTTCCAGAGGGCCCAGAGCCTTCATGGCCAAAGATGTCTTTACGCAGTCCTTCTAATAGATAGCTGTATTTTATTGTGGTTGTACTCTTCGTGTTCCCAATCACAGTGTTAGCACTAAAGCTATCCATTGTGTGATCGTTGTGTGGTCACAAGAGTCTATGCAAAAACAAAACAAAACAAAACAAAAAAACAAAACTAGACCTAGTTTGTTACTGGACTTTTTATCTCAGATTCCTTTTAACAAATTAGGGGGAACATATCTTCACACAAAGCAGGGATATGGAGAAATCAGAATTGGAAAGGCAACGATTTATCAGAGGAATAAGAGTGGCTTGGTTGTCCCATGGTGTTTCTGGAAGTATTTGGCTTGGCTAATTTAGCAGTCCATATAATATTACTCTTACAAGAAACAACAAGTCTGGTTTTAAGAAAAAGATTTAGATAGATTTGGGTTTTATTAATATTAATTTAATGCTACTAGCAATTTCCAAATACTATTTTATGGAAAAGACTGAAGCACACTGTTCTGAGAAGTTCAGAAAAATCTTTTTAATGGTGTAGTCATGTTGAAAAATAAGTATTATTAAGTCCTGGTATGGTGGTGTTAACTTCCTTGGAGAGTAGTTCATTAGTTAAAAAACAGCAGGATCTCCATATTGGATTCCTATTCAGACAACACAATAAAATGATGGTAGATGATCATTAAAAATTTAAAATACATTTTCAGTAGAAAAACACATATCCGTGAATGAATATTTCCTTGACGATGTTGGTCTCTGCACACACATAATGCATCCACTGGTTGTTCAATAAATAAGACAATTAGGGGTAACTTGATTTTCTCTTTTTCTTATATGGAAAACTGTTGTAGACCCAGTGGCTCAACTTCAAAATAAAATATTTCATATCCCAAATGTTGATTTCAATACCAAAGAAGATGGGGAAGGTAAAATTTGAATATGATTCTTATGTTTTTTAATAGAAAACTTTAGGTTTATTTTGCTAAATAAACATCATAATTATGATTTATCTGTAGTGTCTTCCTTCTTTGGTCCATTACATTAAACACGTACGCAACAAGTTTGAAATCCTTGAAGAGAAGTCTTTATTTGGACATGTGTTAATTAAATTTATAGTGTTTGAATTGAAAGAAGTTATTCCTCTGCTTATTTAGCTTTTTGTGGCCTAGACATATTTTATACGATCTGAAGAGAAACCAGAGTATGGCCTAGACATATTTTAAACATTGAAAACAAAACACAACTTCTGATATTTAAGTAATTAAAAACATAAAATCGCCAGTTATTGTCAGTCAAGTTTTCTGGTGTTAACAGGAGCAGAGAGTGCTGGGAACATGTCCCATAGGTTAGATTTCAGCGTAAGAAAGTGATCTAGTTACAGGGAACTTAAAAGTAAATTATCTTACATTCTACATTCTACATAGGTGAGTCTGGCAGATTTCTTCCTTGAAAACAGAAAGTACCCTTGGCTCAAAGTTTACAGTAGGGACACATTCACTGATTTGTCAGTCTAAAGTCATAATGGCAATCTTTTCTTTTTCCTTGTCCTTTCTGTTCATGGAAATACCAGGATGCAACAGAAAACAGGGATACAGGAGAAACCCTTAGGAGCAAGTACCTTTTTGCAGTTCTAATCCTGAACCTACTTACATAAAGAAAACACAAGTTTTGACTTCATTCATTACACTTGGCATGTAGAAGATGACTTCTGAGGAAGTAGTTTTTCTTCTTTCATGGAGGAAGTCTCTAGGGAGGATGTCATTACACACTGTTTAAAAGAATAATGTTTTCAAAAGAAGAATGCTTCTGTTTGTCCTGCATGGATGCTGTTACTGGGATTTAAACTTGCTTTATGTGACAGATTCTCCGTTTACTTAACCTCATTCAACATTCCACTCTTCTCTTTCTCATTCCAAAGGATGAATTGTCTGAAATGATCAAAAGCAAATTTTGAAAAAAAGGAAAACTTGCTCTTTGAGGCTACCAAGCGAACCTGATCTCAGATCCAAAAACTTAAGGCGTACTTTCTAATACGGATAAAAAGCGCAAGCGAGCACCAAATCCAGCTTTCCCTTTGTTTCCATTAGGTCAGGGCAGACCGTAAATTAGTCATCATAGCATGCTCCAGTCGAACGCATTAGTTCATTCTTTAAGTAACTTTTAAAAATATGGTAATCCTGCATCTTTGAAACAAAATTGATTAAATGCATTTTTTTCCCTTCTAATTGGACCTCATATTTCACTTAAAAAGAAATTTCCACAGGCAGTGACTCAAGTGGTTAAAAAAAAATGCTGAAAGGAATCACTGCTCTGTATAATGAGACATGTTTTATATCAGGGGTAGTGCATATTTGAATACAACTAAGGAACTCTTTGTATCTTCCAGAAAACCGAGCAATGTTAAATCTCCCTTGCAAACGGTGTAATCAATTATAGAATCTATTTCAGTGCTGCTCCCAATGAAAGGACTGTTTCAAGTTCACTGAATAACATGTAAGCTGCTGTTCAGGGGATTGGCAGGACTCTTAGTCCTAGCCTTAAAGAAAGTCTGGGAATTATTAGCATACAGAGCTTATCTGTGCAGTGGAGAGGACATATTCCCTGGTTGGTAACTGATTAGCTTATAAACAGCCATGATGATGGATGAGACATAGCATCTGCTGCGAACATTCTTTTGAGATCATTGTTAGAATTGTTAATAAAGTCAGGCAGAAGTCCTTTATTCTGGAACTGTTTTAATAATTCAAATGTATTGTATCGCCTAGGATATTAATTCTTCCACAAATATTTTAGTCATGGTTTTAAAGAAGTAGCAAATATTTTAGTAATATTTACTATTAATAGTAATAGAATGTTATGGCCACGGAATGTTTTTTAAAAGAAAAATGTGCATCATGGTTTATTCTGTTTTAAAAAGAATTGT